>NW_006399823.1:2590911-2599362 GCF_000299155.1 Elephantulus edwardii
CACCCATTATTATCAATGCATCTTGATTGCATGTTCGATCTATCTCCGACTGTAAAAGTTGGTAGAAATCATCTATTTCTTCTTCTTTGACTCTGGTACCAGATAGTCGTCTTTAAAAAACGGTTGCAACAACATCTCCCTTGCTACAGGCTCCTCTTACAATGGGAGCCTACTGCTCCTTCCATCAGTAGAACTGCGAATACTTGGTAAGTGAAGCAACCAAGAGTCTGATGAAAATGAAGACATGTGACTGCAGAGGCTGGGACATTAAATACTCTGCTTTTGTGTTTTGAACTACTAAGAGGTTTACTCTTGAAACTCAGCTGGGAGAAAACTCAAGGAGCTCATAGAGGGTGCTACATGGAGAGAAACCAAGGTCCTCGGCCCTCAGTCCAGTACCAACCTGCCATGCATGTGCATTAACCATCATGGAAGTGGTACTTCAGGATTCCAGGTGAGCTGTCCCTCTAAGACCGTGTGGAGTGGAGATGAATCAACTCTGCTTAATACTGACCAATTTGCAGGCTCATGAGCAGAATTTGAGCAGAGATTGTTGGTTTAAGTGGCTATGTTTTTTTTTTCTGATTCGTTATGTTTCAATAGCTACTAATACATACTAATATTAATACATATGCTTTAAAAGTATTCAAAATACCTCATTGCCACTGGATGGAAACAAATTTATAGCTGAATTTCTAGCTGGCTTTGAGAGACGGCACATCACACATCTTTTTCCCTTAGTGTTGCTGGGGATTTGAACTACCATAGAGATCTCAATTTTGGCCAAGCAGTGCAACTTCTTACAGACTACACCACCAGAACTCCCTATAAAGCATTGTTGTTGTTATTGTTATGTGCTATTGAGTTGACTGAGACTGACAGCAACCTTAGGCACAGTAGCTCTGAACCCTGCTCTATTCTGAGCCAATCTCACTGTTTCTAACATACCTACCCTCATTACCCCAGTTATTGTGTCAATCTATCTTGTCTGGAGTCTTCCTCTCCTGCCTTATCTCTCAACCCTTCCAAGAATAATATCCTTCCCTAAAGACTGGTCCTTCTTGGCTACATGCCCAACATATGTGAGACAGAATCTTAAAATCCTTGCCTCTAAGGAGCAGCTTGGTTTCACCCTCTCCAGGGCAGAATTGTTTGTTCACTTGGCAGTCTATATGGTATGTTCAATACTCTTCTCCAGCACCACAACTCAAACTCATAAATTCTATCCTTGGTCACTATGACTATAACTATCTGCACTCCTCAACTGTTCGTAGAGTTTTCAGAGGCCTGTTATTTGAGAAGAGGATGGACAGTCCTGATTACTAGTTTGTTTTAATCTGGGAACTCTACAAAACTTGTCCACCTTGGGTAACACTTGTGACATTTGACACAACTGTGGCATATCTTTCAGTATCACAGCAAGTCACAAGTTATCTCAGTACAGCAAACTGACGAACAAGTGCTGTACCAATTAGAACACTGTTCTCTCCAAACAACAACAGTTTAGTTTATAGCAAACGTGTCTTCAAACCGGGCCTGAGAGTCTAGCCAATTTTCAATCACAAGGTCCATCCATCAGGTCCTAATTAATTTAAATAAGAAGCTTCCAGGACATAACTGATTGTTAATTAAATAAAAACAACCTAACAACTCACAACTGGCAGTTAATTAATTAAAAAAAGACCTAACACTCACATCTGATTATTATGAAATAAAAATGATATACTTTCTTGAATCTAACTTCTTCAAACAAGAGGCTCTTTAGCAGGTTCCAACCAACGTTTAATCATAAAGGCTATATTTGTTCCCTTTCCCAAGAAATATGATCCAACAGAATGTGAAACTGTCAAACAATATCATTAATATCAAGCCAAATACTGCTGAAGATCATTAAAAAATGGCTAGAATAGTATATAGATAGGGAACTGCTGGAAGTTTAAGGAGGGTTAAAAGAGGCCATGGCTCTAAGGATATCATTGCTGATGTCAGATGGATCCTGGCTGAAAGTAAAGAATAACAGAAGAATGCCTACTTATGCTTTATTAACTATACAAAAGCATATTTGATTGTGTGGATCATAACAATATATGGCTAAAATTGAGAAGAATGCAAGTCTCAAAGCATTTAATTGTGTTTATGCAAAACCTTTTCCTACACCGGGAGGCTGTTGTGGGAACAAAACAAGGAAACACGTCATGATATAAATTTAAGATGGGAGTGTGTCTGGGTTATATTTTCTCTCCAGATCTATATATCTCTGTATGCTGAGCAAATTATTTGAGAAGTTGGACTATATGAAGAGGAATGTGGTATCAGGATTGGAGAGAGACTCATCAATAACTTATATTATGCAGATGACACAACCTTGCTCGCTGAAAGTGAGGAGGACTTCAAGCACTTGTTGCAGAAGATCAAAGAACACAGTCTTCAATACGGATTACATCTCAATGTCAAGAAAACAAAGATTCTTACCACTGGACTGATGGGCAACATCATGATAGATGGAGAAAAAAATGAAATTATCAACAATCTCATCTTACTTGGGTCCACAATTAGCACCGTCGGTACAAGCAGTCAGGAAATCAGGAGACATATTGCACTGGGAAAGTCTGTAGTTAGAGATATCTACAAATTATTGAGGAGTAATGATGTTACTTTGAGGACTAAAGTGCATCTGATTTAGGACATGTTCTTTCAGATCAATTGTTATGCATCTGAGAACTAGACAATGAATAAGGATGATAGTAGAAGAATTGATTCTTTTGAGCTGTGGCATTGGAAAAGAATACTGAACATCTCATAGACTGCTAAAAGAATAAACAAGTATGTCTCGGAAAGAGTGAGGCCAGATTGCTCTTTGGAGGCAATGATGATGAGGATTTGCCTTACATATTTTGTGCTGAAGAGGCTATTGTTGCTAGGAGAAGCTATTCCTTGGAGAGGGACATGATGTTCAGAAAGGTAGAGAGTTGGCAAAGAAGAGGAAGATACTCAATCAGATGGATTGACATAGTGACTGCCACAATGGGCTCTAATATGTCAGGAAGTGTGAGGATGACACAGGATTAGAACAAGGTTCTGATCTATTGTCCATAGGGTTGCTAGGGATCATACTTGACACAATGGCATCTAACAACAACAGCAACAACAACAACAACATCCTTGGTCATTTTCCAGCTCTCTGGTGCATAAGCAAGTAATTATGAAGACTATGGCCTGGACCTTAGTCTCAGACTGACATTCTTGCTCTTCAACACTCTGAGAGGTTCACGACAGCACATTGTTGTCATGCAATTCATCTTTTGATTTCCTAACTATACCATAAAGTATCAATTGTCTCATGTGTGTGTAAAAATGGACAATGAATAAGGAAGACCAGAGAAGATTGATGCCTTTGAATTGTGGTTTTGGCAAAACACAACAACAACAACAACAACAACAACAACAAAACACCACACCATACCCCCAAACCCAAACTATGTAAATTATCAGCTACAAAAGAAACAAAAAAAATGTGTCTTAGAAGAGGTGAAACAAGAATGGTGAAACTTTATCTCACATACTTTAGGCATGTTATTGGAAGGGACCAGATCTTGAGGAAAGTTATCATACTGGATAAAGTAGAGGGTCAGAGAAAAAGAGGAAGACCCTTAACACGAAGGATTGATACAGTAGCTGCAACAACAGATTCAAGCATTACAGCAATTGTGAAGGCAGCGTTTTTTTGCCTCTTGTACAAAGGGTTCCCACGAGTCAGAGCTGACTCTACAGCACCTAACAACAACAACATAACATATTGGATTATATTGTGAAAAATAGACACTCTGAAGTCATGCAGACACAGAATCAAATCATGACTTTGCTGTTAACAGCTGTGGAAGTTGAGCATAAAATTTGACTGTTAATTTCTTCTTCTCTTTAAGAGTAATAGTGACTGTATCATAGGATTATTGTAGGTTAAATGAAATAATGGATATAAAATAATTAACATATTACCTTGTACTCAGATTTTAACTGCTGCTATATTGGAAGCAGGAGTAGCATCCACTTCTAAACAACATGCCACAGGAAACCCTATGAACTTTGATAAATGTCGATAATTGTAGAAGGACTTCAGGCCTTTTGTTCATAGGGTTGCTATGAGTCATGCTTGACTTGAAGGCAAACAACAATACCAACAACAACTATTTACACCTAGCATTCAAATATTAATTTCTTCCAAAAGAATAAGCTTATCTGTCTCAGAAGAAGTACAAGCTAGATGATTCTTAGGGCAAGAATGGTTAAACTTCTAATATACCGTGAGCATGTTGCCAAGGATGTGCCAATCCTTGGAAAAAGACATAATTCTGGGGAAAGTAGAGGGTCAGTGAAGGAGAGGAAAACCTTCAGCCAGCAGGATTGACATAGTGACTGTAACAATGCCTTAAGCATTATGGAGATTGTGAGGTGGGCACAGGATAAAGCAAGGTTTTGATCTGCTGTTCACAAGGTCTCTATGAATTGTATTTGACTTGATGGCAACTAACAACAACAACAACAAACAATATTATTATTACTACTATTATTATCCAATCTTGTCCAAACATAAGGTTTCTTATTAAAATGATAGAAACATGTCACACTTATTTACATCATTAGGGAACTGACAATGTTCTTAGTACTGTGAGAACACTTACTAAAGGATATGCAATTAAGCAAGTGCTCACAATTCTGAAGAAGTCTTTGCCAAGGAGACCTTTTCAGTAATATTTCCTCAAGGTTGAGTGGTTTAGGAGACTTCTCCCTCTACTTCTAATTTGGTTACCTCTTTCTTATGACACAGCCACCAGACAATCAATGCAACTCATTGCTGTCAAGTCAGAACCAACTCTTAGCAGATCTTTCAGTGTGTTTTCAGAGGCTATCAATTGCAAGAGAGAAGAATGTCCATCTTTCTCCCACAAGGTAACTGGTGGTTTTGAACCGCATGCTTTTGAGCTGGCAGTGCACCTCCTTACCGTTAAATTACCAGAGCTCCTTGTACATGTGTGTTGTTGTTGTTGTTAGGTGCCATCAAGTTGAGTATGACTCATTGTGTACAACATGCCTGAACACTGTCATATTTTGTGCCATCCTTACCATCTCTCACACATTTAAGCCCATTGCTGCAGTCACTGTGTCAATCTATCTTGTTGGGGGTCTTCCTCTCTTTCACTGATCCTCCACCTTTCTAAGCATGATATCCCTTTCCAAACAATAGCATCTCCTAGCAACACGTCCAAAATATGTAAGATGAACTTCCACCATCCTAGTTTCCAAGGAGCACTCTGGCCACACTTTATCTAACTCATATCAGTTTGTGGTTTTGTGACTGTCCATGGAATAGTCACCGTTCTTTTCCAACACCACAACTCAAGGACATAAATTATTCATAAATAATTCATTATCTAGTTCTCAGGTGCTTAGCAAGTGATTGAAAAGACAATGGCCTGAATTAGGCGCACCTTTTGTCTTTAAACTGACAGCATTGCTCCTTAGTCATTTGGAGAGATCCCTGATAGCAGACTTGTCCAATGCAATGTGTCTCTTGATCTCCTGACTGGTGGTACAAAGCGTGTTGATTGTGGACCCCAGTAAGATGAAATTTTGACAATTTCAGTCTTTACCTGTCATGATGTTGTCTATTGGTGCATTGGTGAGGATCCAGAAGAAGAAAAATTGAGGTTTCCTCCATGCTTGTTTGCCCAGGGAGGGAGGACGGGACTCTACACTGTGGATACTGTGCCAGACACAAAAATTCTTTACCTAGGGGCAAACGTCTTTAATATGATCGAATCAAATATGATTAATATATTTGAATAGACCATGATTGGTGCTTACTAATATTTTAAAATTATAATTTTGAGGGCATTACACAATTTTTATCTCTCCTTATTAACAATTTTAAAATTATGCATGTTTAGTTGTATTTCACAAACATTTCAGAGAAAATGAAATGCATTTAAAAAATAAAGAATTTACATAAAGTAAAAAGTGGTCAGATTAATATGAATGGCTAGAATCCTATGTTGCTTCCAAAGCTTTACAGTAATCAGGTACAGCCCTTCTGTTTCCTTTTGTTTGTTTGTCTCTGAAACAGATTCCATCCCCTGTTCTTGTTATTTCTGTTGTGAATTAACTCAGCCATTATCCAGCCTTCTAGCACTTCTTGCAGAAGTGTCTCTCAGGATGACATTAGTTGGATTATTTATTAACTTCTGCTAAACAGGAATGAGGATGGTAATAATAACTAACCCCTAATGCTGCACTCCCAATGAACTAAATTCTAGTGAGATAGTTGCTAGCATCCCCAATCCATGAATGAGGCAACCCAAATAGAGAGAGGTAAATGGGCTTGCTCTACATCACTTATAATCAGTGTTAGGACTGACATTGAAGCACAGAAGAGCTTTCCAAGTACTTTTTAGTAATTGAGGATGACTGACAGAGTTAAGCTGCTCCTGTGTCCATGATTGTGAACAACTGAGAGTTAAAGGTTGTGAGCACAGACATTCTGTTGTTTGTTTTAAATTTATTATTAATTTCAATGAAAATTTACAGAGACTTTGCATTTCCATTCATTCATTCATTCATTGTTGCACTTTTCTCCCCTCCCAACCCTCCCCCCCAGTATACTACCCTCTTGGAAAAGTAAAAGAAAAATTCTTTCATTGTTTTAGAATCCCTCCCCCAGGTCCACTCCATCATGTAGCCTTCACTCTAGACTCCTGTCATGACAAAAATACTTAATCACATATCCCTTTTAAACAGTTTTATCCCTCATCTGTTTCAATGCAGTATACATTATTGAACCCATCTTTCTCTGTCTACCCCCAATCCCGAGGTCAGTGATATTTTACAACAGTGACACCATGCAGTATTTGTCCTTTTGTGACAGAGATACTTTGCTCAGCATAATGTCCTCCAGGGTCAACCATTTTGAATAATATTGCATGAGTTCCTTGTTTTACAATGCAGCATAGTATTCCATTGTGTGAATATACCACAGCATCTCTAGCCATTCATTTGTTGATGGGTACTTAGGCTATTTACAACTCCTTGCTGTTGTGAACAAAGTTGTGATAAATATGGGTGTTCATATTCTGTTGTTTTTGTTGTTTGCCATCCAGTCAGAACAAATTCAATGCTGACCCTCAGATTTTCAGAGACAGAAAATTGCACAGGAGGAGATTGCCCATCCTTCACCCATGGAGAAGCTGGTGGATTGGAACCACACAACTTCTTATCACTTGGCTACCAGAGCTCCCCAAAACCTACAGCATCTGGTATTCCCAGGTGGTCTCCCATCCAAATACTAACTAGACATGACCCTGCTTAGCTTGTGAAATCTTCTCATCTACAAAGTTACCTATTGTTTAATTAAATTTGTAGTTACTCACAATGATCTAGATGGTTAAGAGTCTACAAATCTGTATACACAGACATACAATGGTAGTTCCTGATTTAACCATCAACTTCAAATGACTGTTGTTGTTGTTCTTAAGTGCTGTTGAGTTGTCTTTGACCCATAGTGACCCTATGCACATCAGCTCTGAATCCTGGCCCATCCTGATCCAGTCTCACTAATTCTGACATTCCAACCTCCATTGCCCCAGGTACTGTATCAATCCATCTCATCGGGTGTGTTACTCTCCTGCATCATCTTTTCAACCTTCCAAGCAAGCTGTTCTTCTCCAAGGACTGGTCCCTCCTGGTCACCTGCCCAAAATATGTGAGATGACCTTAAAAATCCTAGCCTCCAAGAAAAATTTGGATTCACCCTCTCCAAGACAGACCTATTTGTTTTCTTGGCAGTCCATGGGTATGTTCATGGTATGTCCAGCACCACAATTCAAAGGCATAGATTCTTCTTCTGTCATCCTTAGTCATTGTTCAGCTCTCTGATGCATAGCAAGTAACTGCAAAGACCATGGCCTGAATTATGCACACCTTAGTCTCTAGACAGACATTGTTGCTTTTCAGTACTCTGGAGAGGTCCCTGACGGCAGATTTTCCCAGTGTGATTCATATGATTTCCTGACGGTTGGTGTTAACAGTATTGATTGCAGAGCCAAGCCAGCTTTAATTGTTAACAATCTAAATCTCTTCTCTATCCATCATGGTGTTGCCAATGGTCTCCATAGTGAGAATCTTTGTCTTCTGCTGTTGAGCTTCAATTCATATTAAAGACTACTGTCCTTGACCTTCTGCAGCAAGTGCTTCAGGTCATCTTCAGTTTCAGCAAGCAAGTTTGTATCATCTGCATGTTGTTGTTGTTATTGTTATGTGCCGTCGAGTCGCTTCCGACTCATAGCGACCCTATGCACAACAGCCCTAAACCCTGCTCCATCCTGCGCCAACCGCACCGCCTCTGACACACCCATCCCTATTACCCCCGTCACCGAATCAATCCATCTCAGAGAGGGTCTT
>NW_006399823.1:2600477-2604380 GCF_000299155.1 Elephantulus edwardii
CTGCTGATGTGCTGTTCTAATCGTTTTTGGATGATCTTCAGTAGAATCTTGCTTGCATGTGAAATCAATGACACTGTTCTGTAGTTTCCACACGCAGTTGGGTCACCTTTCTTTGGAATGGGAACAAATATCTTCCTTCAGTTCTAATGCCATATTCCTTCTAATATAGCCTTGTTTTCCAAATGATCCATTCTGCATATGGATTTTTAAAATTTATTATTATTAATAATTTTATTGAAAATTTACAGAGATTTTGGATTTCCATTCATTCATTGTTGCACTTTTCTCCCTGTCCACGCCTCCCCTGGAGTTCATTCTTTTCTTTGAAAAGTAAAAGAAAAATTCTTTCATTGTTATACAATCTCTCCACCCAAGTCCACTCCACTCTGCAGCCTTTGTTCTGGACTCCTGTCATGACAATAATACCTACTCATATATCCTTTTTAAACAGTTCTCTATCTCATACATTTCAATGCAGTATACATAATTTATCTCATCTTTCTCAGTCTCCCCCTAACCCCAATGTCAGTCCCATTTTACAACAGTGGCCCTATGCAGTATTTGTCCTTTTGTATGGTCTGGAGACAGGAGGCATATCTGATACACTTCTGATTTTGAAAAATGCTGTGTATCCTTGCTCTCTCCTGAGGGCTATTTCCTGGTTCAAGAATATGTTTCACATAAGCACAATCAAGTGTTCTGGGATTCCCATTTTCCTCAAGGTTAGCCATAATTTGTTTTGGTCTACAAACTCAAATGCCTTTGCATAGTCAATAAAACACAGATAGATATTCCTCTGGTACTCTTTGCTTTCTGGCAAGATTCATCTGACATTGGTGATAATGTCTCTAGTGCTACCACCTGTTTTAAATTCAGCTTGTGGTTCTGGTAATTCTCTTTTCAAGTAGTTTCTGAAGAATCTTCAGCAGGAGTTTGCAAGTGTGTGATATTAGTGATATTGTTTGATAATTTCCACACTCTGTTGGGTCATATTTTTAAAGAATGGGAATAAATATGGATCTCTTCCAGACAGTTGGCCAAATAGTTGTCCTCCAGATTTCTTGGCACAACTGGGTGAGCACATCCAGGGCAGCATCTGTTTGTAGAAATAAATCAATTGATAATCCTTCAGTTCCCGGGGCTTTATTTTTTGCCAAGTCCTTCAAAGCAGCCTGCACTTCCTCGTTCATCATTGCCTCTTAATCATATATTGTTTCTTGAAATTCTTCTGTGTCAGCCAATTCTTTTTGGTATAATGACTCTGTATACTCCTTCCATCTTCTTTTACTGCTTCCTGGATCATTCACTATTTTGCCCATAGCACCCTTAAGCATTGCAAATTGCAGCTTGAACTTGTTCTTTACTTCCTTCAGCTTAAGAAATGCTGAGCAAGTTTGGCCCTTTTGATATTCCAACTTCAGCTTCTTGCACATTTCATTGTAATATTTTGTCTTGTCTTCCTGAGTTGCCCTTTGAAATCTTCTATTCAGCTCCTTAACTTCTTGATTTCTTTCTTATGCTTTGGCTTCTTGGACCTCTACTGCAATATAAAGAGTCTCTTCTGATGGCCATTTTGGTCTCTTCTTCTTCCTTCTTTGTAACAACTTTTTGCGTTCTTCATGAACGATATTCTTGATATCTTTCCACAGCTCATCTGGTTTCCATTCTTTAGTGTTCAGGACCTCAAACCTATTCCTGAGTTTGTTTTTAAATTCAGAGGCAATAGACTCAAGATGAAATTTTTATTCCTGTGGATATGATTTAACCTTCTTTAACTTTAATTTGAACTTGCATATGAGTAGTTGATGGTCTGTTCCACAATCAACACCTGGCTTAGTTTTCACTGTTCATCTTGAACTTCTCCAACTTCAAATTAGAATATTATAAAACATATAAAGTAAGCTGTAAACACTGATAAGACATAATATTTCTGGTTTTGTTTAAGTGGTGCTTTCTCCTCTGCTCAGAAAGTTATTTTATGTTTGGATTTAATTAGACTCTTCAAATTCACATTAGTGTGCTAATGCAAAGCTTAACAGATGAGACTGTCTGTGGTTGACTCATTGCAGTTTGCATTCATCTGGACTTAAAAAGATGTAAACAAGAGTCATTCTAATTTCTTTTCCCATAAAAGGGGTAGTTGTCCCACAAAAGAACAATCAGAGGCTAGAAGTCCTGACACCTCCCACCCCCGGGGACATGCAGTTAAAAATCTGCCTGTAATTTTGACTCCCACAAAATACTAATATCTTGCTGTTGACAAGAAGCATAAATAAGACATGCATTTTGTCATATATATATATATATACTATAAAATATATAATACTGTACCCACACAAAAATTTGCATTTTCAACATGAATTAAAAATAATATTTTGCAAAAAAGAGCAAAATTTTTATTTCTATAGCCTGCAAGGAATTGATGGAATACCAACTGACATATTTCAACAAACAAAAAAAATGCTGCCCTGGCTGTGCTCACCAAGTTGTGCAAGAAATCTGGAGGACAATTACCTAGTCCACTAACTGGAAGTGATCCATTTTTATCCCCATTTCAAAAGAAGGTGACTCAACAGAGTATGGAAATTATAAAACAATATCATTAATATCACTCACTAGCAAAAATCCTGCTGAAGATTATCCAGAAAATGACTGGAGCAGTACATTAACAAAGAACTACCAGAAATGCAAGCTGGGTTTATAAGAGGCTGTGGCACTAGAGACATTATCACCAATGTCAGAAGGATCTTGGAAGAAAACAAATGGGATATCTATCTGTGTTTCATTGACTATGCAATGGCATTTGACTATGTAGATCACAACAAATTTGGTTAACCTTGAGGAAAATGGGAATCTCAGAGAACTTGATTATGCTTATTCAAAACCTATACTTGTCCTCAGAACAGAGCAGGAAAATACTGCACGGTTTAAAATAAAAAAGGGAGTCCATCAAGGATGCATCCTATTTCCATACCTTTTCAATCTATATGAAGAATGGAACATTTGGGAAGCAGGGCTTTAAGAGGAGGAATGTGGCATCAAGATTGGAGAAAGACTCACTGCTATGCAGATGACACACCTTTGCTCTGTCTGCTGAAACTGAGAAGGTCCTGAAGCACTTGCTGGAGAAGGTTAAGGACAGTAGCTTCAATATGGATTGAAGCTCAAAATTAAGAAGACAAAGATTGTCAGCACTGGGACAATTGGCAGCACCATGTTAGATGGTGAAGAGTGTGAGGTTGTTTAGTTACAGCTTGCTTGGTTCCTCAGTTAACACTCTTGGCACCAGCAGTCAGGAAATCAAGAGGCATTGCATTAGTCAAATCTGCTGTCAGGGATGTTTCTGGAGTACTGAGAAGCAATCATGTCAGTCTAGAGATGAAGGTCCAGCCAATCCAGTCTATGGTCTTTGCAATTACTTGCTATGCATCAGAGAGTTAGACAGTGACTAAGGAAGATAGAAAAAGATTTATATCTTTCAGTTGTGGTGCTGAAGGAGATAGAGTCTTGAACATACCATGGATTCCCAACGAAACAAATAAGTCTGTTTTGGAGAGGGTGAAACCAATTTTCTCCTTCGAAGCTAGGATTCTGAAGCTCCATCTCACATCCTTTGGGCACATGGCCAGGAGGGACTGATCCTTGGAGAAGGACCTCATGCATGGAAGGGTGGAGGGAGAGCACAGGAGAGGAAGATTCTGGATGATATGGACTGATGCAGTATTTTGGGCAATGGGGGTAGGCATACTGGGGTTAGTGAGACTGGTTCAGGATAGGGCAGGCTTCAGAGCTCTTGTAAATAGGATCATTCTGGGTCACAGGCAACTTGATGACACCTAACAACAATGACAACAATAGCTTCCTTGTATAGCTGTAGCCATAGCTTCTCAAGTTTCCCTCCCT
>NW_006399823.1:2604480-2633982 GCF_000299155.1 Elephantulus edwardii
TTCTTTCTTTCTTTCTTTCTTTCTTTCTTTCTTTCTTTCTTTCTTTCTTTCTTTCTTTCTTTCTTTCTTTCTTTCTTTCTTTCTTTTTCTTTTTTTAACAATGGTCCCTTTGCTGGATTCATTTATTGTCTAGGTGAACAATCGCAGCTACAGACCTTAATCTACCATACCTATCACACAATTCCAGCTTCTTGTAATGTTATGACTTTTCTCTGCTTCTTGGAAATATTTCCAGTATCACTAGTACACTTCATACTTGGCGTAATTCAAGGTTTAGGACACTGTACAGAGCAAAGTGAAAAACCGGCACAAGCTGTAATAGATCACTTTTCAGTGTGATAGGAAATTTACTGGAGAAACCAGTTGCTTATGCAGAGACAATTTACATCCCATGACCATGATATTTGGGGGAAAATTCTTAATATGAGTTGGGGGTATGCAATTCAAATCCGTGTTGTTCAAGGTTCAACTGTGCTTATTTTCCAAATTTTGTTACATTAAAATAAACCTTTTTAGTTATTGCCTAGATTTTTAACAAGACATAGTAACACTTGTTTTTGCAAAATGACTATGTTATCATCAAGTTGATTCTAGCTCATGTGACCCCATGTGACAGAGCAGAACTGTCTCATAGAGTTCTCAAGGATAATCCTTATAAGAATATATTGCCAGGTCATTCTCCCAAAGAGACACTTAGTGAGTTGAAAGAATCAATGAAGGTATGAATGAGTTAATAACTGATCTATTAATCATTGCATCATGTATGCTCCTTTTCATAATCATACTTGCTTCCAAATGGCATGAAGGATACATTCTTAGACCTCTTTGCCTCATTCCTTTAGCTCCTAATCTGCTTTCTTCATCTTGCAAATAGGATTCTGAAAGGTGAAATAAATTGGATTATAATCTCTCTCACCCATTCTCACTGCTGCCAAGTTGGAACTACCTCTTAGCTGACCTGTAGCTGGTTTATAGAGACTGTAAATCACATGGGAGGAAATTACTCATCTTTCTCCAGTGATGGATTCGAATTGCATGCCTTTGGGTTGCCAGTGAAAATCTTACCCACTAGTCAGATGGTTGGACACTCAAATATTTTGAAAATGTAAACACAGTGAATAAAATGGCAGGGAGGAAAATCTATTTTCACTAAATAATATTTTAAATTCATTTAAGATCGATGTGATAACAAGTTAATTTAGATGTTCTCTGGACAGAAGCAATAGATAAAGCCTTTAGGGTTAATGATAAATAGATTTGTATTTGACAAGTATTTGAAGAGTCCAGAGGAGAACACCAAGGTAAATTATGGGTTGGGATGGTAGATTTCTTTTACAAAATAAAATGGTGAAGAAAGGTTTGATTTATATCTTTATTACCAAGAAAATGGTGATTAAATAGTCTTCAATAATAGCACAGCAAATGACACAACCTTGCTTTCTAAAACTGAATATGCCTGATCATGTACTTTTATAAATAGCATTATTGTAGACCATGTATAAGAATCCAAAGGGGGATAGGGGGAGCAGAGGGGTGAGAATGAACAGGGGTTGGTGGTGGTTAATCACAGGGTCATACAATTTGGGTGAAGGTCGGGGTGGGTAAAGGAAAGGGTAACAATCCAGTGTGAAAAGCAATGCATATGAACTTTGTAAGTAAACCAGTGTAAAACAAAAATAAAATGTAAAAAGAAGAAAGGAAAATAGCAGACTATGAATTCTGTTAGAACTGTGTTTTCATAATTTACTAAGATTGTAATCTGACCAACGTCCATCAGAAATAAGAGTTTCATAATGCTTGGCTGAACACATGTTATACTGAATTGATTTGGTCTGCATTCAGGTATGTTTTCATCTGGTCTGCAAGCAGGAGAATGGATGAATGACCTCATAATGCCCCTTCTAAACTTTTGCCGTGACAATTATTTTAAGCTGTGACCAGCTGGTTGGTCTCAGGATGAGCCTTTACTATTAGGTTATTGCCAACCAGACATGTAACATTAGAACAAATGCATTTTTTTACTTGATAAAAACCTTATGAAGCCACCAGAAGTCAGGAATAGCTAAGTCTGGTCAAAGATACTTAGACTCCAAAGCTGAATTTGATTTAGAATTTCCATTAAAAGCCTTTTATCTGTAATACAAAAGGGAATTGTTTTGTTGTTTTTTAAATCAGACATGCCCTTTTGATTTTGCATTTTCAGTTCCCTGGCTTCCTCAGATGCATTAATAAACATCCTTTGGAATTCAAGATGAAGAATAAAGCTCCCTTGTCACAAATGATGCAATTGGCTCTTCCAGGCTTGCTCTGAGCAGTAGTGATTGACTTGGGAGTTGCTCTGGGGAACATGCTTGAAGAGTTGCAAAGTGCAGTGTCCACAGAAGCCTCCCAATGCCTGCACAAGAAGCCCTTCTTTATGTTTAGGATGGTTATTATGAAGCTGAGCTCTTCTGACATCCCATGTCACTTATTGTCTGCCTTGTTAAATGCAATGGGACAGCAGTCAGAGTCTGAACAGAGTCACATCTACTCTGACAGTTCTTCCCAGACCCTCCTCCTTCATGCATTACTGCTACTGTGAGGTATACCATGCAGACCACCACTGTGCAGACCACCACTGTGGCTTGTACATTGGGGGGTCATCAATGAGATTCGTTCTTTCCAACTGGCAAGCCTAGGTTCTATTTCTAACCATAACATTTCATGCAGCATCACCACCCACTTGCCTGTCACTAAGTTGCTGAGCAAGTTTAAGTAGCGCTTCCCTACTAAGACCGTCTTGGAAGGAAGGCAGGGCAATCTATTTTTGAAAACCCAGCCATTGAGAACCATGTGGGACCGGTCTACTCTGACAAACAGGAGGTTACTACCAGTTGATGGTGACTCTACTGTAACTGTGTGAAGGACACAGGTGGTTCAGTGGCAGAAGTATGCATCAGGTTGTACCCTAACTTTATAAAGAAGAACATGGCATCAGGATCTGATAACACATCAACCATCTGTGTTTAGTAGATAACACAACCTTGTTTGCTGAAAGCGAGGAGAACATGGAAAGCATGCTGCAGCAAATGAAAAACTATGCTTCTCAGTATGGATTACTACTTCCCATCATCAAGAAAACAAAAATCCTCGCCGCTGGGCCACAAGTTGTCACCACAAGCTGTCAATGGTATTATCATACTTGGATTCACAATCAACACCCTTGGGACGAGCAATCAAGAATTCAAACAAGTCACATTCGGAAAATCTGTTGTCAAGGATTTTTCTTAGGGTTAAAGGGTAAGGATATCAGTTTAAGGACTAATGTGTGCCTTATCCAAGCCATGTTCTTCTCAATTGTTTGCTTTGCATCTGAAAGTTGTACAATGACTAAGGATGATAGAAAAAGAATTAATGCCTTTGAGTTGTGGTGTTGGAGAAAAATATTGAATATCCCATGGACTGCCAAAAGAACAAACAAGTCTGTCCTGAAGGAAGAGAAATCAGTATGCTCTTTGGAGGCAAGGATGATGACAATCTCACATACTCAGAGCATGTTGTTAGGATGGGGCAGGCCTTGGAGAAGAGTATCATGGTTGGAAAGATAGAGGGTCAACAAAAGAGGGAAAGACCCTTAACAAGATGGATTGACATAGTGACTATAACAATGGGCTCAAATGTGTCAGAGATGGTGAGAAAGGCACAGGACAGGGCAGGGTTCAGATCCACTCTTCATAGGGTCACTATGAATCATAATTGACTCAATGGCATATAACAACAACAACAATAACAACAACAACAACAATAGAGAAAGTGGGCTCAGTTCTTGTATGTAAGTGAAAGCTTATGCATTGCCATGAGCGGAACAGGTTTAAGTGGATGGACTGCCATAAACAACATTAGTCTATTGATATTCGTTTTGCTGTTAGATTTTATAGATGTCATTGCTTAGCCCAATAGCCATACCTATCAAACTTTATCCTTGTTAATAGATTTTTATCTTACTTCAAATGAGGAAAGACAATTTGTATTTCAAGTTGAGAGCCTTGTTCCTGCAGGAACTTTTGGGGACCTACTTGAAGCATTTTCAGCATGCTTTCTCTTCCTCTTGCAGTCTTGCATTCTTTTTAGCAGACTGTAAAATGACTCTAAATTACTTATGCGTAAGTTCAAACTGAGGCTGAAGAAAAGGAAAATAAGTTCACAAGAACCAAAATATGATCTTGAATCTATTCCATCTAAATTTCAAAATCATTTTAGGAACAGATTTGAAGCATAGAATGCCAATGACCAAATACCAGGTGAGCTGAGGATTTCATCCCTGAAGAGTGCAGAGAGAAAGAAAAAGCGACGTGGATGACAGAGGAGACTATGAAAATTGCACTAGAGTATGGAGAAGCCAAAAACAAAGGAAAAACTTGCCAAAGTAAAAGAGCTGAACAGAAGATTTCAAAAGGCATCTTGAAAAGACAAAGCAAAGTATTATAATGGAATGTTCAGAGAGCTGGAACTGGAGAATAAGAAGGGAAGAACTTGTTCTGCATTTCTCAAGCCGAGGGAACTGAAAAAGAAATTTAAGGTTTGAGTTGCAATATTGAAAGATGCAGGAAGCATGAAAAGAAGGTGCGGGGAATACACAGAGCCAACATACCAAAAAGAACTGATTTACTGAAAAATTTCAGGAGGTACCACATAAGCAGGAGCTCATGGTAACGAAGGAGGAAGTTGAAGCTGCATTTGAAAGCCTTGGCAAAAAAAATAAGGCTCCAAGAATCAATGGGATGTCAACTGACTTGTTTCAATTAATAGATGCAGCCCTGGAAGTACTCACCAGTCTATGCCAGGAAATTTGGAGGACAGCTATCTGGTCAATTGATTGGAAGAGGTCCATGTTTGTTCCTATTCCTAAGAAAGGTGATCTAACAGAATGTGGAAACTATTGAACAATATCATTAATATCACATGCAGGCAAAATATTGCTGAAGGTCATTCAAAAAAGGCTAGAACAGTACATAGATTCATAAATGCCGGAATTTAAAAAAGGATTTAGAAGAGGTTGTGGCACTAGGGATATCATTGCTGATTTTAGATGGATCCTGGGTGAAGGAGAATGTCTATTTGTGATTTATTGACTTTGCAAAGGCATTTGACTGTGTGGATAATAACAAGTTATGGCTAACATTGAGAAGAATGGTAATTCCAGAGCACTTAATTGTGCTCTTTTAAAACCTACATCTAGACTAAGAGGCTGTTGTGAGAACAGAACAAGGTAACACTGCATTGTTTAAAATTATGAAGCGGTGTGTCAGGTTTGTATTCTCTCTCCACACTTATTCAATATATATGATGAGCATATTATTTGAGAAGCTGGACTCTATGAAGAGTAATGTGGCATCAAGATCAAAGGAAGGTTTGTCAATAACCTGTGTTATGCAACTTTGCTTGCTGAAAGTAAAAAGTACTTGAAGCACTTGTGACAGAAGATCAAAGAATATAGCCTTTATTATGGATTGCATCTCAGCCTCAAGAAAACAAAGATTCTTACCACTGGACTGATAGGCAACATCCTGGGAAATGGAGAAAAGATTGGGCCTGTCAATAATTTCATCTTACTTGGATCCACAATTTACACCTTCGAATACCAGCAGTCAGGAAATCAGGAGACATATTGCACTGGAAAAGTCTGCAGTTAGGGATCTCTCTAAATTATTGAAAAGTAATGGTGTCAGTTTGAGGACCAAAGTATGTCTGGTTCAGGCTATAAAGTCTTTCTGATTACTTGCTATGCATCTGAGAGCTGGACAATGAATAAGGATGACAAGAAGAAATGATGCCTTTGAGCTGTGGTGTTGAAGAAGAACACTGAACATCAATGGACAGCCAGGAGAACAAATATGTCTTGGAGAAGGTGCAGCCAGAGTGCTGTTTGGAAGCAAAGATGATAAATCTTCACTTCACATACTTCGGACATGTTGCTAGGAGGGGCAATTGCTTGGAGAAGGACATGATTCTCAGAAAGACAGAGGGTCAAAGAAGTAGAGGAAGACCCTGAGCCAGGTAGACTGCCACAGTGCCTGCCACAGTGGGCTCTAGTGTGTCAGGAGGTGTTAGGATGGCATGGCATAAGACAGGGTTCAGATGGGTCATTCGTGACTCAATGGGACCTAACAACAACTTACAGTATTTCCACCATACTTTCTCTGCCTCTTGCAGGCTTGTATTCTTTTTAGCCCAAATTATGTCTTTTGCTGATGAATTTTGCTCGCTCTTGAATGACCCAAGCAGATCGCAAACCTAGGAACCAGCTTAGGGAAAATGAGTTGAAATGTTTAAATCAGTTATTTTAGTAACGATTAGGGCCATTTGAGGAACTGAAGTATTTTATTTGGCCATAATGCTAATCAGAGAGATGAAGAAGAAAGAATCAGTGATCTGTGATTTTCTTTGAAAAGTCCTCATCAAAACTGGGACAGTGGTTTCTATAGTTACCGTGTTAGTGACTAGAACCCACATTCTGAAATATAGATTTGCAATAGTGAGTAAACAAGACATCATCTTTGGCCATATGTGACATCTCTTTTGCTAGCAATCTTTCTCTTCCGCCGTTCATCAATTACTCTTAAAGCTTCTTTTGCAATGTATTTCTTGTTGTAGCTTCAACACACTGATCTTCAGTAACAGAACAGTTCAGCAATAAAACATAAATTCCTCAAGATGCTGCTGAACTTGGGTCTGCCTTGATTTATTTAAACTCTGTGTCTCAAAAACTTTCTGATCCAAGGAGTAGGAGAGGGCCAGAATCTTTGATTTTACTGTGGCTTTAATTGTTTTGTGCTTCTGCTTTTCCTGTAAGGTTCTCATTTTTTGCTTATGAAATTCCTAACCAAGCCTTCAAGTCCATTGCAAGGCCTAGCTTGTTCATGAAACTTTTCCTCTGTAACTTCAATCAGTCTTATGGGACTCCGTTCCTAGAATCTAAAGAATTTGTCTATAATGAACATACTCAGATTTTGTTTTACTGTATAAGGTCTATCCTGTGCTTCCTAGTGTTTCCAATAAGGTAACAGTGTGAGTAAAGTTAAAATTACTTTACATGCTTTGTACACAACAGCGAAGCGTTAGAAACAACCCAAGTGCCCATCAACAAATGAATGGATAGAGAAGCTGTTGTATAGTCACACAATGGAATATTATGCAGCACTGAAAAACAAGAAACTCATGAAATGTTATACAGAATGCGTGACCCTGGAGGACATTATGCTAAGTGAAATTCTTAGTCACAAAAGGACAAATATTGCTTATTGCCACTGTTATAAAACAAGACTGATAGGGGAGTTAGGGAGAAACTAAGAAAAAAGGGGATAAATAATGTACACAGCGTTGAAAGAGATGAGAGAAAACTGTATAAAAGGAATATATGATTAGGTATTATTGACATGACATAAGTCCAGAATAAGAGCTACATTGTAAAGTGGACTGGCAAGGGGCAGGTGTGGGGGACAACTGTATAACAATGATAGATTTTTTTTTTCCAAAGAGAAAAGTGAAATGAGGAGGGAGATATGGGGCAGGCAGGAAAATGTGTAACAATGAATGAATAGAAATCCAAGTTTTCTATAAACTTTCATTAAAGCCTTAATTAAAAAAGAAAAAATACAACCAAGAGCATTTTAACTCCCATGAAATTTAGGGACAGAGTAGACACAAAAGCAGTGCGTATTCTACTCATTCCCATCAAATGGATTCTCACTCATAACTCCCCTCCATCTGGTTTATAAAGCTGTAAATCTTAATAGGATGCTGTTGTTGTTGTTAGGTACTGTCAAGTCTAGTAGGCAACCCTATGGATAACAGATCAGAAACTTGTCCTATCTTGTGCCAACCTCACCCTCTCCACGATGCTCGAGCATTACAGTCACTGTGCCAATCCATCTCATTGAGGATCTTCCTCTAACTTACTCTCTTTCTTTTCCTAGCATGATGTTGGCAAAGGATAAGATAATCTTCAACCAGGTGAATTGACACAGTGACTGCTGCAATGGGCTCTAATGTGTCAGGAAGTGTGACGCTGGCACGGGATAGGACAGGAGTTCAAATCTGTTTTCATAAGGTCACTATAGGTCATAACTGACTCAACGGTACCTAACAAGAAGATAAAATACATTTAATTTTAGGTCAAGCTATTCTCTATGAAACTATTGCCTTTCCAAGTCATAATATGCATGGAAACTCAGTGCCTTGTTAGTTTTGGTCTAGAAACAAGGAGGTATTTTGTTCATAGTGTATTGCTCCTGGAATAAAAAATGTCTTGTATCTGTCTCAAGATATATGATAATGAAATCATGCAAGTTCCCATGGTATTCTACCAGATAAAATGCGATCAATAGCGGTAGCTGACGAATGTTCTGCTTTACAGGAAGATTTAACTCAGGACTTCAGTTTGAGGCTTCAAGGCAATTGCTTGTTGTTAGCCCACTTGCCAGAATGTCTGTAACCCAAAGGGCACCACAATAAATAACCGAGAGCAAGAGGCTCAAGCAACCAGTTGTAGCCTATTCTTCAAATAAAGCTCTTTGTTAGGGGAATGCTTCTGACACAAGAACTCATTCTGGCTTTTCTTCAATAACTTGTAGGAAGAAAAAAAAAAAACCAACCCAAAGCCTTTGGTAGCAAGTATGTTGCTAAGATACATAACGTTCTTTGACGGAAATGCTGAACCCTTTCAGAAATAGTGTATGTCAGCAAGAAGGGGGAGAGAGAGGCAGAGAGAGAGAGGCAGAGGCAGAGACAGGGGGTGGAGGTGGGACTTCAAGCAGCTTTACTTTTCATGAGATCTGCTTTATTCTACTCCACATCCCCCTCCCCTTCTTTATTCCTTTAAAGATGTGTGTGCTTTAAAAATTGCTAATAGGTTTTAGAAAGAAAAATCTCTGCCTCTTTTGTGAACATCTTAGGTTCCCCCCCTTCCCTTTCTTTTGCATTTTAAGGGCGCTCCCCAGGATGGCTTGGAAATGCCAGACAAACTATTATTCCAATGGAAGTCTGTCCAGCTTCTGATAAAACCTAAACTAATTTAATTTCTGTTTATACTCCACTACCTTTGACAAAACTCCCTCTAGAGATTTATATCTTCATTCTTATCTCCTTCCGTTTGTCATCTTTTTTGCTTTGTTTTGCAACTGACAAGCAGGGGGGAAAAATCTGCCACCAACCTTGGAAGATGGTAAATGCTGTCACCACTTTCCCCTTCTCAGTTGTGATAAAAATCTTGCCTAAAACCATGTCCAACCTTTTCAGCAGAAAAGTCCAGATGGCTTTGCAGCCTATATAACAGACTTTATTCACTGATGCTTTTCAGAGTGTCAGCAGGGCAATGTTGTTCTTGAAACACAAATGCAAAACAAAAGATAGCATCTGTGGTTCCCAGAGGGTTGGGAAGCCCTGGTGGCACAGTGGTTAAGCACTCAGCTTCGACCTCAAAGGTCAACAGTTTAAACTCTCCAGTTGCTCCATGGATGAACGATGTGGCAGATATTTCTACCCTTTGAAACCATTGGGAGAAGTTGCACTCTACTCCGTTCTATGGATGGTCTGAGTCAGAACTGAGCTGAGGACAGTGGATTTTCAGGGACATGGCGGGACTTGCCTGAAAAAGGAAGCAAGTGCAAACAAACAGAAATATATATATACTTTTCATTCTCTCAAAAAAGTATCTCAACAGTGGTAATTCCATCAGGTAGAATAGAGGGGTGAGAGAAGATAGTTGAAAATCAGCTGCAGATGGTACAAAACAGATTAGATGAGAAAGAACGCACTTTCCTACCTATAGAGGTGAATGATCGCTGATAAGATCAGTTAAGTGTGTTTACTGTATTTCTTAATCTAGGCATTTTTACAGTGTCTATTGTGAGAGATTCTACTTCTTATGCCAACCAAATACTCGTGCAGAAATTTATCATCAGCCGTATGTGTGTGCAAGAATAGAAACACCCAGAGGAAAATCAATATAGCAAGTGGGATTGGCAGGATTGATATCTTTTGCCATGTATTTTTTTTCCATGATAAGAATGAGCAATAAATAATTCCTTATTTCTGATGGACATGATGTACAATATCTAGATGGATGAAATATTTGCCAAGTAGAGGTGAGGAGTTCTTTAAATTTCTGGCAAGGTAACTATGGGCCTGACCTCTTATTTAACATCTGGAGAAACTGAGATCAAAGAAGGTAGCGATGCTTCCAAAGAGAGTACTACAGTGAACAAGGAAGAGTGAAGAAGAATGAATGTCTCTGATTTATGGCACTGGTGAAGAATTTTAAACATATTGTTTTACCATTGATAAAATTTCAATCAAATCTTATCTTTTACTTAGTTACGAGTCGCCTCTAACATAAAGTCATTGCCATAGACCTGTAAGAGACTCATAGCTGACTTTCCATGGGTTTCCAAGGCTAACAAGTCATATGAAAGGAGACTGCCTGTCTTTCTCCTGTGGTGCAGCTAGTGGATTCGAACCATTAGAGTGGCATGACCCTTAGGTTTTGCATTACAATTCCTTACAGACTCTACCACCAGAGCTTCTTACTTTTAACATAAAGCTATCCCTACTTAAAAAAACCCAAACCAAACCCACTGCCATTGCATCAGCTTCCACTCACAGCAATCCTCGACTGGGTTTCTGAGGCCACACATTTTTATGGGAGAAAAAAGCTCATCTTTCTCTTGGGGTATAGTTGATGAATTCGAACCTCTGAACTTCCAGTTAGCAACCAGAAATACACTGTGCTACCAGGGCTCTTTATCTCTACTTCAAGCACAAACTCATTCCCATCAAGTCAGAACTAATGAATTCTGATCTCCTTGTTCATCAACTGCATATTTTTGTGGTTTCAACTCCATCTGAATATTGTATTCTCCTAGGGAGATATAAAAGCATTCCAATGCTAAAGCCCCAACCTAGACAGACAAATTATAACAGAATGACTGGGAATGAGGCCAGGACATCTCTATTTTTAAAACCGGATTTTACCGTGCAACATCAATGGAGAATCACCCTCATAAAGGTAAATAGCTGGCTCTTGCTTGAATAGCTTATCTTATTTTGTAGTGAAAACATTTTGAATATCTCCATTATGTGTGCGTTTCTTGCTCAGCTGTTTAAACTTGAGTGTCTCTGGAAGGCCAGGGCAATGTCTTTCTGTTGGGGATCGTGCTATAATGTTTAGTACAGAGCTTGACACAGTGACATTTGTAAATGTTGACAGGTTGATTGATGGGGCTGGGGAACATGAATACTGACATGAGTGAGAAAATTCAGAAGAGTGCAAAACCAAGAAATGACCTTCAAGTGCACTGCGAAATCTTGAAAAGGAGATGAGGTATGTGCAAATCACATGCCATTTGCACATTAATAAGATCATGTTAAAATAAATTTGGCTTCTTAAAGACTCTTTAGGTTATACTCTAGTAGAGCAGGGAGTTCTGGAAGTGTAATCTGAAGGGAGCTCTGCTGGCCCAGTGGTAAGAAGCTGCACTGTAATCCCAAAGGACCACAGTTCGAACCCACCAGCTACTCCACTGAAAGAAAAAGGGCACGCTCCTCCTGTGTGATTTACTGTCTCTGAAATCCTGCAGAAGAGTCAGCTATGGGCCGGTTCTGACTTGACAGCGCACAACAGTATTGTAGGGAGTTGTGCTGCTAATTTAAAGGCCACTTCTCGCTGGTGGTTCAAGTCCACCAACAGAGGGCTTGGACATTCTCCTTCTGTGTGATTTACAGTGCCAGAAACCAAATGAAGACTCTCTTCTGAGCTGATGCCAACTCAGCAACAAACGAGTTTGCATTTTTTCTTGGTAGAGAACAGAAAGTTAATTTTTTTAAAAAAACGTGGAGACATTAAAGAACTTAGGAAAAGAGGGAGACTGAGAAAGTTGGGATAAATTATGTATACTGCATTGAAACAGATGAGGGAGAGAACTGTTTAAAAGGGATATGTGATTAGGTATAACTGTCGTGACGGGAGTCCAGAACGAAGGCTGCATAGTGGAGTGGACTTGGGGGAAGGGATTGTATAACAATGAAAGAATTTTTCTTTTCCTTTTCAAAGAGAAGAGTGAACTGGGGGGAGGGGTGGGCAGGGAGAAAACTGCAACAATGAATGAATGGAAATCCAAAGTCTCTGTAAACTTTCATTAAAATGAATAATAATAATAATAGTGGTAGTGGTAGTAGAACTTAGGAAAAGAAGAGTAGCGTAAGCATGGAAGAAAAGAATCACTGAAAACAGGCATCTAGGACATACATTAATTTGCATATCTTTGCTTCTTCATTTGCTAAGTGCAGTGGTGTTCTGGGTACTGCTGAAACTGAAGAGGACCTGAAGCACCTGCTGCAGAGGGTCAAGGACTTCAGCCTACAATATGGATTGAGGCTCAATGTCAAGAAGACAAAGATTCTCACCACTGGACCAATTGGCAGCATCAGGATGGATGGTGAAGAGATTGAGATTGTACACAGCTTTCGTTTGCTTGGCTCCACAGTCAACAGTCTTGGCACCGGTAGCCAGGAAATTAAAAGGCGCATTGCCATGGGAAAGTCTGCTGTTAGGGACCTCTCCAAAGTACTGAAGAGCAATGGTGTCTCTCTGGAGGCTAAGGTGTGTTTGAAACAGGCCATGGTCTTCACAATCACTTGTTATGCAACAGAGAGTTGGACAATGACCAAGGAGGATAGAAGGAGAATTGATGCCTTTGAGCTGTGGTGCTGGAGAAGAGTATTGAGAATACCATGGACTGCTAGGAAAACAAACAGATTCATCCTGGAAAGGGTTAAACCGGGTGGCTCCTTGGAGGCAAGGATTCTGAGGCTCCGTCTAACATACTTTGGACATGTTGTGAGGAGAGACCGGTCCTTGGAGAAGGACATCATGCTTGGGAGGGTGGAGGGACGGCACAGGAGGGGAAGGCCCTCTATGAGGTGGGTTGATTCAGTGACTGGGATAATCGGGATGGGCATGTCGGAGACAGTGCAACTGGCACAGGACAGAGCAGAGTTTAGGGCTCTTGTACATAGGGTCGTTATGAGTCGCCAGTGACATAACAACAACAACAACAACAATTGGCAGAGTATATAAAAAGAGTCATGAAGATTTTTTAAATTTTGGAATGATATAAGTAAAACACACAGAATAATAAGCTTTACAAATTTGTTAAAGTATTACTCAAGAGCATCATCTCTTTCTACTTTGATATAATGTGGGAGAATTACAGCTCCTTTGAACATTTGTTGATTCATAAACGTTAGTGGAATGTATATATATGTTGCATCAGTTAGATCTTGCTGTGTAAAAGAACTACCCCCAAACACAATGCTTAATCCACAAACATTTATTATTTACTTTAGTGTCTCTCATGGGATACACATTGGGCTCCATTGGACTTGGTTTCATACTGTGGTTTGGTATCATGTTTGTTCCACATTTATCCTAACCTCCTTTGGATCAGCAACTACCTGAGATAGTTCTTATTGTGACAATAGAAAAAGTGCAATAGATCAAATGCAGCTGCTTAAATACATTTTAGACCTCTGTTTTAAATCCCAGTAGTCTAGGAAACACTCTTTTATGATACTTAGCTCAATGGGATGGAGGAGTATATGTCTTACTTGGGGAAAAAGTAAGCATTTACTTGCCTGAAAACAAATATGTTGTAAGAGACTTTGGGATAATATAAAAGCCCCAGAAAGGTTGAACTACATAGTTCTTTCCTCTGTGACCTGTCTTTATTTCTTAATAGAGATAAATGAAATTTTTTGCATTAATATTATTAATGGAAATTATTTAAAAGATAACTAACAATTGATACTTCCATAAGAATTTGTTTATTTGATACCTTTCCAAAGGATCATTCAACTGGGAAGTATAATCCATGAAAGAAAGATTGAAGAATAGGTCTGGTGCACACAGAATTCGCCTTGTGGGCTTTTAAGGGGACAGCTCAGAAGGTCAAATCTATAGCTTGGACAGTTGACAAAAGGGATGGATGAAACAATGAATGAGTGGGTAAGGATATGATCAACTCAATTGTCTATAGTTTAGTCTGGTATTACATCTACCATTCATGACATTTTAATGGTTACTTAACTCAAGAACACAAGTAGTTAGGGAGACGGTCCTTTATCTCCATTTCAAGCAGAAAAAATAGAGCTGGAGAAAAATCGTTGTATCAGGATGTTTGGTTCTATTTCAAATTCAGATCTCATAACCTTACTGGTCATTATGCGTTGTGCTCGACTTGATGACACCCAACAACAACAACCTTACTGGATCCTACAATGTTGACATAACCATTTTTTTTAAAAAATTATTTATTATTTTTTGTGTGTATACTGTCAAATCGGATCTGACTGGTACATGAGGAGATTGCCCCTCTTTCTCCAGAAGAGTCTTTGGTGGATTTGAACCACATACTTCTGGGATTGCAGTGCATCTTCTTTTCACTAGGCCACCAGAGCTCCCTGACAGATAACCATTTTTATAGCCATACTTTATGACTGACTTTTGCAAATCACTCCTTAACTTCTGGTGTTATTTTTATCATCTCTAACATTACATAATTACATTGTATGGACCTCTAGGATTCTGATTCAATTCTGACTTAAAGATAACATTGTTGTTGTTATGTGCTGTCGAGTCGTTTGCGACTCATTAGCTTTCTCAATATATTTGTTCCAAACATTTTCCTACTCTCATGGTCTTCCCAATTTCATTCTCTTTATTCTTTTTGAACGGCCTCATCTTCATCTGCTTATTCATTGAGAAGTACTCCTCTGGCATAAATTTTCAATTACCTTATCTTTACATCTAAACTGCCTCTCCATTTATCCCATTTCTTTTCACTACCACTGTTGTAGTTGTTTTTGATTGCCTTCAAGTCAAGCACAACTCATAGCGACCCTATGAACAAAAGGCCTGAAGCCTTTCTATAACTATGGACATTTATCAAAGTTTATAGAGTTTTTGGAGGTATGTTGTTTAGGAAGTGGATGCCACTCCTACTACCACTAGGAAAAGATATTGTTGCTCTTTTCCCAAGCTTGCTCTTCTATCTATATTCTTGATTCTATCCTCTCCCCTCTCCTTCTGAATTTGTGCCATTAACCATCTCCATTGTCTAATTTTAGTCTCTATCCTATTTTTAGTTGTTTGTGTATTTTCTGTTGCTGTCTACTCTCCCTGCATAAAAACCCTAGATAAACAAGCAATTGAAGGGAGCCAAGTAGTGTCTCTTGAAAGTCTGTGTCTCCTCAAACGCAGTTACCAGAGGGAGCTCTGGTGGCCTAGTGGCAAGAAGCTGTGTTGTAATCCCAAAGGCACATGGTTCAAGGTCACCAGCTGCTACATGGGATAAGGATGGGTAATCTCCTCCCATGTGATTTACTGCTTCTTAAAACCCACTGGAGGGTCACCTATGGGTTGGTTCTAAGTCTATAGTACACAACAACAACTTTTTAGTTATGCATTTAAAGATTAAATTATTTGATATTTGTGTTGGCCCTATATACAGTGACTTGTATCTTTCTTCAAGGAAAGAAAGATTTAAACACAAGCAAAGAAAGATAAGAGGGCAAAGATGAAAATGATGTCACTATAAACCAGCAAATTTCAAGGATTCCTGGCAATCACTAGGAGCTAGAAGAGAGTACGAGTTAAATTTTCCTTCAGAGCCTCTGGAAGTAACCAACCCTACTGATTTGGTTTTAGACCTCTGGACCCCTGAACTGTGAAAACAAAATAGTTTTCTGTTCTTTTAATCCACTCAATTTGTGGTAATTCATTACACCAGCCTTAGGAAGTGAATATACACACAAATAAGACCATTCCCCCACCATGCTAATTTTATGCTTGTTTCCAAAGTTGTGTAGGTGGTGGGAGAAAAGTTTTCCGTTAGGATTAAGAAATGCCAACAGATCAGTTATTAGTGGTCAATCAGAACACCCTTGCCTGGGCCATTTTTCTCTGATATATTGACTTTTTTTTCCACTGACTTTTGAGAAAATAGAGAGTTTATTCATTTATTCATTCAAAACATACATACTTAGAGTCATGTAGTAAAAACAACAAGCAGATAGAAGTCTTTCTTTCTTGGACATTAAAGATGTAGTAGGGGAGGCAACCATTAGATAAATAATGACACAAGTAGGCAAAGAGAAACTCAGCTCCTTGCAGTTACTTTACTATCACAGCAGATGGAAGTAACAACCAGCTATACATCTTCTGAGGAAAGTATTATGGCATGGTCTGCCTTAAAGTCACAGGATATTCATGAAACCTACTCTCGGGGTATCCTGTAATTATATCCCGGAGATAAGCAGTTATCCTCTAATTGAGACTGAGGTTTACTGGTCACCAGATCTGCAGTTCATAGTTCTAATGGAATGTTAACTTAAAGTGTAAATAATGTTGTAGTATAAAGCATAATTTTGATAAAGCCTTTACAGACAGACTTTTTAGAGAGAAAAGTGAGCTTATTACAGACAAGCTAACCTAAAATGCAAATGGAGATTCTGGTTTAGAAGAAACAGGCCACATGTAAAAGAGAAAACAAACACGGGTCTCAAATAGGAGTTCCCATGAGTATATTTGTACGAGGTGAACCGGCTGAGAACCAAACCTTGGTCTCTCAATTTAGAGGCAAAAATTCTATCTCTGGACAAATACAGCCCCCTTTTGCCTTCCACCAACAATCCAAAAGTTGCTCTGGAGTTCACTCGAATTTGTGGTGTTTTTATATATGTCAGAGTAGAACTGTGCAACAAAAGTTTTTAATGGATGACTTTTTAGTGAGGGATCTCTCAGCCTTTCTTCAGAGGTGTCTTCAAGTACACTCAAATCTCCAAACCCTCAGTAAGTGGTACAGCACTGTTGCGCTGCTAAGGGGCTCCTTTTGGCCCTGTTGTTATTGTTAAGTGCTATTGAGTTGACTCTGCCTCATAGTACCCAATATAGAGCAGAATAAAACAGTGCCATCATCGTAGAACACGGTACCATCCTCATAATCTCTATGTTTACACCCATTGTTCCAGCCACTGTATCAAACCATTTTCTTGAGAGTCTTCCACTTTTTCACTAATCCTCCACTATTTCAAGCATGATGGTTTTCTCCAAGGACTTTCTCCTCTTTACAACATGCCCATAGTATGTGAGATGAAGTCTCACAATTCCTTGCTTCTAAGGACCACTCAGCTAATATCTCTTTGTTTTGTTCTTTTGGCAGTCCATGTTATATTCAATATTCTCCTCCAGTATCACAACACAAAGACATCAATTCTTCTTTGGTCTTCCTTAATTACTTTCCAACTTTCTTATGCATGCAAAGCGGTTGAAAATATCATATCTTGGTGTTAGGTCAGAAGTACTTTAATCCACAAAGTGACATACTTGCTGTTTAGCATTTAAAAGTGCTCCTTTGTAGCAAATGTACTCCAAATAATATTTTGCCTACTAATCATCCCTTAAATCTCATGCAATAGGATGACGCCTCTTGTAAAAATTGTCATATACCCAGCTTTTAGAAAATCCTAGAATTTCGTTAGGATTTAGGGAGCTCTTGTGGCTTAGTGGTAAGGCATTATGCTGCCAACGCAAAAAGTATGAAGTTCAAACTCCCCTGTTGCTCTGCAGGAAAGAGATGGACAGTCTCCTCCCACACAATTAACTGCCTCTGAAAAGCTGCAGGAAGATTAGCTGTGGGTCAATTCCCACTTTACTAAAACAGAGTTACTTTAAGCAACTAAATCAGTGATTTAAAGTTTTTAGTCCAAAACATTAGTCAAAATTTCAAACTACGTATCAATTTGTAATCACTTCCTTAGGGAAATTGGGTCCCCCACCCCCGGCGGGCTGATGACTGAGTAGAAGGTGTTCCTTTCCTCTGTCTCCCCCACCCTCAGCTCCATTCACAGTATGTCTTCCATCCTCAGGAAGGAAGAATTAATTTATTGCTTGTTATTTATGTCTGGCAGGTGATTAATGCAGATTCATCTTGGGTTTTGGTGCTTTTGGGTTGGGCTTCATTTTAAATCAGAGAAGCCTCTAACTTTTCCCCTCTATCTCATCCTCAGGCCCTCTTAGATTAGAGAGTAGACTACATTTTCTTAAATGCACTTATAATGCACATATAACAGATATATGAATGGTGGCCTAGTGAGTAGAGTTGTGCTGCCAACCTAAAGGCAGGTAGTTTAAATCCACTAACTGCTCTGTAGTCCCTTGTGGTTGTTACTGTAGAGTCAGAACCGACCCATAGCTGGCCCTCCAGTGGGTTTTCAGAGGCAGTCAATCACACGGGAGGAATTTGCCCATCTTTCTCCCATGGAGCAGCTGGTACCCTTGAACCATGTATCTGTTGTTATGTACTGTTGATTGGAACCAGCTAATAACCGACCCTCCGTTGGATTTTCAGAACTCAGGAATTGCAAGGAAGCTTTCCCAGAAGCTGCACTGCAATCCCGAAGATACATGGTTCAAGGAACCATTCCATGGGAAACAAGGAGCCTTTGAGGAGTTGTCATTCATATTGTTCTAGATGTTTTTCCTGGCTCTTTACAATCTTATCCCTCCAAGCTTAACCCCTGCTCTTCCTCTTCACCTTTGTCTTTTCCTGTCAAATGGACTTCTGGGCGGTTCCCAGAAGGAACTCTCCTCTACTCTGTGCCTGAGGCCTTGGCATTTCCTAAAGTGTTTCCTTCCTCACCTGTTCACTTCACAATAGCTTTCACTGTCTCAAGATCCACAGATCCTCCTCTATTGATGAATTTTCCCCATCATGTGAGTTCCTATTGTGCTTAAAACAGAGCTTTCTTATGTGACTCATCACAAATTATGGCATATATAAAAACATGCTCATGAAATCGGGGTTCATGTGGTCTGATTGCTCTGGAATGATTCTTTGCCTTCCTGATTGCCTGACATTAGAAAATCACTGGTTCTGATGGTTATTCAAGGCCCAAATATCAGGAAATGTCAGTACATGGTCAAAAGTCCATTTCTCTTGGTTAAGTACTGGGGGACTATGGAACATCTCATTGTGTCTTTGGCTACTAAATAGATTATCACATTGTAATCCAGAGAATTTTAATAGACCAACAGATTTATGGGCTCTGTGTATTGATTTTAAGGATAGAGGATACAAAGAGCTGATTTATTTAGTTAACGACTTTAAAAATTGAATAAAGAAGCTGCTTTACTTTTGAATGTTTGTAAAAATAAACAAGATTAAGTGGCCAAGCAAACAAACAACCCTGGTTGCCACCTACCGAGGGTAATAACAGGACAGGGTTAGTTAGATTTGAACAAGTAACTTTGAAAGTTACCTGATGACAAGTTGAAGAGCTTCTAATTTATTAAAAACAAAATCCACACAAATATAAGGGTACCAATGTTTAAAATAAAGCCAGCAATAAAATTGACTTTACACAGATAAATCCACGTTTCTTCTTTTCTCATGGTGATTTTCTGTTAAGAATTTCTCACTCTTCTTTCTCACTCTCTCTCTGGTTCATTAGTTTGGCTGATTAAATCTGTAACTGACTAATTAGAGTCTACAGTGAATATCAGGTATCTCTAAGAAATAGTGATTGACTTGCTTACTGCTTATTTCTTGTTGTTGAGCCTTGTTCTGACAGCGCTGGTATGATCCTGACACAGAACCAATTTTTTAAGGTACAATTTACTTTAATATATGATTCAACTGGGAGACTCTTTAACCAAAGAACACCTCTTTTTATTTTTCCGTGTTTGTTCATGGATCATCAACATGAGGTGCACGTGCCTCTCCAGCATTTTTTTACATGCTGAAAGATTTTTAAAATGGTTTTCTAAGACAAAAGATGTAGTTTCTTACAAGATGACTTTGACAAAGATCAAATCCCATCAGATTTAAAAACAGGTTTCCAACAGGATAAACAAACATCTGCAACAATAAACACCTTCTATCAAATTAGGTTCTTTCACTAATGGATATTTGAGCTAAATTAATTCTACTCTTACTGATAGATATTTTATGTGCTTCATTGTAAGTATTTGCAGTTGAAGAAATGGTGTTTGGGGAAGCATCTGAGATTGCCTTTAGGGGGCTCAGTATTTTGTCCACAAGGGGTGATCAATAACATTGACTCTTACTTTGGAAGAATTGACCAATGGACTTGATTAAGGAAAAAAATGGTGCTGTTGCTGGCAAACATTGTGAGACGGATTGCAATGAATCCTTTACTATGCACATTTATTTTTTTCTGAGTGCTTAGAGACCAGAGTATGGTCTTAGTCACTACTGAAAAAACAGTTTTTTTAGTGGCTGGATATCTTTTAGCAAGTGCTCCTCGGGGATGGACAAAGCTCAGTTAATGAACTAGGGTCTGCTTCTGGGGCAGGGAGGCTGAAAGAATGATCTTGTAGGTGAGTGGTGATGGTGAGCTTTCTATTTCTTTCCGGCTTAAGTTAAAATTTTAAATTTAATCTCACATTTATGATGTGTACCAGGACCAATAATTGTTCTTCCTATCACAATTAAATGATGTGTTCTCATTTTTTTTTCCTTCTAGAATATGCATTCAGTAGTTCAGGATCTGCAAAGTGGGTTCACTTGCTGTGCTGGAGGATGAAGATTTCAATCTCTAGGCTGGCCCTGCGTGGGGGAAGTCAGTATCTAAATTCTGACTGGGCAGAAAGGATATGATGGAAGTTTTGTTTTTTGTTGTTTGTTTCCCCTCTCCACTCCTGCTGTGCTGGAATCCACCTCCCTTTCTAAACAGTCTAATCACTGTGCTCTGGTCTCAATGCCCTTCCATGTTTCAAGTTGTGACATTCCTTATTCTTTCTTCAGTTTGTAGCGTGTGTAAATTTCTGGATTTCTTCCTGTTAATCTGACTTGGATGGACCATTCACCCATGGATTTCTATCTTTAATTCTGACCTTTGCATCCTAGTTAGATTTTGTCCTTTCCCCCAATTTAGTGTGTTCCCTTGATTGGCTTGTGTCTTTCATTCTCCATCTTGACCTTACTTCTCTAGTCCATAATGTCATCAAAGTCTCTATAGTTTTTTTTTCTGCATTATTTACTCATGCAATCCTTCAGCAAATGTTTACTGGGAACTTAGTATTATGCCAGTTAATAGGTACAAATGGAAAAAAAAAAACCACACTGTCGTTCTCATCCTGGGGGACAAATCTGAAGATATTTAAATTTACTCAGGGAAATGATGTCTAATTTACACACTTCTTCTTGAGAGCAGCATTCCCAGATGTGAATATTTACCAGTGCTGAATGAGCATCTCCAAGGGAGGCAGTGCTCCCCATACAAGTTAAAAAGTTTTAAAGAACTCTGAATATAGAAGGACCAAGAAAAAGGAAAACTTCTTATTCTGCCTGTGTAAATACAAGCTCTTAATAGCTTTCCTTAAAAGGTAGAGAGGTAAAAAAGAAACAAACCCCAAAACCCTCAAAGGACCACAAGAAGTAAAATGATCATTCTCCACACTGATTTTTAAATTCAATCAGCTCATTCATTGAGAACTCACTATATGTTAAGCACTTAGTCAAACAATTCAACTCATTGTTGACAGTTGGAACCAACTCATAACTAATTCTTCTGGGGTTTTCAGAGGCTGTAAATCACATGGGAGGAAGGTGTTCATCTTTCTACAAAAGAGCAACTGGTAGATTCAAACCATCTGCCTGTGGGCTGGCAGGTCAACTTCTTGCTCACTGGGTCCCCAGAGCTCCCTCACACTGTCCTAGGTGCTGGAAATAAAGTAATAGAAGAGACAGTTAAGGCCATCCTGATTAATTCAGTTTGAGGGCTGCTTAGAACTCATGGGGTGTGTAACTTTATGATCAGGATAGAGAAAGACTGAACAAAGTGCAGGCAGAAGAACTCTCACAACCAATTTCTTTGTAACTGAAGAACGCTTACTTGGCCCTGGTTTCATTTCCTCTGTCCCTCTAACTCTGGGGAAGTGGCAGAGTCAATGAGGAGATAGAATTTTAAACACAAGAAATAGCTTTTAGCCAATTGCGGGGGAAAAAATCACACCAAAACAAACCAAAAACACATACTGGTTGGATTTATTTAGTATTAAAGTGGAAGCATATAAAATTGATAATATTTTGATTTACAAGAATGACAATGTCATATATTTCAATCAGATAGCTAAAATGAGTGTGCTTGAGGAAGTATGGATTTCAGCTACTCAAATGACAACTATATTGGTCTATCAACAGTCAGTCTAAATACAGTTATAAACAAATGGAAAGTAAGATAAAAATAATAGTCGAAGACTGAGGCTCTAGTCAATGTATAAAAAAGAGAAGGCATTGTGAGGGCTAAAGAAAAGATAAGAGCTTAAATCCAAGTTTCGTATATCAACAGCATTGTTATCTTTCATTTTCTGTACGGGAAATGTTAAATCTCTTTGATAGAGGGAAAGTGTAGGCTGGTGAGTACTGGCAGAGAGCAGGGTCTTTTTTTTCAGTGTATTTCACTGCTATTGCCCCAGATTCCTAGGCCTGGTCTCTTGCTGTGGCCTTTATTTCTGGCACTTAGGCCTTTTGAGAGGATGCACTGCACTGGTGCCATCTAGACAGACTCTCGTCCCAGGGAATGAGACTGGGGATCCTTCCAATAAAGACATCACTCAACTTGGTAGTGGGTGTGCTATAGGAATGGAATTTGTCAGTTAACTCATTCTTTAAATGCTCTTTGAAAGTATGTTAATAAACCCTTGAAGGATCCTGTGGGATGTTCATTTGGGGGAACAAAAAAAAGTCCTCCAAAGCTCTTTATCTTGTATCTTAGATTTTCGTACTTAAGGGAGCTCTGGTGGCCTAGTGGTGAGGAATTGTGCTGTCAACCCAAAGGCACATGGTTCGCATCAGCCAGCTACTCTGTAGGAGAAAGATGAGCAATCAACTCCTGGGATATAAACTGCCCTGAAAATGTGTTGGAGGGTGAGCCATGAGTTGGTTCTGACTCAGTGGGACACAGCAACAAACAACAACAAAGATATGAAAGGGAGCTCTGCTACATAGTAGTAGGGAATTGCACTCCCAAGCCAAAGGTCTATGGTTTGAATCCAGCTGCTACAAGGAAGAAAGATGAACAATCTCCTTCTTTGTGATTTAATGCCTTGTAAACTAGCTGGAGGATCAGCTATGAGTTGGTTATAACTCGACAGTACTCAACAACAAGAAGTATATGAAAAGAGCCCTGGTACGTACAGTAAGCAATATACGTTGGCGAGGATGTGGAGAAAGAGGAACTCTCATACACTCTTGATAGGATTATAAAATGGTAAAACCACTCTGGAAGGCACTAAGGAGTTTCCTGAAAAAAGCTGAATGTAGGGATTCCAAATGTAGGATATTGCACTGCTAAGTAGGAGTACACCTAAAGGAAATTAGAACTGAGACATAAATGGAGATCTGTACACCAATGTTCATCGCAGAGTTACTCACCATCACAAGAGCATGGAAACAGCACAAATGCCCAACCCCAATCAAATGGTTTGAGAAATATGCAGCACTGAGAAGCAATGATTTTGAAAATTACTACCTAATTTGAGAGAGACTGGAGAGCATTGTGCTGAATGAACTGTCTCATAAGGACAAATACTGCATAAAACCATTATTGTAAAAATAGAAGGATAACTAGTAAAATATGTATGAAGATCCAAGGGGGGAAAGGGTTGGAGCAGAGGGGTAAGGATGGGCAGGGGGAAATCACAGGTTGCACAATTTGGTGGGTAGTCGTGGGGGTAAAGGAAATGTGAAAGGCAGGGTAATGGTGGTCACAGTTCAGTGGTGATTACTTTTATAAAACATAAAGAAGAGGAATGATTGTATGAAACACAATGTGAATGAAAGATAGTGCGAAATATAATGTATACGAACTTTGTAATCAAATCAATATAAAGTAAAAGTTAAAAAAAAAGAAAAAGAAAAGAGGCCTGGTGGTGTAGTTTGTTGTGTGTTGGGTTGTTAGTGAAAAGATTGGTAGTTTGAATCCACGGTGTCTCCATGAGATGAAGATGCACAGTCACCTCTTGTAAATATTTCTATCTTTGGAAATCTGATTGAGGATTATCATGAGTCAAAATTGACTCAGTAGAAATGGGCTTGTTTTTTAAGTGCTTGTGAACATAAAGAATGCAATGAAATCAATGGAGAGGAGAAAGGGATTGTCTATATAACTTCACAACATAACGCTGGCTTTCACCGTGGTATTTGTTACCATTAAACTTGATTCAACAAACAAACCTCTAATTACAAATAACTGATTCCATTAGCAATGGGCTTATTTCCTGATAATCTTTGGAATTCAGGCCTAAACAAACACACATCAAATCAAATGCAATGGCATTTATCTAGCTTTTATGAATGTGCATATTAGATAAAATACTGTGTTTCCTGTAACTATGGAGTAGAGAACAAGAAGAAACAATTGGGATGAAATATGGGAATTTAGTTCAAAATCAGTTCTGAGATAGACTTCTCTGGCAGTGAAATAGTAGGCAAATATTGTACTGGAGTACTTGGATGGTACAAAAAAAGAGCTCTGGGGACCTAGTTCATCTGATATTTTGCTATTAACCTAAAGGCTTTATGCCTCCAGAGGTTTGAATTCATCATAGGAGAAAGATGAACAGCTTCCTCTTGTTAAAAAACAAACAAACCAACCAAGGTTCTGCTGACACAAAAAATGAAGAAAAAAGATTTGCAGACTTAGAAACCTACTGAGTGAGAATCAACTCAAAGGCTGTGAGATCGGGTGTGAGTTTGGTTGGTGCAAACAATTTAGCATTTCACTGCTGGCTAAAAGGGAGTGCTAGTGGCCTGGTGGCAAGGAGCTGAGCAGCTGTCCCAAAGGCAAACTGTTTGAATCCACCAGCTACTCTGTGAGAGAAGGATGGGCAATTCCCTCCCAGGCAACTAAGTTGCCTCTGAAAACCCCGGAGAGGGTCAGCTGTTAGTGGGTTCTGACTCAACAGTACATAACAACAGCAACCAGGTGAAAGGTTGGCGGTTCAAACTCAGTCAGAGACTTGCTGGAAGATCAGCCGAGCAATCCACTTCCACAAGTTCATAACCTTGAAAACCCCCCTGGAGCACTATGACATCCACGGAATCATCATGAGTAAGAATGTAGTCAAAAGCAGTTTATTCCTTAATGTTCTTTTAATGTGGGCCAGTTACTCTTTGATCTGGGATTACCTTCCTAATACAAAGGAAGAGGGATAGAAATCCTAGAAAGATCTTCCCACCATTCTACAGCTGGACTTCCAAAACCACAGAAAAATAACTTATGTGACAGAAACATTTGGAAGAGTTCTTCTTCCTACCAGCCCTGTGTACCTTTCACAGCGGAGTCCAGACCTTCAGTCCATTCTAAGCAGACCTCACTTCTCATAATGGCCTCTCTCCAGTCTTCCACCTCCAGACCTTCCACTTGTTGAAGACCTGTTTTTGCAGGGCACCTAGAGCTACTATCTCTGCCTTGAAATGATGGAAGTGTAGTTAAATGAAGCTCTTTCTGGAACCAATGGGCCGGATCTTAAGCCTTCCTGAGAATTTAAGTGTAATTTAAGAAAGTGAAAGAAATTATTAAGTCAGTGTCCTAATCCCCTGGAGAGCTTCTGTACTCGCTCGAGTGAGTAGCTTAATCCTCACTCGTACCTGCCGACCTCTGGAGAGAATTCTTAATTACCAGAATCCAATTTTTACCCCCCTTCTTCCTAGGAACCACCTAAGTAGCATCTGTCGCTCAAATAAACTCATGTGAAAATAAAGTATTAAAATCAATAATTCAACTCGGAGGTGAAATGGAACAGAAAAATAACTTTCCAGTTTGCCTGTTCCTAGGCAGCTGGTTTTTTGTGGATGCGCTAATCTCCACTTTCTGCATTGAGCTCTTGAGCTGTCTGAAAGCCAGGCAGTGTGCAGGGCGTGCGAGAGCAGAGGGGGCGGCAGCTTGTGCTGGTGTGAGGGGTTGGCATTTTGGCACCAGTACTTTCTGGAAACTAAGACAATGACAATAGCTTCTAGAAACCAAGAAATAAATCTTCTTGGAGGCATTTGTGACCTTTCACACTTTCTAGTATTTGGCTAGCCGTGGTGAGAAGTCACAAAGGTCAACTGCTGACTCGAAGGATTCTGGAAGTGAGTGCTACAGTCTGAACAGTGAATTCTCCTTTCTAAGTTTCCATTTCACTCTTCATGACACATCAGAGCTCCCCTGAATTGCCATTGTGTTTGGGAAGTCTCTTCTGATTATTCATTTCTGTAGTGATAATGACAAGGGTTAAGGTTTATTAATTGTTTATTATTTTATGTCAGGCATTATGATAAGTGCTTCATGGACATCACCTCACTTAATTACCATGGTAACATTTTAAGGCAGGCACTTGTAGCATTTCCATTTACAGAAGAGGAGAAGAAAACATAGTGACTTACTCTTCCATCCTATTAATCAAGATACCCCAATGGACAATTTGATCCAAATGTTCAGTAATGGTAGCCAAGTACCATCTAGTTATTTCAGTCTCCTTTTTAAAGAGGCAATTGGTAACATATTCCATTTCCTCCTCTTATTCCTAACTTTCCCTTTCCTCACTTGATCCAGGTGATGTACTTTTGATGTCTTTTTGCAAAGTTTTAAGATCCCTGCAGAGATTTTTCTCACTATTGAATTTGATCTGAGATAGGAATTTTATTTGGAATCCTGCAGTGTTTACCACCAATGATAAATCTCCAAGTCATTCATCCATAACTTTAACAAATATCTTAGTAAGAGTCAGCCCTTAGGCCATGGTGGTGGAGGTGAACATGGAATGATCCTTCCCATTTAAGGTGAAGTGAACCTTAAGTGCTGTTAAGTGTTGTTGTACTTTGTAGAAAAAAACCTTCCACTTACTGAGCCGAGGCGCAGTAGACAAGGTTTATGTTCACAGAAATGAGCCAGGTTTCAGGGAGAGGGGAGGAGAAAGATGGCTTTCTAGGTGTTTCTCTGCCAATTAAGATGATCTAAAGTTCTGAAAGGTATCGAATTTCAACCTGTGTTTACCAAAGACTTATATTTAGCTGTCTAGAAGGGTAAAATTTAGTGAAAACTTTCCTATCACTGAGGAGCCTCTATAATGGATATAAGGATGGATGGGTGAAGAGATGGGTGGATGGATAGATGGATAGAGGGAGACAGGGGATAGGGATATTACTCAGAATGTAAATGACCAGTTTTCCATCTCTGCTGATTCAGGTGTACTTCTTTTTATTAGTTTGCTTACAAAGTTTGTATAAAAACATAATGCATGAGAATAGTTGTATGAAACACAATGTGAATACAGAATAGTATGATTCAGGTTCATTTTTATAGTAAGATGGTTTTAATTCAAGCTCCTAGTATCTATTTAGGCATTGTTGTGTGCTGTTGAGTCAGAACCAACCCATAGTTGACCCTCCAGTGGGTTTTCAGAGGCAGTTAATCACATGGGAAGAGACTGCCTATCCTTCTTCTGTGGAGCAGGTGGTGAATTTGAACTGCATACTTTTGGGATCACAGCACAGCTTCTTACCACTAGGCTACTAGAGCTTCCCAGGTATTGGTTCATTCAATAACTAATACCAGAGATCATTAATTTATTCAGTTACTTACACCAGACCTCCCAGGTATTAATTACCGTGATACTTATTCTTAAGAAGTTTCTACTCTATATAATATGTAATATAAGCTTTTCTGGGAAAAAAAGTTGTTCTATCTTAATGATTTAAATGGTTGACTTTCGCTACGCACATTTCTTTGGGGAAAGTACAGTTCTTCTTAATAGTCTTTTAAAATAATTTTATGCCTAGAAAAGTGCAAAACATATAGCAGATATTCAATAAGTACTTGCCTGGAGGTTAATATAAATGAAAATATAAAGCATAAAGTAGTATATAATAAAAATTAAAGGCAATTGTAAAAATACTCCCGAAAAGGGTGGGGAAAAAACCGTCAAACAAAAAGCAAACAAAACCCAAAACAAAACAAAAAGGCTCAACAGGTCAATAAATCTTTCTGCCCTAAGGTATCCGCTGCCCTTGACATATGCATCTACTGTGATTTCCATTACAAAGGTTTTAATTTGTGTATTGGTTTGGTTTATAACTGCCTCAAGAACTTGTCTGTGAACTCTTTAAAGGCAAGGGACCATTGTCTCAGTATTCTAGGATGGTATTGTCAAAACACCACAGAGTGAGTGGCACTAAGAATAGAGATTATTACTTGACAGTTCTGATGCTAGAAATTCAACTGGGTTATTGGTTCCATTGTTGTGTTGGGTTCCTCCCCACCCCAGGATTTAACAAGAGAAACTGGTCCATGCATCTAGTAACTGATGACAATCTTTGGTGTTCTTTTACTACATAGAGCTGCTGCTTCTTGTGGTGCCTTTCTCCTGTGAATGACCTTATCTCCCTGTCTTTTATAAAACACCACTCAAAAGGGATTAGGATAGGATACCTCTTCCTCTTCTATTATTATCTGGTAATTGCTTCAGAGAAAAACCTGTTTCCATATTCACAAGCAGAGAAGTTTTTCACAGATATTTTTTGAGAACACAACTAATCCCATAACAACTACATAGCTATCATCTGACCTTTATCAAAAGGAGGAATCAATGATGCCACACAAGGTTGCAAGAGAATGAGGAGACAGGAAGATGGGGAGGCAGGGAGGTCAGAAGGAAGGGTGTGAATGTTTAGAGTTGATTTGGAAAGGTAGTGGAATGGGAGGCACTCTAGGAGTGATGAAGGGCCTGGATTAGAGGAGACAAACCCTGGCTCACTCAGAAAGACAGCAGCATGATGAATCAATTCTCTGTTTTGATGATGTTGTTAAATTAGAGAATGAAGCAGCTCCATTATTTTGTCCCCTTCTTCCTTTAGTTACATCTTCCAGAAGGCTTTCCTCAAAAAGGACAATACATTCTTACTATCTGACAGCAATTTGGTACCGCCGGTTAGGGTGACAGACAGTAAAGGCTCAGGAATAGAGTGTGCAACTTTGGAAAACTTGGTGAAATGTAAATACCTGCATGTCGTTGACTTGGAATGTGCTGAAAATCTGTTCAAATTACTACTAACAGGGTCACTTATGTGTAAATGGGAGAGAGATATAGAAAGAGAGACCCCTGAAACGAAACAGATCCTTGGTGTATACGAAGGTTCTTAAGACAATGACTGGTAAAAGCTTGTGCTAAGAAAAATATTAATGCTAATTTCATTTCCCTCTGAATTTTCTTTCATTGTAGAAATCAATCAGGCCTCCCTGATGGTAAAATCTGTTTTAGCAGAGGACAGGAGAGAGAAGAAACATTTATTTACTAGGTCCCTCTTGAATTCCCAACACTACACTAAATGCTTGAGAAGAACTGCTCAAGTGTCACTGCAACTATTCAAAGGTAAATAATCCAATAGAAAAATGGGCACAGGA
>NW_006399823.1:2637117-2648172 GCF_000299155.1 Elephantulus edwardii
CTCGTGGAGGGTCCACCACAGTAGGCTCTGAGTAGAGGTCAGTGAGCGAGGGAGCCAGTGAATTTCTATGGTGGCTAACCTGCCACACCTTTCTCCAGTCCAGCAGGGGGTGGGTTCGAAACTCTGACCTTTAAGATGATTAGCTGAGGAGTTTACCACTGTTAAATAGAATTAGCTGTTTAACAGTGCAGCTAAGCGATTAGCCATTGGCCTCGTTGGTCAGCAGGAAGGAGGGTTATATATTGCAGCTGTATTCTGAGAAAAGGTCTTGGGCATGAAAATTCTTATCTGCTAAACAAAAGGTGTATTGAAAGAAAAGTCTGATAACCTGATTCTGAGAAAAAAAATAAAGCAATCTTTGGGAAGCTTATAGAACACAGTTCTACTCCTACATGCATGGGATTACTTTGAGGCAAAATCAACTCAAAGGCAGCTCCTTTGTTTATGCAAAGCACAGAAGCTGTCCGGCGCAATGTAGTCAGAGCGGCCTTTGGCTGTATAGGCCAAACTTCTGTTCTGCAAAGCTTTCACAAAAATGTGCTTGTCATTTAACTTTCTGAGTTTGTAGATATTCCAAATTGCTCATGGCTATCAATGCTGCCTCCCCAATCCATTTTTCCAGCCAACTGGCAATACTAAAGATCCATAACGTGTCTTTTGCTAACTGGTAATATTTCTGAAATTCACTGTCTGAAAATCAGTCATTTGGAACATTCTGCAGGGCAATTCAGCTCTTGATGAAGAAGGAAAGATAGTCTGTGGAAACCAAATAGTATGAAGATGAGAACTCTGCAAGCCTTCAGACTGGAAACGCTGGGTAACTTATGATTCTCATTAACATTGTTCAGATGTTTTTAAGAAATCTGACTGTTCAGGTACTTATTTTGGGCTTGCATTTACAGTTGTTTTAGGAATCATTAGAATGACTACAAAAATTTTATGAGAGGAGGCTGGCAGGTGTATTCATGTTGTCAGTAATCTAAACTTGTTTCTCAACACAAGATGCAGTCAGAATTTTTGTTTGATGCCTCCTCCCTTTCCATGGCTACAGCTTCCCTGCTCTATCTCCTGCCACTCTCTGTTTTGTACCTGAGTTCATTGGCTTCATTTATGTTTGATGGCCTAGTGGTAAGAAGCTCTGTTGCAATCTCAAAGGCATACAGTTTGAATCCACCAGCTCCTCCATGGGAGAAGAATGGGCAATTTCCTCCCTTGGAATTTGTTGCCTTTGAAAACCCACTGGAGGGTCAGCTATGAGTCAGTTCTAACTTGATGGTACACAACAATAACATGCCAAGAGATGGAAGCAGTGGTGCCTTCCCTGCAAGAGAGCTAGGATAGATTACTTTCCAGCACACCTCATGCATATCCACAACCTGCCTATCAGTGGGGACTTGCATGTGGCTTGGGATGCTAATCAGATTTCCCTGTCACTTCCAGACTGAGAGAGACTTGGACGAAAGGCCTGGCCATCTACTCTCAAAAACCAGTCAATGAACCTGATGAATTACAGCAATGTGGATTGGTAGTGTACAGGGTTGCTTTGACCTGGGGCTGGCTACCTGATGAGGGTTAACAGTATGCAAAGGTGGGGAGGGGGGAAACACCACCAGAGAGGACTACTCCAGTTAACTGTCAGCATGTCCACCGAGGAGAGGGTCCTTTATGTGGAACAAATCCAGGCAAAATACAGCTGTAGAGCCCTTAATTTACCAGAGCGCGCCTGCCTGGTGTTATCTTACTCTGAGATCCTCTTAATCGACCACTCCAAGAAGTTTATTGCTCTTGTTTCCCCCCTTACTCTTCATCTGTTATTGGGTTCATCTTTCAACCCAACTTTGCTATTGAGCTCTTCCTTCCTTTGACATGGTCCTTGCCACAATGTTGTTGTTGCTGTTACGTGCCATGGAGGCAGAGGTGACTAGCTGACCCGCTAGTGGATTTTCACAGACTGTAAATCACAGAGGAGGAGACTGCTCATCGTTCTCCCTCGAGCGGTTGGTGGATTTGAATTGCATGCCTTTGGGTTGACAGTGTAATTCCTTACCACTAATTCCTTGCCACCAGAACTCCTGAGTCCCTGCTATAGCCAACTTATTTCTGCCCCTTTGCTTTTGCTCATTGCCCTGACCTCCCTCTAGTTATGCCCTGACTGACCTTTTGCTGACTCTCTCCTCAGTCTGTCCTGTAGTTAGGACTTTAGTTAAGATACCAACAACAGTACAGATTTTAGGCAGCTTTCTATGTGTTCAGTGAGTCAAATTCTAGGCAAGCCACAGTTCCAAGTTCCCAAGATGATACAGATAATCAAGTGAACCTAGGCCAGAGAGAACTTCTCAGGGAGAATTTTCATTTAAAAATAGTAAACAAAAACCAGATATAATGAGTTCATGCCAGCTATTTAAAAGACTTATGAGTGCTCAAGAGAAAAAAACAACATAAGTATATGCTTGTGCTGCTTTGTCTGTGGTAGCGTTTAGAGTAAACATCATAGACTCTTGATTATGGCTATTTATTTCACCATTGATAGAAATGTTATTAAATACATTTCTATATTTCTAATGCCATCAAATACACAGAGAAAAGGGGTACGACAGGCTAGACTATGAAAGACTTGTGAGGACACTGGTTCCTCAGATTGCTTTAGATTATTTCCATCTTGCATTAATGATCCTTGTTGATAGAGAACTTACACTGAGTTGTGGTTAGCCACCATTGAGTTATCCAAGATGGGATGCTGGACTGTTGTTATCCATATCATTTTCTCCCCCCTCTGGGTGATTTTCAGAAGCAAATCAACAAACAGGCCTTTCTTAGTAGTGTATTTTAGTCTGGTAGCTCTACTGAAATGTTTTCTGAATCACAGTAACATGCAAACCTCCCTGATCGATGGGTGGTGACTTCACTGGAGTCACATTGACCAGTGGCAAACCCAGGTATACCACATGGAGGGCCAGAATTCTACCACTGATTCACCACTGTATCCCCCTGAGTTCCTGCCATGTGGAAAGAGGGGAATTGTAAGTGACAATATCCAGATGTCAGAGATACTTTCTCTACTTTCCAGAAACTTTCCCTGTCGTCCAGGCTCTGAGCTATTGTACATCAGAGCAAAGATGGGAAAGAAGGAATAGAAGGGAGGCAGGGAATGCTTTGAATGAGTGGCTATCTTTTTTCTTCCCTGGGTACCACACCTCTCCACATCCCAGTGGAGAAATCTTCCTAGAGGGAGTGCAGGAGGGATCTTAATCAGTTTGACCCAAAAGCCCTGGCTGAACATGCTTGGCGGCTGACCGGTTGAGGGGAGGGAGAAGAGCCTGGAGGGGGCTCACAAGCTGCAGTCCAAGCACACAATTTCCACATTCATCGACTGCTGCTCTGGGCACCAGGGCATGGCTGAGTGAGCGCAAAGCATCCTGAATGTCATTTTTGGCATGGCTGGTGTTTCTAAAGCCTCCCAGCAAGCCATACATCATGAAATATTGATATGGTTCCACTAGGCTGCTGCACCTGACATTTGATTTATAGCTTTAGGTGTTCTTTTTTAATTCTAAGCAGTCAATGAAGGATCAAAGGAAATGTCATATTTGCAGTGTTCCAAGCTCAAGGGTGGCACCTCCAAAGCCAGAGGGGGTGTAACCAAGGTTGCCTTCGACCAATGAGCTTGCTCCTCGCCTGCCATTGGTGGGCCTTTAGAGAGAGTTAGCGATCAGTCATCAAGCAGTGATTTCCCTCTCCCACCACCCCCAACAATTCAAATATTTATCACATTAAATATCAACCTCCAGAATATTGCCTTCGTTTAAGCTTTTCACGTCCCAATGATTTTTTATTATTTCCATCGACCAAAATAAATGAAGAAAATGTTTTAGACTACACTTGAAAGCATGTAAAAATCAATAACTGGATTTTAAAAGATTTAAAATGTCTTGAATACATTCATTTTCAAACATTTCCCTCTGATCTTTAAATAGCTTTTCTTGGAGCATAACATTTTTTGAAAAGTCAAATATGGAGCATTAAGGGTATAATTACCATTTTAATTATAACTCAATCATCCTATCTGCTTTGCATAGAAATTAAAGCTTTTATGTCAGGATTTGGGGCACTCACAAATGTTCAGGAGCAATTAATGGTAAAAGTTTAATTTTTTTAAAAAAGCTGAGTATGAACTTTGCCTTTCTTAATTTCATTCTTGTTCAGATTGGAAAGCGGAGATGCTCCCAGTTGTCGTTTTATTCCTCAAGTCAATCCCTTTCCTCTCACGGTTTAGCTCCTAAATCTCTGAGAGGCAGCACAGTAAAGGGGGCTCCGGTGCGAATGTATATACAGTTCTGAAGGCTGATTGTCTGCCTGGGTTTCCCTTGCTCGGCCTTACTGGTCATGTGATTTCCTATGAGTCACAGTCTCTTTCTTTTTAAAAATTATTTTATATTAGTTTCCTTACAAAACTCATTTCCATAGTGTTTCACACTCTCCTTCATTCACATTGTGTTTCCTACAACCATTTCCATTCATAATGTTTTATAAAATTAATTGCCATTGGACCAGGCCCACCATTACCCTGTCTTTTTAGATTCCCACCAGGTCTTTCTTATTTCTTCTACCCTTCCTCCTTCCATTCACCAAATTGGGAGACCCTGTGATTTCACCCCTGCCCATCCTCGTCCCTCTTCTCCCACCCTCCCCAATCTCCATTGGATACTCATACACGTTTTACTATCTATCTTTCTGTTTCTACAATAATGGTCCTATGGAGTCTTTGTCCTTATGAGATTAAATTAGTTCTCTGGGCATAATGCTCTCCAGTCTTTCTCAAGTTATGCTGCAATTTTCAAAACTATTGCTCCTGAGTGTTACCTAGTAATCCATCATCTGAATGTACCACAATTTTTCAATTCATTTGATTGTGATTGGATACTTGGGCTGTATCAATGTTCTTGCGATTGTAAATAATGGTGCTATGAACATTGGTATACAAATCTCTGTGTCTCAGTTCTAATTTTGGGGGGATATATTCTGAGCAGTGAACAGCTGGGTCATACTGAATTTCTATGTGCAGCTTTTTTGAGGCAATGACAAACTACGTCCCAGTGTGATTGTATCATTTTAAAATCCCACTAACAGTGTATAAGCATTCCTTTCTCTCCGCTTTCTCTTCAACACTTATTACTTGCTGTCCTGTTAAACTTTGCCACTGCTATTGGGGTGAGATGGTATCTCATAGTGTTTGTTTTGCATCTTTTATTGCCAGTGATTTTGAGCACTTCTTTATGTATCTGTTGCCCTTGCAAAAATCTTCCTCTGTGAAAAGTCTTCCCATGTCTTTTGCCCATTTTATAATTGGGTTATCTGTCTTTTTCTCGTGGAGGCCCTGTAGAAATATGTAAACTTTTGTTATGAGACCCTTGTCTGAGATGGTATTGCCAAATGATTTTCCCCCCAGTCTGTAGGTTTCTTTTCACCCTGTTGGAAAAAGTTTTTGATGTGCACAGGGATTTAAACTTTAAAAGGTCCCGTTCATCAATTTTATCTCTCCTGGTTGTATATTTCTGGCTATATTTGTCTGCCTCTTTATACCATAGGCTAGGCCTTCTAATCTTGGTCCCATTTTGTCTCTTATGATCTTTATGGTTTGGGGCTTTACTCCCAGGTCTTCTAGTCCACCTTGAGTTAATTTTTGTGTATGGTGAGAGATCTGGATCCTGCTTCAGCTTTCTGCAGGTGGAAGTCCAATTTTGCCAGTACCTTTTATTCAAGAGGTTGTCATTTCCCTATTTTATAAGTTTTGTTTCCTTGTCGAATACCCATTAACTTCTGGATTCTTGATTCTGTTCCATCGGTCTCTGTGTCTGTCATTGTACCAGTACCATGCTGTTTTGATTATTACAACTGTGTGGTTGGTTTTGAGATCAGGGAGTGCTATGCCTCCCACTTCATTCTTGGTTTTTTTAGCACTACTTTGCTTATTTGTGGTCTCTTTCTATAATTTCTTTTCATTTCAGTTTCTCCACCCATAAAGTAAGGACTGTAGCAGTACATATTCAGTACTTATTCTGTATGTTTTTGTCAGACTTAAATGAGATAATATGTATAAAGTTCTTCGAACAGCATCTAGCCAATACTACTATTATTATAGCCATATTTCTTATTATTTGTGGGAACTCCTTGTTTGCTGTATGTTGCTGTTGGCATTAGGTGTTGTGGAGTCAAGACTCACAGCGACCCTATGATCTGCACCCTGTCCTATGCTGTGCCAGTCTTACAATCTGAAACACTCGAACCCATTGCTTTAGTCATTATGTCAACCTGGTTGAGAGTCTTCTTCTCCTTCCCTGACCCTCCGTCTTTCCAAGCATGACATGTTTCTCTGGGAATAGCCTTTTCTAGAGAAGATAAGAGCAAAGTATGTGAGATGGTGGTGCTTCTCCATACTTGGTGGGTCTAAAATAATTTCAGCTACTCTGAGTGATACTGATTTTCCTCTGGTCCAGAACTAAAGGTCAAAATCATTGTTGTGGACTTGGAACTGACTCACAGCGGACCCTCTGGCAGGTTTTCAAAGGCTGTAAATTGTGTGGGAGGATATTGCCCATCTTTCTCCTGAGGACCTGCTTCTGGATTCCAACCAAATACCTCTCAGTTGACAGATCAAATCCTTACCTACTACTGCCTAGGAGGAAAGGATTGTTTGAAAACAGATAGGTACCTCTCCATCCTTGGCATTCAGGAAGAATGGGAACACTTACTAAATAATCAAGTGGGTCAAAACCTTATGAACATTTCTGAGTAAGTGGGACAGTTGCTTTTCTTTTCCCCCACTATCATATTTTCCTTACTCTCCTCTCTTGGTGAGATCTTCAGAAGGGATGTAAAACAGGGAGCTTTGAAAGCCTCCCTTTTGCATTTGGGAAAATATCATTTGGCTAAAGCTCAAGTAGATTTTCATTGGCTTGAGCCCCAGGAACAAAATATTTAGAGTGATGGATTTTTCCCATCATTCTGCAACAAATGAATAATGGGCTCTGCTCCTTGCTCCCAAAGTACAAGGTTGCAGTTTTGTGTGCTGTGTGTCTCCGTGCAAGCTTGTGCAAGCTGCTGTGTAAAATGCAGCATAGCCATTTTTCTCCCAGTTAAACCCCCAATCGAAGATTTGGTCCATTTCCTCTTGTGCTGTCACTGCTCAGGCTAGAAGGAAAAATCATTTTTATGGGCATTGCCGTGGCAAAATAAAATAATTCCATTTTTAGAAAGGCTGTTGAACAGGTCCCTTCCTCCCAGCATTTTTCTTTTTCTTTTTTTTTTTTGCCCACTGTCTATCTCCATTTTATTTTTTACTTTAGCATACTTTTATGTTTTGCATATTTTCCTCCCTGGTGCTTACAGCTCACTTTTCTGCTTTACTAGGAAAAATGACAACGGAGGCAGACAGACATAATTTAAAAATAATTATCCTACCACATCCTCTATACCTTGAGTCAGATAACACTCCCCGAGACATGATCGCTAAATATCACTTACATAATCACAGCATAATTCGAAGCATAATTACTGAATATCACATAATCACTAAAAGCCTGACATGCATAGTCAATTGGCTTCATAAGTGATCCTATGGCCTAGATTCTCTGAGACAGGGTGGATTGCATGAAATTTCATTATTTTTCAGTGGAAGCAAGTTATTAAATAACTAAGCAAATATGATTTTGGTTAAGTAGCTTTGGAAGGCTTCTCAGATGAATTGTCTTTAGAAAAAAAATTTCCTTTCTTGGACTATTTGCTTTGCGATTTTGGTTCTAGAACTTATTGGCCATTTTTCTGCTCCTTTCAATTCATGGCTCTTGAATCTTTCATGGATCCCAGTGGATAGAAGCCAGGGTCCTCTAGTTGCAATTGTGATGGAGTTTAGCCAACAGAGGCACACACAGGAGGTTGGGAGGTGTGAGGAGAGTGAGGTCAGAGCTTGTATAACCCAGTTTCCTCTCTTTGTGGGCTTGTGGGTATTTCTCTTCCAGAGACTCCTCCTACTCTGGACAGTGACCCTGGTCCTACAGCTGCCCTCTCTGTAGGCTCATGACTGCTCCCTTTCCCTTTTCTGAAGTATTGTGTTATCCCTGTTGTTTTCCCTAAACCCTGGGCACACTGCTGAAAGTACCCACTTTATTAATTCTCCTGCACTATTCAGTGCAACTATCTAATTCCTGCCAGGACACAGAGGCTGATTCACAAAAAACCCTAGTATTATGTAAAGGTCCCACCTAATCTATATGGATTTGAAATGCTTGCTGCTTTTTTAAACTTCTGTCTACCTGGATCATTTAAGGTGATAAAGACTATATTATGATTTTGTTAGGTAAACAATCATATGTGACTTTTGTCCTCTTTTTTTTTTCTCCTTCTGTGGATGTTATTGTATAAGAGGGAAATCCGGTGGCCTAGTGGTAAGAAATTGGGCTGTCAATTCAAAGGTAGCTGGTTCAAATCCACCAGCTACCTGACAGGTGATTGCAATTGCAAAGACCATCAGAGAGTTGGACAATGACTAGGGAGGAAAGAAGGAGAACTGATGCCTTTGAGCTGTGGTGCTGGAGAAGTGTATTGAATGTACCCTGACTGCCAAGAAAACGAACAGATTCATACTGGAGAGGGTTAAACCAGGCTACTCCTTGGAGGCAAGGATTCTGGGGCTTTGTCTGACATACTTTGGACATGTTCTAAGGAGAGATAGGTCCTTGGAGAGGGACATCATGCTTGGTAGGATGGAAGGACAGCGCAGGAGGGGAAGACCCTCTATGAGGTGGATTGATTCAGTGACTGGGGTAATCTGGATGGGTGTGTCAGAGGCAATGTGATTGGCACAGGATAGAGCAGGGTTTAGGGCTGTTCTACATAGGGGCACTATGAGTTGCAAATGACTTGATGGCACATAACAACAACAACAACAACAACAACCTGGCAGGTGAAAGAAGAACAATCTCCCCCTGTGCAATTCACGGTCTCTGAAAACCTATGAAGGTGTCTCTACCAGTCTGTTCCTACTTGACAGCAGCAACGTAGTTTAAGAATTTAATGGTAACAACAATAAGCAGAGGGACCAGTCCTTGGAGAGGGATGCCATGCTTGGGAGGGTGGAGGGACAGTGCAGGAGAGGAAGACCCTTGATGAGATGGATTGATTCAGTGACTGGGGTAATGGGAATAGGTGTGTCAGAGACAATAAGATTAGCACAGGATAGAGCAGGGTTTAGGGCTGTTGCACATAGGGTCACTATGAGTCTCAGGCAACTGCACGGCACATAACAACAACAATAACAGCATCCATAGGAAAAAAAAAGTTATATGTAATTAATTCAGCTATCTGAGGATGTAACTTATTTTCATAGCTTCTTGCTGCCATCCACGGACTCAAGAAAAGTGAATTTCTGTGGAGGAAAGTCCAACCTCTGCTAACTCGCGTCAGGAGGGTTATGTGAGCCACCGGCTTTTCGCCGGCTGATTTTTCAGGAATAGAGTAGTAGACCTTTCTTCAAAAAACCTTGTAGAATTCTTTGCTGTTGAGTGGAAACCCACTCCTAGCTGATCTTCCACTTTCCCCAAGGTTTTCCAAGGCTGTAAATCACGTGGGAGGAGTTGGCTCATTTTTCTCCGATGGAGCCCCTGGTGGATTCCAGCTGCAGGAGAAGTGTGGCCTTTGGATTAGCCGAGTGATAGACACCCTGTGGACTGCACAGCCAGAGCTCCCTGTTTTGGGCAGACTAGATTCTCTAAATGCTAAATTAGCGTGTAAAATGTTTTTATTATTCCAACTAAGTACAAAATAACTTCAAATGTAAATACAAGTTAATTCTCTGCAGCATCTTGCAAACCATACATAAATGAAAGCGAAAACAATTGGTTCTTAGGCGATAACTCCTCGCCTAAGATCTGAAGACCAAAAAGTTTACCAGCAATAACAAATACCAGATATGTCAAATTCTGGTGGCCTAGTGGGGAAAGAGTTGTGCTGTCAACACACATACAGGCAATTCAAATCCACCAGCTGCACCTCAGGAGAAAAATGTGGTAATCTCCTCTTGTGTAATGGATTGTTGTTGTTGTTATGTGCTGTCAAGTTGCCTGTGACTCATAGTGACCCTATATACAACAGCTCTAAACCCGGCACTATCTTGTGCCAATTTCACTGTTTCTGACACACCTACACCTACCCCATTACCCCAGTTACTGAATCAATCCACATAATCAAGGGTCTTCTTCTCCTGAGCTGTCCCTCCACCCTACCAAGCATGATGTCCTTTTCCAAGGACTGGTCCCTCCTTGCAACATGTCCTAAGTATGTCAGATGAAGCTTCAGAATCCTTGCCTCCAAGAAGCAGCCTGGTTTAATTCTCTCTAGGGTGACCTGGTTTAATTCTCTCTAGGGTGAACCTGTTCGTTTTATTAGAAGTCCATGGTACACTCAATACTCTTCTCCAACACCCCACCTCAAAGGCATCAATTCTCCTTCTATCATCCCTAGTCATTGTCCAGCTCTCTGACTCATGTGACTCAAGTGATTGCAAAGACCATGGCCTGTATCAGATGCACCTTAGTCTCCAGAGTTACATCATTGCTCTTTAGTACTTTGGAGAGGTCTCAAACAGCAGACTTTCCCATCACAATACATCTTTTAATTTCCTGGCTGCTGGTGCCAAGAGTGTTAAAAGCAGGTGTAATGTATAGCCTCTGAAAATCCACTGGGAGGTTAGCTATGAATTGGCCTTGAGTCATAGGTACATAAGAAATACACGCTCTTAATTGGTCAGTGATTGTTACATACAATCCCCAGGTAAGATTTGCAGCTCATGCCATATATACACGGTGGTGCAGTCTTCAGGGATTTGTGCTGCTCATTCAAAAGTGGTGTCTCTCTGATGGTTTGAGTCTACTATCTGTTTTACAGGAGAAAGATGGGTAACTTCCTTCTGGTTATTTACAACCTCCAAAACTACAGCCTCTGTTCACATATATTGTTGTTGCTGTGTACCACTGAGTTAGAACCGACCCATAGCTGACCCTC
>NW_006399823.1:2648272-2649268 GCF_000299155.1 Elephantulus edwardii
AAAAAGTAACTTCTTTCTATTATTACAGAAAAAGAACACCCAAAAAGAGAATAAAACAAAATATAAAAAGTTAAATATCTTGACCCACAATATAGCTTTCCATCCCGTATTGATATTGTTGTGTCCTGTTGAGTCAGAACTGACCCATAGCTGACCCTCCAGCATGTTTTCAGAGGCAGTTAAACACACGGGAGGAGATTGTCCATCCTTCTCCCACAGAGTAGCTGATGGTTTCAAACCACAAGTCTTCGGCATTGCAGCACAGCTTCTTGCCACTAGGCCAACAGAGCTTCCAACATCTGAGTTAATAGCCCCAAATATAACCAACTACAAGACAGCCTCTAATTATCACTCAGCCTTAAGACCCCCAAGGGCAGGTGAGACCTGTAAAAAGGGGTTCACTGCATTATTCATAACAGCAAAGAAATGGAAACAACCCAAGTGCCCATCAATAAATGAATGCATATAACAACCCCATATTGATTGGGGGGGGATAGATTGTTGTCTTTTCAGTTCTGACTTACAGTGACTCTGTGGGACAGAAGAGAACTTCCCTGTAGGGTTCCCAGTAGGGAACTCTGGTATGATAGTGGTAAGGAACTTCACTATCAACCCAAAGACAAGCCATTTGAACTTGTCAGTTGCTCTGTGGGAGAAAGATGGGCAGCCAACTGCAGTGCGATTTACTGTCTCTGAAAGTCAGCAGGAGTATGTCCTGCTCAATGGTACACAGCAATAATGACAATAAGGTTTGCAAAGCTGTAACCTTTATGGAAGGGGGCTCTGGTGGCCTGCTGGGTAAGGAGTTGCACTGCCAACCGAAAGGTACACTGTCTAAATCCACCAGCTGCTGCAGGGGAGAAAGACAGGCGATCTCCTCCCGTGCGCTTTATGTTGTTGTTGTTGTTATGTGCCGTCGAGTCGTTTTCGACTCATAGCGACCCTATGTACAACAGCCCTAAACCCGGCTCTATCCTGTGCCAATCTCATTGCCTC
>NW_006399823.1:2656227-2661716 GCF_000299155.1 Elephantulus edwardii
ACACACACACACACACATATAAATTAAGAATGATGTACAATACAACATCTAACTTGCTCAGATAGTGACACAAACTATGAAGTAATAACTATTTAAACAATGTGAATCCAGTACAAAAATAAACCCATATCTATATGAATAGACTTTATTACATAATAGTGAAGAAATAAATTATTAAATAAAGGTTTGAGAGGTAAATAGAGGTTTTAGAGGTTATATTTAGGATGATTGATAAGCTAGAATAATCTTGCCTTTGGATCATACCTTCAAATATACTATAGATGAAGTATACGATAAAGGTTCTATAGGTTAGAACAAAAGACAAAATAGTAGAAGAAAACCTAAAGGAGTGTTTCCTTTTCTGCGGGTGGGGTGTAGAAGATTATAAGTAGAATGTCATAAATTTTATTTATCAAAGACATAGAAAAGTATTTGTCTCCCTACTTCTTAACCAAAATAAAAAGGAAAAGATACATGAAGTCAAAGACAGCAAACCATTAGTATCTAAAATCAGCCAAGAGGAACACCCTCAAGGAGATGGATGGACACACTGACTGAAACAATAGACTTAAGTGTATCAGATTTGGTGAGGATGCACAGAATAGGGCAGGGACCAGAATTATTGTTCATAGGGTAACTAATAGTTGTGGTTTTCTTAATGACATACAACAACAATAAAAACTATATATGGGTTATAACACTGGATCTGTTTGGATAGGAACTCCTGAAAGAAATGCTTCTTATTTCAGAACTCAGAAAATGAGCTCACTTCTTAATTAATGAAAAAAGGATATTTTTCTTTTATTGAGCTTTGAGAATTATGCAACCCATTATGCTTTCCTCGTTGCCTTTATTTACTATAAGGCAGTTTTTAGCTGAAATGTAGTTGCTATCTTTAGTTTGTTGTACATACTCCCTGTGACATTATTGTTCTATTGGAAATTAGGCACGTTATAAACATAATAAAATAGCATAGTAGAATTCCTGATAGGTTAGATAGCAATAGTCTTCAACATTCTCTTATCAACATAACTATTTCTCTTGGATGGGGTATCAGAAGTGACATTACTGAAAGTGTATGACTATTTCTAAAGTTACTGATGAAACCGAAAACCAAACAATAGTTCAGAGTTGGTTCTGATCCATGGCAAACCCAGAGGTGTCAGTCAGACTGTGGCCCATAATGTTTTCAATGGCTGTAACTTTAAGGAAGTAGGTCACCAGGCCTTTTCTTCCACAATGCAGCTAGACTTGATGTGTCTATCTTTTAGTTAGTAGCTGAAAGTAAGTCATTATGACACCTAGAGACCTATAAAATTATTTACATGTGTTGAAAAATTGTTTTGTACAATGTGAACAAGAAGTGTAATCTTGCTGGTACTGTATAAGAGTAACAGTGCACGCACCTTCATTGATACTGAGTATTCTGCTCATATTGATTTTGCTCTTGGCCACCTTTCCCCCCGATCCTTTCTTCCCTTCTTTCAGCAGATTTGTTTTTTGTTTTGTTTTGTTTTTTTCCTCATGAGGCTCAGACTCCCAATTATCTTAGTCTATTGAATCACTCCTGTTTAAATGGCAAAAACATAGTGAAACTCATTCATATTAGGCATTGTTGTTGTTAAGTGCCATTGAGTTATCACTTGTGACTCATAGCAGTCCTATGTACAACAGCCCTGGAATCTGCTCTATCCTGTGCCAACTTTATTGTCTCCAACACACCTATCCTCCTTACATCAGTCACTGAATCAATCCATCTCATCGACGGTCTCTCTCTCTTTCTCCATCCCTCCACCCTTCCAAGCATAAGATCCTTCTCAAAAAACTGGTCCCTTCTTGCAACATGCCCAAATTATGTCAGACAAAGCCTCAGAATCCTTGCCTTCAAGGAGCAGGCTGGCTTCACCCTCTCTAGGAGGAACCTTTTTGTTTTCCTGGCAGTCCATGGTATAATCAACACTTCTCCAGCACCACAGCTCAACGGCATCAATTCTCTTTCTATCATGCCTAGTCATTGTCCAGCTCTCTGAGGCATAGCAAGCAATTGTAAAGACTATGGTCTGTATCAGGTGCACCTTAGTCTCCAGATTGATGTTGTTGCTCTTCAGTACTCTGAAGAAGTCCCTGACAGCTGACTTTCCCAATGCAGTTTGGTCTCTTGATTTCCTGGCTGCTGGTACCAAGAGTGTTGATTGTGGAGCCAAGCAAACATTTTAATAACTCCAATGTCTAAAAACAAGAACAAAAGAACAGACAAATATGTGTTGGAGAAAGAGTAACCAGGGTGTTCTTGAGAGGCAAGGGTGGTGAAACTTCATCTTATCTACTTCAGGTGTGTCGTCAGGAGAGGCCAGTCCTTGGAAAAGACTTCGGGCTGGGAAAAGTAAAGGTTCAGCGGAAGAGAGGAAGGTCGTCAATGAAATGGGTTAACACAGTAACTGTAAGTGTAAGTGTGGGCTCAAGCATGTAAGAGATTGTGACGATGGCACAGGAAGGGCCAAGTTCAGATGAGTCGTTTATAGGGTCACTATGAGTTATAACAGAGATAGAAAGATCAGCTGGCCCAGTGGACAGAAAGTGATGCTACCAAGCCAAAGGTGGGTGACTTTTAATCCACGGCCCTCGGTCCTGTCTTTCATTGTTTTTGTTCAGACATTCCTCTAGGTCGTATAGCCCTGGTGTACAAGTTGCCGTACAGTGGTCACTTGTGGTTGCTGTGAGGCTGAACACTGTGACACTGATGTGTCAAATGCGTTAATGGTTGGCTACCCATGACGGACAGAGAATGGGGTGGAGCTCCCCGATTAAAACAAGCTTGGAAGGAGGACTGGCATCCATTTCCATAATAGCTTGCCTCCGGAAACCCTGTGAACCTGGAGAGAGGATGAAAAGCACCCAATTGTCGAGGACTCTCCTTCATAGGGTGGCTAGGAGTTGCCTGCAACTCGACGGCACTTAACAACAACAACAACAACAACATGAGTTATAGTCACTTAGACAACACCTAACAACATCTAATGTTTAATAAAGCATTATGAATGTTGCCATTGCAATTATTAACCTGCTGTTCAGTTGGGCTCTGATGCATGGTAAACCTAGGCTAAATTGGATCAGACTGCTGAGCTCTATAGGGTTTTTATCAGATGATTTTTCACAAGTGGCTCCCTCGCTCTTTCTTTCTAGTCCATTTTAGTGTGGAAGCTCCATTTAATCCTGATAGCAACATGCAAGCCTCTCATTATAGGTGGTTGAAACTGATGTACAAATGCTGACAATCAAATCTGAATCTCTGGAATGAAAATTGAGAATTCTACCATTTCCTCCTTAAGACCATAGTTATTCTTAGTATCATTTTAAACTGAATAAAACCCAAGGCCACTGAGCCAGTGCTGAGTTGTAGCAACCCTCCATTGGATTTCTGAAGCAAAAAAGGAAGAGAATGCTCCTTGTTTCCCTACAGGGGCATGAGGGTTCCAACGGCTAAATGTTTGACCTCTTACATCAGTGTAAGATCCTCTGTTCAGACAGAGGAAGGTTTAAGAGCTTGCTTAATCTACCCAAACTATTTGCATTTTAGAAGAGATGACAAAGAGAAGGTAGTGGTTTATCACAAAGAATAAACTGGGTAGATTTTGGATCTGTTACCTAATGTCTCTCAGATCATCCCACATAGATGTTCTTTTCATCTTCAGGGTGTTGGTCTTACTGATGAGACCAGTGTCAGAACCTAGACAAGGGCTCACCTTCCTTTCTTGAGGCATCTCCGGACTGAAGACAGAGCACAAGCTCTCAGGCTAAGAAAAAGGATCAAGTGGCACAGATAATTCTTGGTGGTAATCTATCCAATTTTGAGAGAGTTTTTCCACAATGAATGAGTAGATCCTGTTACTGTTGATGTCATTCTGTCAGAAAACATCCATGATGAGATTTGCTGTCACCCTTTGGGTCCTCCAAGTTTATGAATTTTCCTCATATTGTAGAACATAACATGACAAAATACAAAATAAGAGACAGATCATAAAAATAATTCCTTAAGAAAAGAAATTAAAACACAGACAATTTGGCAGGTAAGCCAAAGTTCTGTGTCTTGCCTTTTAAGTACTGTAATAAAATATTTTGAAAGTACTTTATTGCTTTTTACACTTTTAGAGGCTAGGCAGTCTGGATGTAAAGCGTGGTACTGCAAATAGAATTTATGAATTAAAGTTCTATGGCAGAACAGAACTATTGCAATGATTTCTTTAGTAGACACATATTTCACTGTGAAATGTCCTGATTACACAAAAAATGCAGAATTTCCATCCCCTAGACAACAGGTTTCATTTCAACTTCCATCTGTCAAGCTGATGCACCATATGACTCTGTAGTTAAAAACCAATATAGCTAATTTGGAACCCAAATCCATCCCATTGGCTCTTTATAGGAGCTTTGTATGATTACATTGATGTAGCTTTCTCCCCTCCTCCCTTTTGTGAAGTCCGGGTACAAATCTCACTTCACCAAATGCCTCTTTCCTTTCTTGTAGATGGAGTCTGTTATGTGGTAAGCAAGTACATATGTTGTTTTCAAAATATCATATTTATTCTCCTGGATTATTTCTTTCATTCTTTACAAATGTACCTGGGTTCTCAACATTGTAACCCTTTTGTGATAGAGCTCAACATGTCCTGCTGGAAAAGATCCCATTGTGAGCAAATACTATCCCACTGCCAATCTCATATGCAAGGTAATGCTACTATTTCTATTTTTTATGAGGATGATTTGAGTGAAAGTTTACAAAGCAAATGGATTTTTCATTCATTCACATTTTGCTTTATAGCATTAATGGCAATTCCTTCAGTGCAATTATACTTTTCCCACTTTCTACCTGTAATTTTTATTTCCATTAATCCTTCTAATCTAATCTTTCCTGCCCTCTGGGCTTTATCTTTGAACTGACTGATCTTTTTGCCTTATATACCTGGTTATTCTAAGGGATGGGAGCCTACCTGCTATTACTGGTCACCTCATGGACCTGCCTATTATTTTGGTGAAAGCTGAGCTCTGGCAGTGAGTTTTGCCCCAGGTTTGAAGGGCGACTAAGGGTCCTAGTCCTGGAGGTTCCACCAGTCTCTATCAGATAATGCTACTAGTTTAATGTCATCCCTGCCTTTAGCAGAATGGTACTAAATAATCTATTTTCTTGACTACCTACCTAAGTAAAAGTTGGGGGTTTTGAACACCTAACATCTTCTTGAAATTAAGGCCTGTTAGTCTACATGCAAAAAATAGTGCCCCTGAAAATCTCTATGGAGCAGAGTTCTATCTGGAACACACAGAATCACTATGAGCCAGAGTCAATTCCATGGTAACTCTTTTAGTTTACATAATATAAATACCTCACTTTTCTCTGTGGTTGTTGTTGTTATGTGCCATTGAGTCATTTGCGACTCATAGCGACCCTATGCACAACAGCCCTAAACCCTGCTCTATCCTGCACCAACCGCACC
>NW_006399823.1:2662821-2672519 GCF_000299155.1 Elephantulus edwardii
CTTCAGTAGAATCTTGCTTGCATGTGAAATCAATGACACTGTTCTGTAGTTTCCACACTCAGTTGGGTCACCTTTCTTTGGAATGGGAACAAATGTAGATCTCTTCCAGTCAGTTGGCCAAGTGGTTGTTCTCCAGATTTCTTGGCACAACTTGGTGAGCACATCCAGGGCAACGATTGGTATACCAATTGAAGTATTCCACTTTTCTCCAGAGAGACTTTTCTAACCAAGATCTTTATGTAGCATTAAAAATATCATGAGACTGGTATCCTCTAAAATTAAAGATCAGGTATATTTGTAGGTCCTAATTCCTTTCTGTAGGAAATCCCAGTGGCCTAGTGGTAAAGAGTTGCATTGCTAACTCAAAGGTGGGCAGTTCAAATCCATCAGCTGCTCCACAGGAGGGGGAAAAATGGATATTCTCCTTCCACGCAATTCACAGCTTCTGAAAATGTGCTAGAGGGTCAGTTATGACTTGATTCCAATTTGACGACACATAACAACATAACAATAATTCCTTTCTGTGAGCATCAATAACCAATTTTTAGTTAATTGACAGAGGAACAGACTTTTGGAGTAAGGAAGGGGAAAGAGAGTGAAGGAGGAAAGGGAAGAGGAGGAGGAGGAGGAGAGGAGGAAATATTGAGAGAATGAAGAAGTTCTTACTCGTACGCTCACTCTCAGAATCAATGTCAGCAGCAGAGTAGTGACTCTCCTCTGCTTTGTTTTCCTTTCCATCTTCTTCAATCTCCTCAGCACAACCCAAGCATTGGACTCAGGAGACATAAATTGGTCCCTGGTGATATTTCTAAATAACTCAGTACCAGAGAAAAGTGCAGGTCTCAACATTCTTCACTCTCTTTATAATGAAAGCCTTTGAAGCTTGGTGAGAGGTGATGGGAGAGATGGAAGTCATTAAGGACGGGCCATAAACTTGATTTTCTGTGCTCGGTTCTAAGTCCAAGTCTTACTTTCTCTGGGTAGATAGGATGTCAACGTTATTTGTTAAAACCTTGGTGGACATGTCTGCTTTGGAAGCTTTTTTGTCCTGATTTTTAAAAAGTCAATTTGATGTAAGGGGAAAAACATAAGTTTTAGAGGACAGTTTGAATACAAATTCTGTGGTTGCTCACTCTGACTCTATTTTATTTATGGTTATGTTCATTCTACAAACTATCTGAATACTTTTAAAAATCTATTTTATTACTTTTTATATGGAACTTTAGTTTTGCCAAGATAGTGATTAGTAGGCAAACTTAGGAAGTGTCCTGAAAATAAGGAAAATGGAAAATAGTAAAGCAATATTAATGAAGGAGAAAGAAGTATTATGAAAAGAAAATTAAAATACTTCTAACCATCTAGAACTATTTAATGAAGAAACAATAAAAAATAGACCAACAGCTCCTACCAACAATTGAGGGTATCACCTCATACAACAGAATGTAATTAAAAATGTATGTCCAAATGACCAATGAAGAAAAAAAAATATGTTTGGTATACTCTATTTAAGAACAAAGGGTATTTTACTATTAAAAATAATTTATTGTTTATGTTGTTTTGTGCCATTGATCACTCTATGTACAGTAGCTCTGATCCCTGTTCTATCCTGAACCAATCTCATAGTCTCTGACACACCTACCCCCCATTACCTCAGTCACTGAGTCAATCCATCTCATCCAAGGTCTTTCTCTCCTGTGCTGTCCCTCCACCCTTCCAAACATGATGTCCCTCTCCAAGGACTGGACCTTCTTTGTAACATACCCAAAGTATGTCAGATGAAGCTTCAGAATCCTTGCTTCCAACAAGCATCCTTGTTTTGCCCTCTCCCAGACAAATCTGTTTGTTCTCCTAACATTATGTGGTATATTCAGTACTCTTCTCCAGCACCACAGCTCAAAGTCATCAGTTCCCCTTCTATCATCCTTAGTCATTGTACAGCTTTCTGATGCACAACAAATGATAGCGAAGACCATGGCCTAGATCAGGGACATCTTAGTCTCAACTGACATCGTTGCTCTTCAGTACTCTAGAGAGGTCTCTGACAGCAGACTTTCTCAGTACAATTTGTCTTTTTATTTCCTGGCTGCTGGTACCAAGAGTGTTTATTGTGGAGCCAAGCAAACTGAAGTTATTAAAAATAGTCTCTTCACTGTCTATTATGATGCTGCCAATTGGCCCAGTGGTGAGAATCTTTGTTTTCTTGATGTTGAGCTTCAATCCAAATTTAAGGCTCCAGTCCTTGACTTCTGCACCAAATACTTCAGGTCCTCCTCAGTTTTAGCAAGCAAGATTGTGTTATCAGCATCAGCTTAACACAGATTGTTGATAAGTCTTCCTCCAATACTGATGCCACATTCCTCCTCATCGAGCCCAGCCTCCCAGATGATCTATTCTGTTGTTGTTGTTATGTGCCATTGAGTCGCTTGCGACTCATAGTGACCCTATGTACAACAGTCCTAAATTCTGCTCTGTCCTGTGCCAATTGCACCGTCTCCGATACACCCATCACGATTACCCCAGTCACTGAATCAATCCACCTCATAGTGGGCCTTCCCCTCCTGCGCTGTCCCTCCATCCTACCAAGCATGATGGCCCTCTCCAAGGACCGGTCCTTCCTTACAACATGTTCAAAGTATGTTAGACGAAGCCTCAGAATCCTTGCCTCCAAGGATCAGCCTGGCTTAACCCTTTCCAGGATGAATCTGTTTGTTTTCCTAGCAGTCATATAGATTAAAAAGACACATCCCTGTTGTACACCTTTTCTGATTTTGAACCATGCAGTGTTTCCTTGCTCTGTTCTAACAATTGCCCCCTGGTCCAACTACAGATTTCACATAAGTACAATCACGTGTTCTAGGATTCCCATTCTTCTGAGAATTAGCCACAGTTTGTTGTGATCCAAACAGCCAAACATCTTTAAATAGTCAATCAAATACAGATAGACATACCTCTGGTACTCTCTGCTTTCAGCTAAGATCTAAGTTGTATTTACCCCAAACTGATTACAATGATGTAAAAATCTAAACGGTAATAAACTATTTAATTTTTTAGTTGACAGTTTTTAGAAGGAGGAGATGAAGCCTTCAAGAATTATTAGAAGTCAAATTTAGTAGTAATTTAATAAGATAAAGCATTTTAGAGAACCCTTCTGTCCATACAACTGAGTTGATATGGTAAATGCTATATACATTTTGTGGCCTTCTGGTAGCTTGGTAGTGAGAGGTATTACTGCCAACCCAAGGGCATGTGGTTTAAATCCACCAGCTGTTCTGTAGAAGAAATACAGGTAATCTCTGCTGATGTGATTTATTTCCTCTTCAAACCTGCTGGAATGTCATCTGTAATTTGGTTTGGACAGAAAACAACAACAACAACATATACACTTTAGGGTGCTCTGGTGACTTTAATGGGTAGGAAGTTGCCAACCCAAAGGCAAGTGGCTCAAATTCACCAGCTGCTGTGAGGGAAAAAGATGGTAGCCTCTGAAAACCCACTGGAAGGTCAGCTTTGAGTCTGTTCCGACTTGATGCCAATGAGCAACAACCTACTCATTTAGGTTAGTTACTAGCATATTATCATTTCTTCAGGATATTTTGAAGTTTTGGAAATATATTGTTAGGATTTATTTGCTGAAAGTGACAAAATACTACTGAAATGAATCAGAGATCTCAAAAATATAGTTGCTCTGTACCATCAAGCTGGAGGGGACTCAGAGCTGACCCCCTCCAGTGAGTTTTCAGAGTCTGTAAATTTCCTAGGAGGAGAGTGCTCATCTGTCTCCTGCAGAGCAGTTGGTGGATTTGAACTGGGTGACTTTGGGTTAGCAGAACAACTCCTTACTAGAGCTTCTTGATGAAGTTGTACCGTATTCAGGGACTGAGTGACTTAGTACAGAAAAAGATGTAATTTCTCCTTAAGTTTAGCTCTAGGTTTACTATAGTTTTATAAAAATACCAGCATTTTTATAGACATAAACAAACATAATGCAAAATTTCTATGTAAAGGCATAAGACCTAGAATAACTAGACAAGTCTTTAAAAAGAAGCATTAAATGAGAGAATGAGAAATAACTTTTTCCAATAGCAAGGCAAGTGGGCTCTGGTGGTGTAGCCTGTAGAGTTTTAAGCTGCTAACCCCAAAGTAGTTCTCTGGTAGTTTGAATCCACCAGCATCTCTGTGGAAGAATGATGGGTAATCTCCTCCTGTGCGATTTACTGCCTTTGAAAACATGCTTGCTGGAAGGTTAGCTATGATTCCATTCTGACTTGATGACAAAGAGTCTCTTAGGTTTTGAATACCAAGGCTATAAGGACTCCTGGTAGCATGTTGTTGTTGTTGTTGTTGTTATGTGCCGTCTAGTCGTTTGCGATGCTGAATCTGTTTGTTTTCTTGGCAGTCCATGGTACTCTCAATACTCCTCCAGGACCACAACTCAAAGGCATCAATTCTCCTTCTATCCTCCCTTGTCATTGTCCAACTCTCTGATGCATAACAAGTGATTGCAAAGACCATGGCCTGTATCAGGTGCACCTTAGTCTCCAGAGCGACACCGTTGCTCTTGAGTATTTTAGAGAGGTCCCTAACAGCAGACTTTCCCATCACAATACGTTTTTTGATTTCCTGGCTGCTGGTGCCAAGAGTGTTCACCATGGATCCGAGCAAACTGAAGCTGTGAACAATCTCAATCTCTTCACCATCCATCCTGATGCTAGCAATTGGTCCAGTGGTGAGAATCTTTGTCTTCTTGACATTGAGCCTCAGTCAATACTGAAGGCTGCAGTCCTTGACCCTCTGCAGCAAGTGCGTGAGGTCCTCCTCAGTTTCGACAAGCAGGGTTGCATAGCGCATAATATTGTGGCCTGTCAACTAGAAGGTCAATGGATCAAATCTACCAATGAGCTTGTTTTGTTTTGGATTATTGAAATAAAGATTCTGTGGCATAAACAGGGGCCAGTCATACAAATCAATGGGATGGAATAAAGATCATAGAGGCAGGCCCATAAAATATGCTTACCTAATTTTTGAGAACTATGTAAAACTAACTTAATGGAACAAAGAGAGACTTTTCAACAAATGATAATACAGCAGTTGGACAAAATAGGCATTTCCTCAAAAAGTTGAACCTGGAAACTCCATATGATCTAACTATTCCATTAATAGGATGATACTCCAAGAAAATTAGAACCACGACGCAAATGGAGAACTGTACACCAATGTTCATAACAGCGTTATTCACCATTGCAAGAACATGGAAAAAAGTCCAGCTGTCCAACCACAATTGAATGGACTGAGAAATTGTGGTACATTCACACAATGGAATGCTATGCTGCACTCAAGAGCAACAATTTAGAAAAAGACTACATAACTTGGGAGAGATTGGAGAGCATTATGTTAAGTGAACTAACTCAGTCTTATAAGGACAAATACTACACTAGACTATTATTATAAAAATTGAAGGATAACTAGTAAATGTGTATAGGGTTCCAAATGGGGAAGGGGTGGGAGCAGAGGGGTGAGGATGCGTGAGGGCAAAACCATAAGGTTGTAGTTCGATGGGTAAAGGGAGGAGTGGAAACAAACGGGAAGGATCTAGCAGAGACCTGAAAAGACAGAGTAATGATGGACAAGGTTCAATGATGACTAATTTTATAAAACATAATGCATGGGAATGATTGTACAATGTAAATGAAGAATAGTGTGAAACACTATATATATATGAACTTTGTAAGCAAACCAATGTAAAATACAAAGGAACAAAAAGGTTATCAATGGAAATCTCACACCTCATATAAGTATGAACCAAAATAGATCACAGTCGCAACATTTAAAACTTTTAGAATAAAATATAAAGAAATGTTTGGTATCTAGAGAACAGGCAAATGGTTCTCACTTGACACTAAAAGCCTGATCTATAAAAGGAAAAATTGATGGAATGAACTTCATCAAAATTAAAAGCTATTCCTCTGTGAAAATCCTCTTGTAGGGGATGAAAAGATAAGCTATAGACTAAGAGAAATTATTTGCAAATCATTTATTCAACAAAGAACTAGCATGTAGACTATATAAGGAACTCTCAAAACTCAACAGTAAAAAAACCCCACAAACTATCAAATTTGAAAGTGGGCCAAAGGCATAAAGAAACATTTTACTGAAGAGGCTGTACAGATGGCAAATAAGCACATGAAAAGATATTCAGCCTCATTAGCCAGTAGGGAGATGCAAATTAAGGCAACAATGAGATATTACTATATATTAGAAAAATGGCTGGAAAAGTACACTGATAATACTGAATGCTGGTGAGGTTGTGGAGAAACTCAATCACTTACATATTGTATATGGCGGTGTAAATTGAGATAGCCACTATGGAAGTCATTTTAGGTGTTTCTTGTAAAATCAAATAAGAAGCTAGGGAGCACTGGTGGTGCAGTAGCAAGAAGCCGTGCTGCAATCCCAAAGGCAGGTTGTTCAAATCCACCAGCTGCTCCATGGGAGAAGGATGGGAAATCTCTTCCCATGTGATTAATGCCTCTGAAAACCTGCTGGTGGATTAGCTATGGGTCAGTTCCGACTTGACGATACACAACAACAACAGCATATAACGAAGAATTTGCATTCTTGGGCAATTATCCCATAGTAATGGGTATTCGTGTCTACAGAAAAACCTTAATAGCCTTGTTCGTAGTAGCTTTATTAGTAATAATAAAACAATACAACAACTTAGATCTCCTTTGACAGTAGATGGTTCAACAAATTGTAGTATATCTTATTATAGATTATTACTCAGAAATAAAATGTAATGAAATATTGATACATATAGCAACTGGATGAGATCCTAGATGATCGTGCTAAATAACAAAAGGCAATCTCCACAGGCCACATACTATATGACTCCATTTATATTCTATTTGCTTGAAATTATAAAATTCAAGAAATTAAGAACAAATCTGTGGTTGCTAGAGGTTAAGGAGGGAGATGTGGAGGGAAGAAAGTGGATATGGTTATAAAAGGGCAACGCTAGGGATCCTGTGGTATGGCACTATTCTGTATCTTAATTGAGTCAGTGGACAATCTAACACAAAGGACAAAACTGTGCCATCAATCTGAAGCCACAGAGTTGGAAGCTACCAGCTGTTCTGTGAGTGAAATATAAGCAACCTCCTCTCACGAATTGATTGCAATCGTGAAAACACACTGGCAGTTCAGTCATGGGTAGATTCCAACTTGATGGTACATAACAACAACAGCAGCAAATACATAGACACAAATGTGTACAAGTTCAACTGAACAAGATCAATAGATTGCATCACTGATATTGGTTATGATAGTTGTACTACCATTTTTCAAAACATAATTACTGATGGAAACTAGATAAAGGTTATATATTAATGAGATATCTGTGTATTTGTTCTTATAACTATATGCAAATCTATAATTATCTCAAAAGAGAAGGTTTAAACACACAGACATATACACATGCTGTTGTTGTTATGTGCTGCTGAGTACAACTTATCGTGACCCTAAGAACAAAAGATCTGAACCCTGTGGTATCCTGTGCCATCCTCATACTTCCTGACACACAAGAGCCCATTGCAGCAGTCACCATGTCAATCCTCTCCTTTGTCAACCCTCCACCCTTCCCAGCATTATGCCCCTCTACAAGGAATAGCTCCTTCTAGCAACATGCCCAAAGTATGTGAGGTGAAGCCTTATCATTCTTGCCTCCAAAGAGCTCTCCAGTTGTACCTTCTCCAAAACATATCCATTGGTTCTTGTGACTATCCATGGGATGTTCAGTGCTCTTCTCCAACACCACAGCTTAAAGGCATCAATTTTTCTTGTCATCCTTGTTCATTGTCCAACTCTCAGATGCATAGCAAGTGATCAGAGAGAAGATGGCCTGAGTCAGATGCACCTTAGTCCTCAAACTGAAATCATTATTTTACAATAATTTGGAGAGGTCTCTAACTGCAGATTTTCCCAGTGCAATGCATCTCCTTATTTCCTGACTCTGATACCAAGGGTGTTAATTGTGGATCCAAGCTAGATGAAGCTGTTGACAGTTTCGATCTCTTCTCCATCTATCATGATGCTGCCTATCAGTCTAGTGGTAAGAGTCTTTGTTTTCTTGACATTGAGATCCATAACCAAAAGCACACACATGAAATCCTGGGAATTTCCTAAAGTTATAAATCTGAATGTTGGTGAAAGAAAACATTATGTGTACCTGCTAAAAGATCCTCCTGGATGATTCTACAGAAAGAAACAATCCAACACTCATCCAAGATGGTGTCTGAGAACAGTCTCCATGATGCCATTTTATCTTAGCAACGTCCTCTTAAGCATATCAAGAATGCAAAGACGATAACAGCTTAGTGATGATACAGATGTGACATGACAGCTAAAGCTGTTCCTCATTATCTATTTTATTTTCTTATTTTTCTAAATGTTATTTATTGTGTTGTTGCTCTTCAGTGTCCCTAATTATCTCGTGATAAATATTTCTAGGTTTTTATAAGTTCCATATTTTGATTTCTGTCACTCATCTCCAAGTAGATTATATCTTCTCAATTATGTTTTAAGACATTTAAGGGCAAAGGCACGAGCAACACTATTTTGCCGGTGGACTTCATTTCACATACCCACTGCAGACATGGAGAGGCCAAGCTCAGCATAAGGCAGCCCTGCCCATCCTCTGGGCGTGCCCCTCCTACCTGCTGTAAACTGATATTTTGGGGCTGGGATTCTGTAGCTTCCCTATAAATATCTGTGGAATTATTGAATAAACTTGGGGCTTGATCAGAGATTTTTTTTGTCTGGCCCCCTTCTCTCATGCCCCTGTCCCTCTTTTAATCTGCACAGGTCCCACTCTAGAACACATGTGAACCCGCAGGTCGGTTTCAGTTGGCGGTTTCATCTCTCATTCAGAAAACCAAAAAAGACAATGTGCTGTTGTTGTATGTGTGTGTGTCTAAACTCTCATGGAGTAGTCTGTAGGGAGTTGTGCTGTTAACTCAAAAGCTGAGTATTGTATAGTTCAAATCTACTAGTGGCTCTGAGGGATAAAGATGGAAAATTTCTTCCTGTTAATATGTATAAACTCAGAAGCAAGGAATATGATCACTAGGAGTTACAAGTGACTCAAAAGAGTAATGCATCTGAATTGTTGTCTATTCACTGAAAATAAACTCAAAATATTCCAATCCCTTCTGTTTTCCTAGCTTTACTTTCACCTTCCTCTGTGGTGGTTAACAGTATATAAGTTATCTGGCTACTCATCCTAAGACCTGTAACTTAAATCTACCAAGCACTCTGTGGAATAAAGATGAACAGTCTCTTTCCATAAAGATTTTTCCAACCTTGGAAACTGAATGGAGGGTCACTGAATGCTGAAACCAACTCCACAGCAATGGAATGGTTTTTACTGAGTTCCCTGGTAGTGCACACAGTTAATGTGCTCAGCTCTTAATGGAAAGGTGAGACAGGATTGAAGTTCGAGTCTGCTCAGAGGTACCTGAAGAAAGCTTGGTGGTGTAGTATATTAGGTATTAAGCTGATAAATTAAAGTTTGGTAGTTTGAATCCCCCAGTCTCTCCCTGGGAGAAAGGGGAATAGTCTATCCCTATAAAATTTTTACTGAAGATTATCCAAAAACAACTGGAACAGCACATCAGCAGAGAACTACCAGAAGTCCAGGCTGG
>NW_006399823.1:2674767-2684188 GCF_000299155.1 Elephantulus edwardii
AAAATATGAGAGATGAAGCTTTGCCGTCTTTAGCTCCAGGGAGCTCTCTTACGGTACTTTTCCCCCAAGACATACATGTTTGTTATTTCAACAGGCCATGGGTATTCATACTCTTCTCCAGAACTCAAAGACATGAAGTCTTCTTCTATCATCCTTATTTATTGTCCAGCTCTCAGATGTGTAGTGTAACAAGTGATTGAAAAGACCAGTAGCAAGTGATTGAAAACACCAGGGCCTGTAACAGGCGCAATTTAGTCTTCAACCTGACACCATTGCTCTTTAGTATTTTGAAGAGGTCCCTGAGAGTGGACTTGCTCAAAACAATATGCCTCCTGATATAATGGTTGCTGATACCCACAGTGTTGATTGTTAATCCAAGCAAGAGGAAACCATTGGCAACTCCATTCTTTTTTCCACTAATCTTGATGTTGCTTATTGACCCAGTGGTAAGGACCTTTGTTTTATTGATGTTGAGATGTAAGGCTATAGCCCTTGATCTTTAGCAAGAGTTTCAAGTCCTCTTCACTTTCACTAAGCAAGGTTGTTTCATCTGCATAACACAGGTTGAAGGAGTCTTCTCCCTATCCTGATGCCACATTCCTCTTTCCAGAGTCCAGCTTTATAAATGATATTCTTAGCATGTAGATTAAATAGGTATGGAGAAAGGATATAACCTTGACACATATCCTTCCTGATTTTAAACCATGCAATGTTCCTTTGCTCAGTTTGGACAATAGCTTCTTGATCTAGGTATAGTTTTTGCAAGAGCACAAAATGAAGCATTCTGAGATTCTCATTCTTTTCTATGTTAGCCATAGTTTGTTATGATCCACCCAGTCAAATGCCTTTGCGTAGTCAATTAAACATACATAGATCGACAGGTTACTAGGAAGACAGCTGAGCCCCCAGGGGCTTTTTGACCTTTTGTCAAGCACCAGCATTAAAGACACAGCTCTGCCAAATATTCCCATCCAGGAACCCATCCTGCTGCACTGTCATGTGACTCAGCTGGGACCAAAAAAGGTGTCCTGCACCATAATATTTGTATGCTTGGTTGTCTTTATGGTTTGCTGTTAGAGGAACAATCCCTATCTGTCAGATCATTGTATCGGAGAATGATTCACATGTTGCCGGTTACTTTATATCTTAGGTCTGTATTTGTTGTTTTTCTTATATACTGTTAAGTCATTTGTGACTCATAGCAACCCTGTGTGCAACAGCTCTGAACCCTGCTCTATCTTCAGCCAGTTTCATTGTCTTTGACATACCTACCCTCAATACCCCAGTTGCTGAGCCAGTCCATTTCATCTCTTGCAATGTCTTGGATGAGACCATATTGGAAGGTCTTCTTCTCTTGTGTTGTTCCCCCACCCTCCCAAGCATGATGGCCATTTCCAAAGATGTTTTCAATATGCCCAAAGTATGTCAGATGGAGCTTCAAAATCCTTGCCTCTAAGGAGCAGCCTGGTTTCACCCTCTCCAGGACAAACCTGTTTGTTCTCCTAGAAGTCCATAGTATATTCAAAACTCTTCTCCAGCACCACAGCTCGAAGGCAGAAATTCTTCTTCTATCATCCTTACTCATTGTTCAGCTTTCTGATGCATAGCAAGTAATTAAGAAGATCATGGCCTGGATCAGGCACACCTTAGTCTCCAGATTGACATTATTGTTTTTTAGTAATCTGGATGTGCTTGCTTATTGATCATTTGTTTTTATTAATACACTTGTCTGTCAGTCTGCTGTACTGGTGTAACGTGTGGATCGCTGGGATGCTGGAAACTATGTCACCGGTGTGGTTGAAGGACTTTGTGCAGGTAAGAAATATAAGGGTTAGAAATATTAATTTCCATTAGTAATTAATTCCTTAAGGAATGCAGACTTGAAGAAAGTTGAACTGAAAGAGATAAGCAGAGAGATACTTGATAGTGATAATCTAGTCAGAAATGATGGGAACCTATACTGAGTTGGCATTAGCAAGCATAGAAAGGCACTGGAGGTTAACATTTTACAAAAGGACAATCAATATGTGTTGGAACGAACACATGTATAAACTCAACTCATTACAGTCAAGCAAGAATTGACTCACAGCTGGCCCTCTACTGGGTTTTTGAGGCTGTATATTGCACAGCAGGACATTGCCCATCTTTCTCCTCTAGAGATCGTGGTGGATTTGACCACCACCAGAAAGGTGTGGCCTTTAGATTAGTACTGCCCCTCTCTATGGACTGTGCCACCAGAGCCCCCCCCCCCCGGATCAAATACATATGGACAATGAAATAAATATCTTGTACAAGAGTGCTACCATATTTTAAAAACTCAACCCAACCCATTATCACTGAGCCTTTTTTTTTAAACTCAATCCAGGGTGAAGCAGAAAGCTTCAGGACTTTTCAAGGCTATGAGCTTTTGTACACCGATCACCAGGCTTTTCTTTCAGGGTGTCTCTGGGTGGGCTTGAAACTTTAATCTTCCAGTTAGTAGTTGATTATTTAAATGTTTGTGCCACCTCAAAACTCTGGCTACCATATTGGAGAGTTGGGAGCAAGCCTGAGGTCCCAAGTGTTTAATGAGGCAATTGACCAGAAAATTTATAGATAATAGCAAAGTGAGATGAGAAACAGTGTCATTGGTCTCAAAGAAAAAGTTGTCAGACAAATGTGGAAGAGAAGTGTTTAGAAGTTGTGATAGACACTTGTAATTCAAACAAATAAAGCTCATTTATTTGATTCAATGACATTTAATGATTTCTGTTTAATTATTATTACATATTTCAAATAACAATAATAATAATAACAACAACAACAACAGTAATTATCACTGTCATCATTATTATCATACTTTGCAGATATCCCTGCTACAGGCATAACGTTTTCACTTTGCTCTCCACCCCTCACTGGACCATTTATAAGTAGAAAGGAATGTCTTTTTTTACTTTCCCATGGATTATGCCTATGTCAAAAACACCCTACAGAGTGTTGTCACATAAAATACTTATTTCACTTTGCTTATCAAGAAGCAGTCCAAGAGAAAAAGGCTCGAGAAGTTTGTCACTGTGCTAATTTATGATTCATCTAGTTCAGACACGTTGCTCTGATTCAACACAAAGTTCACACTCTACCGCGTGCAGCCTGTGGCAGCTATGTAGATAAAGGACTTAACAAAACGCTGCAATATTACATACCAGCATGACAGAGAGCTTCTTGGCAGCTGTCTTGTATTTTGTGCCTGCTGCCAGTTGAGATGTAAAAATTGTCAGACTATTTATTTCTAAACTAAAATCTAGGCATTAATAATAATGAAATTGTGAATACAATAATTAGAAAAAGCTCTGCTATTAAATTTGGTCTGGTGATTCTCAGCCTCAAAGAATTAAATTTACTAAGATTTCTTTTTTTGGTCCCAAATCCCTCAGACTGGAAATGTAATGCCCTGTTGTTTTCAAACTGTCTACCTGGGCAGGTATAGACCTTGCTGGTATTCTTAGCAGTTTCTCTTGCAGCCACACCCAAGGCACCAGGGTTTTTTAGAAGGGTTTCTAATGTCAACCATTTCTGCTTAGAAAAATAATTACCCAGGCTCCTTCTTCTACTCTCTAATAAAATTTTTCCCTCCTTTTAGTTATGGTTTCTACTCTGTTCACTTCTCCTTTGTTGCTCTTCCTAGTCCTTTGAAAGTTAAGAATCCTTTCGGAAAGCTATGCTAGATTTTTGATTAATCACTCTCCAAAATACTGCCTTTGTTAGGTTCTCTATAGGCTAATATAGGAGCAAATAATATCCCACTCCACGTGTTGGTGTCAAGATTCTGCACAACATGCATGAGTCTGGGTCTGGCACATCCACCCTTGATTTGTCTCTTGGAAACAAGATATGATAGAACTGTTCCTAAATATGATCGAGTGGGGCTTGATCAAGCCTGAGTGGTTATTTAGATGTAGTAAGAATCTTTCAGTTAGTAGTTGATTATTTAAATGTTTGTGCCACCTCAAAACTCTGGCTACCATATTGGAGAGTTGGGAGCAAGCCAGAGGTCCCAAGTGTTTAATGAGGCAATTGACCAGAAAATTTACAGATAATAGCAAAGTGAGATGAGAAACAGTGTCAGAAAGTGAGATGAGACGCTGCTGCGTAAGAAGACTGCAGAATGGATGACTGACAGTCTGGGTCTTAACACTACCAAAGTTGTATCAAAGAAATAGATTTTTTTTCCTTTCTTAGACATAATTAGGTAGGTAGAGCATTTTTTTAAGCCCTGAAATAACAGATTCAATGACATACTGACTCTTTTGTTGTATGAATGTTTCTATAAAGAAAATACCTAGATAATAATTACAAATATTCCCCTGTGTTAGTTGTAAACAGTTTCGCTGCCAACCCAGAGGCTTGAATCCACCAACTGCTCCATGAGAGAAAGATGGATAATCTATTCCCTTGTGATTTACAGTTTCTGAAAACTTTCTGGAGAGTCAGATACAAGTTGGTTCGAACTTGACAGCACTTAACAACAAAGATGCTAAGAGAAACGTCATTGGCAAGGGAGGAGAAGTTAGCCACTTTCTTCCCTTGTGTCTGTGCAAACATTTCAAAATAAGCTAGCAAGAATTTTGCAGCATAATCTGTAACTATGTGATAGCATGATATTAGATGGTATGACCTAGTCATAGTCATGGCCTTGAAGGTACTATGCTTAAAATGAGTAATTCTCAAATACTCTGATTATATAATGTTGCTGTTGCTTGCCATCAAATTCTGACGTATAGCTGATCCTCCAGCAGGTTTTCAGAGGCAGTAAATTGCATGAGAGGAGACGGCCCATGCTTCTCTGATGGAGTAGCTGGTGAATTTGATCAGGATATCTTTGGGATTGCAGTGCAATGTCTTGTTGTTGCTGTTTACAGTTGAGTTGGAGAAGACCCATAGCTTACTTCGTCAGCAGGTTTTAAAAGGCAGTTAATTGTATGAGAGATAACTCATCTTTCTCCCACGGAGAAACTATTAATTTGAACTGTATACCTTTGAGTTGCCAGTTCAATTCCTTATCATTAGGTCACTAGAGCTTCCTACAAGGACACATGTTGTTGTGTGTGGTAGAGTTGCATTTGACCCATAGGATTTGACCTTCATGCAGGTTTTCAGAGGCAGTTAAACACAAGGGAGGAGACTGCCCATCCTTCTCCCACAGAGCAGCAAGTGGTCTTGGACCACATGCCTTTGGGATTACAGTGTAACTTCTTGCCACTAGGCCACCAGAACCCACCAGGACTAATATTACCTAGAAAATAGTTCTGAGCATTCATTCACATATATGATTATAGCTAATGTTAGATGGATTTTGGCTGAAAGCAGAGTACCAGCGGAATGTCTTCCTGTGTTTCACTGACTATGCAAATGTATTTGACTGTGTGAATCACAACAAACTGTGGCTGACTCTGAGAAGAATGGGAATCCCAGAACACTTAATTGTGCTTATATGAAACCTATACTCGGACCAGGAGGCAGTCATCAGAACAGAGCAAGGAAACACCACATGGTTCAAAATAAGAAAGGATGTATGCCAGGGATGTATCCTATCTCCATACCTGTTTAATCTATATGCAGAACAGATCATCCAGAAGGGTGGGCTCTATGAGGAGAAATGTGGCATCAGGATTTGAGGTAGACTCATCAACAAGCTGTGTTATATAGTTGACACAACTTTGCTTGCTGAAACTGAGGAAGACCTGAAGCATTTGCTACAGAAGGTCAAGGGCTATAGCCTTAAATATGGATTGAAGCTAAACATAAAGAAAACAGAGATTCTCACCACTGGGCTGATTAGAAGTATCATTATAGATGGTGAAATAATTGCTGGCTCCACAATGAATAGCATTGATACTAGCATCCAGGAAATTAAAAGATGAATTGCATTGGGCAAGTCTGCTGGCAGGGACTCTCCAGAATACTGAAGAGCAACAACAATATCAGTCTGGAGACTAAAGTGCACCTGATCTAGGCCATTATCTTCACAATCACTTGCTGTGCATCAGAAAGCTGGACAATGACTAAGGATGATAGAAGGAGAATTGATGCCTTTGCACTGTGGTGCTGGAGAAGATTATTGACTATACCATAGACTGCAAGGAGAACAAGGAAGTTCATCCAGGAGAAAGTGAAACCAGGCTGCTCCTTGGAGACAAGAATACTGAAGTTTCTTCTGACACACTTAGGGCATGTTGCAAGGAGTTACTAGTCCTTGCAGAGGGACATCAAGCTTGTGAGGGTGGAGGGACAGAGCAAGAGAGGAAGACTTTGAACGAGATATATTGACTCAGTGATTGGGGTAAAGGGAGTAGATGTGTCAGAGTCAGTAAGGTTGGCTCAGAGCTGTTATACATAGGGTTGCTGTGAGTGGCTTTCAACAACACATAACAACAACAACAGCAACATTCACTTATAGATAATGTATAGTAACTGCTGGTGTTGATTCTGACTCATAGAGGCACTATGCCTGTTTGAGCAGAATAGTGCTCCATAGAATTTTTAATGGCTAATTATGGGGAAGTGGATCCGCAGTCTCCAATCCTGATGCAACATTCATCTTCATAAAGTCCAAACTCTTAAATTATTTGCTGAGCCTACAGATTGAATAGGTATTAAGAAAGAAAAGAGCACTGTCATATACTTTCTTAATTTTAAATGAACAACCTGCATTATGCAGACAAAACAACCTTGCTTGCAGAAAGTGAAGAAGATTTGAAGGACTTACTGAAGAAGATCAAAGACTACATGCAGCTTTCAATATGGATTATATGTCAACATCAAGAAAACGAAATCCTCTCCACTGGACCAATAGGCAACATCATCATGATTGATGGAGCAAGGTTTGAAGTTGTTAACAATTTTACTTTACTTGGATCCACAATTAACACTCAGGGTAATTGCTATTGTTGTTGTTAGGTGCCTTCAAGAAGAAAGTACAAAAAAAAAAGAGTACAATTCAAAGCTACTCTATGAACAACAGATCTGAACCCTATTCTATTCTGTGCCATTTTCACAGTCTCTGATACACTCAAGCACATTGTTGCAATCATTTTGTCACTCGACCTGGGTGACGGTTTTACTCCTCTTTGCCATTCCTCCACCCTTCCAAGGATGATGTCCCTCTCCAAGGAATAACCTCTCCTAGCAACATACCAAAAGTATGTGAGATGAAGCTTCATAATCCTTGCCATCAAGGAACACTTTGGCTGTACATTCTCCAAGACATATTTGTTTGTTCTTTTGGTAGCCCATTCATTACTGTTTTCTAAGTCACAGTTCAAAAGCATCAATTCTTCTTCTGTCATCCTATCCAGCTCTCAGAAGCACTGAAAAGACCACGGCCTGAATCAGGCATACCTTAGCCCTCAAATTGACATTATTGCTTCTCAATATTGGGAAAGGTCTCTGACTGCAGACTTTCCCAGTACAATGTGTCTCCCGATCTCCTGCCTGCCAGTACCAAGTATATTGATTGTGGATCCAAGTAAGATGAAGTCTTTGACAGTTTCAATCTTTTTTTCATCTATCATGATGTTAACATGATGTATCATGATGCGGCAAGAAGTTTTGTTTTCTTAATGTTGAGATGCAACCCATATTGAAGGCTGCAGTTCTTAACCTTCTGTAGTGCTTCAAAGTTCTCCTCACTTTTAGTAAGCAAGGTTGTGTCAGCCACATGTTGTTGTTGTTATGTCTTATCAAATTACCTGTGACTCATAGCAATCCTATGTACAATAGCTCTGAACCCTGTCCTACCCAATCTTACTGACTAGGACATACTTGCCCCTGTTACCACAGTTACTGTATCAATTCATTAAGTAGAATACAATTCACAGCCACCCAATGAACAACAGATCTGAACTCTATTCTATCCTGTTCCATCTTCACAATCTCTGACACACTCGAGCCCACTGTTGCAGTCATTGTATCAGTCCACCTGGTTGAGGGTCTTCCTCTCTTGTGCTCTCCCTCCATTCTTCCAAACATGATGCCCTTCTCCAAGGTCTGGTCCCTCCTAGCAACATACTAAAAGTATGTGAGATGGAGTATCAAAATCCTTATCTCCAGAAAACAACTTGATTTCAACCTCTTCAGGACAGACCTGAACGGAACGTTGATGCATGCTACAGCGTGGGTGAACCTTCAAACATTATGGTAATTGCAAGAAACAAGTAACAAAGGAGGCAAATTATTTGATTGCATTTACACGAGAGGTACAGAGCAGGGAAATCCTTAGAGACAGATGGTAAATGAGTAATTCTTAGATGTTGAAGGAAATACCACTAATAGTGCAGTAGGTTAGGTTAAATGTTGATTGCTAACTGAAATGTTGGTGATTTGAACTTGTCATCTTCACTACAGGACTAAAGAGTTATAGTATTGGAAACTCTATGGAGCAGTTCTGCTCTGTCCTACAGAGTTGCTGTGGGTCAAAATCAACTAGATGGCAATGAATTTCATTTGAGTTTTTGGTAGAATTATAAAGGTGGTGGGTTGGTGAAAAGAAATTGCTAACAGTGTAAAGTTGGGTTTTGGTTTTCCTTTTTTTTTTTTTTTAAGGGATTGAAATGTTTTACAATTAGATAGTGATAGTGGTTGAACAACTCCAAGAATACACCAAAAATCATTGAATGGAACACTTTACAAGAGTACCCACTTGGAATTTTTGCAACTTTATGACATTTGATTTTTATCTCAATAAAGTTTTTTTTAAAAAAAACAATTTGCTAGTTCTAAGAAAGATGCAAATCAAAAAGATTATGAGATATCATCTCACCCCAGTAAGAATAGCATAATTTAACATAACAGCAAGCAACAAATGCTGGTGAGGTTGTGAAGAAACTGGAACTCTTATTCACTGTTGGTGGAAATGTAAAATGGTGCAACCGTTGTGAAAGCGGTATGGCGCTTTCTCAAAAAGTTGCAAATAGAGATACCATTTGACCCAGCAATTCCATTACTGGGAATATACTCCAAAGAGACCATAACTGACATCCAAGCAGATATATCCACATCCATGTTTATCACAGCTTTGTTCACAATAGCAAGGAGTTGGAAGCAACCTAAGTGCCCATCAACAAATGAATGGATAGGGAAGCTGTGGTAGATTCACACAATGGAATACTATGCTGCACTGAAAAACAAGGAACTCATGCAATATTATTCAAAATAGGTGACCCTGGAGGACATCATGCTGAGTGAAATATCTCAGTCACAAAGGGACAAATACTGCATAGTGCCTCTGTTGTAGAATGTTACTGACATCAGGGTTGGGGTAAGACTGAGAAAAACTGGATAAATTATTTATACTATATTGAAACAGATGAGTGAAAGAACAGATTAAAGGCAATGTATGACTGTGGCTGCCTCTGAGAAGAATGGGAATCCCAGAACATTTAAT
>NW_006399823.1:2685331-2696494 GCF_000299155.1 Elephantulus edwardii
AGGGGTGGACAGGGAGAAAAGTGCAACAATGAATGAATGCAAATCCAAAATCTCTGTAAATGTTCATTGTTGTTGTTGTTGTTTAATGCCGTCAAGTCGTAGACGACTCATAGCGACCCTATGAACGAACAGCCTGAGCACTGTTCGTATATAGAGTTTCCGGAGGAAAGCCATTTTGGAAGTGGATGCCGCTCCTGCTTCCAGGAAATGTTCATTAAAATCAATTTTAAAATAGTGAAAAAAATAATTTGCTAGCATGCAAACAAAATTCTTGATTTTCCTTTTTCATCTCAATGAATCATCTACCACTTCCCCACCTGGGTCCCCACTCTACCACACTGAACACTTTTGCATACTACATAAATCAATTCTGGCCCCACGGATAGACTCCCTGGTAGCTCAGTGTGTTAAAATGCTGAACTTCTAATACAAAGGTTGGTGATTCCAATTCACCAGCCACTCCTCAGGCCGAAGATGGGTGGTTTCTACCTGTAGTGATTTAAAGTGTCAAAGCCTAATGGAGGGTCATCATGAATGAGAATTCACTCCAAGACAACAGATTTGGGCCAGTTAAGCCATTTAGTTAGATTTTAATGGAGTTTCTTTAACTTATGATGTGGTTGTTTGGTTGTCACTTGGAATTTGGAAAACTTTCAGGTAAGTACTATTATAAATGTCAGAATGTCTACAAGACTTGGATAGACTTTTGATTTGACTCAGGAGTTCAATTGCTGTTCTCTCTCTCTCTGTGAATTATATATATGTGTGTACTAGATATGTGTATATATTATATATGTTATATGTATATGTGTATTATATATGTGTACTAGATATGTGCATGTATCATATATGTTATATGTATGTATATGTGTGTGTATTATATAGATGTATTATATATGTGTGTTATATATATGTATATTATATGTGTGTGTATTATACATGCATGTACTAGAAATGTGTGTACTATATGTGTGTTATACATGTCTGTGTATTATACATGTGCATATATTATACATGTGTATATGATATATGGGTGTATGATATATGTGTGTATTATATATGTGTGTATTATATATGTGTGTGTGTGTTATATCTATTGTTGTGTACCATCAAGTCAGAACTGATCCATAGCTGACCCTCTGGTGGGTTTTCATAGGTAGGTAGTTGCACAGGAGGAGATTGCCCATCCTTCTCCCACAGAGCAGCTGGTGGCCTTGATCAATATGCCAGCAATTGGTTTTGGCTCTTTAAAGGTGTTAAAACTTTTTGTTGACTAACGAAAAATATTCCAATATAAACTGTGCTACTTTTAACATAAGAATTCAAAAGAATTCAAGAAAGCACCTTTTTTTACCCACTCACAACTGACTCTTAGGTAACCCTCCACTGGGTTTCCTAGTTTGTAAATTGCATGGGAGAGATTATCCATCTTTTTTCTGTGGAACCCTTAGGGTATTCAAACTGCCAGAGAGGTAGATTTCTTGGGTTAGCGACACAACTACCTACCGATGACCCCACCAGGGATATTTAGAAGATAGCTGCCTGGCCAACTGACTGAAAGAGATCCATATTTGTTCCTATTCTCAAGAAAGGTGATCTAACAGAATGCAGAAATAAAAGAATAATTAATATCACACATAAACAAAATATTGTTGAAGATCATCAAAAATCAGCTAGAACTGACAGAAGTTCAAGGAGGGTTTAGAAGAGGCTGTGGCACAAGAGATGTCATTGCAGATTGAAAAGAAAAAAAGAAAAATTTCTGGTTGAACGCAGAGAATATCAGAGGAATGTCTGTGTTTTATTGACTACAAAAGTATGTAACTATGTGGACTATAACAAACTATGGCTAACATTGAGAATAATAGGAATCCCAGAACATTTCATCATGCTTATGTCAAATCTATACCTAGATTAAGAAGTTGTCTGAGCGGGCCAAGTGAATACTGCATGGTTTAAAATCAAGAAGGGTATGCAACAGGAGGTATTCTTTCTCTCCACCTATGTATCCTTTCTCTATACCTATACAATCTAAGTGCTGAGTAATTAATTCATGCAGATGTACTCTATGAAGAGCAATGCGTCATCAGGATTGGAGGAAGACTCATCAATAACCTGTGTTATGAACATGACACAGTCTTGGTTGCTGAAAGTGAAAAGGGACTAAATACTTGCTGCAGAAGTCCAAGAGCTGCAGACTTCAGTATGGATTACGTCTCAACATCAAGAAAACAAAATTTCTCACCACAGGACTAACAGACAACATCATGGTAAACAGAGAAGGATTGAAGTTATTAATGATTTAATCTTGCTTGGCTTAACAATCAATGCCCTTGGAAACAACAGTCAGGAGATTGATCAAAAGACTGTTCAAGGATCTAAGACAAGGGGGTGGAGAGGGTGGAAATAGGGTAAGAATGAGGGGGTAGGGTGTTAATCATAGGGCTGCACAATTCAGTGGGTGGCTGGGATGAAGGAAATGGGAAAGATCTTTTGTGAGAAAGAATATATTCAAACGTTGTAAATAAATCAGAGTTAAAAAAATATACTATTCCAAAGACTAGTATTGCATTGGATAAGTCCACTGTCAAGGACCCCTCCAAAATACTTAAGAGCAATGACATTAACTTGAACACTAAAGTGCATCTGTTTCAGGCCATGGTCTTTTCAATAAACTGCTGCACATCTGAGAGCTGAGAAATAAATAAAGATGACAGAAGAAGAATTGATGCCTTTGAGTTGCGATGCTGGAGAAGAGCACTGAAAAGCCTATGGACTGCCAAAAGAACAAACAGGTATGTCTCAGAAAAGGTGCAGCCAAAGTGCTTCCTGGAGGCAAAGATGATGACGCTTCATTTATCATAATTTGGACATGTTGCTAGGAGAGGTTATTTCTTGGAAAGGGAAGTCATGCTTGTAAAGATGGAGAGTCAGAGAAAGACTGGAAGACCCCCAGCGAGATGAGCTGACACAGTGACTGCAGCAATAGGCTCAAGTGTGTCAGAGATGACGAGGATGGCACAGGGGAGGGCAGGTTTCAGGTCATTTGTTCATAAGGTCATTATGAGTTGTACTCACCTCGACAGCACCAAACACCAACAATCCACAAAGTAAAGGGTAAGAAACTTCCTTTTTATCTGTTTTGAGATTCTGAAATTTTAGGTTAAATTTGATATTATCTGTTCAATATAGAAGTAACTAGTAGTTAATTTACTCAGAAAACAAAAACCAAACAGAAAAACCTGTTGTTATCAAGTTAACTCCAACACATGGTGACTCCATGTGTATTAGAATGGAACTGAGCCCCAAAGAATTTTTAATGATTGCTTTTTTGAGGACTTTTCCCCCCACTGGTTTGCTTACAAAGTTCATATACATTGTGTTCCACACTATTATTCATTCACATTGTGTTTCATACAATTGTTCTCATGCATTATATTTTATAAAAGTAATCACCATTGTACCTTGCCCATCATTACCCTGTCTTTTCGCCCAGATCTTTCTCATTTAGTTCCTCCCCCTCTCCACCCACCAAACTGTGCAACCTTCTGGTTTTGCCCCCACCTTTCCTTATCTCTTTAGACCCCCACCCTAGAGTTTTTACACAAATTTTACTAGCTATCCTTCTATTTTTACAATAATGGTCTTATGCAGTATTTGTCCTTTTGAGATCACATTAGTTTACTCAGCATAATGCTCTCTACCTCTACTATGTTATGTAGTATTTTTCAAAATTGTTACATCTAAGTGCTGCATAGCATTCCATTGTGTGAATGTACCATGATTTCTCAATTCATTCGGTTGTAGTTGGACGTTTGGGGTATTTCTATATTCTCGTGAAGGTGAAGAACACTGCTGTGAACACTGGTGTACAAATTTCCATTTGTGTCTCAGTTCTAATTTCCTTGGCATATATTCCTAGTAGTGGAATAGCTGGGTCATATGGAGTTTCTCTGTTCAACTTTTTGAGGAAACGCCAAATTGTTTTCCAGAGTGATTGCATCATTTTACAGTCCCCCTAATAGTGCATGAGAGTTTCCACCTTTTCACATCCTCTCCACTACTTATTGCTTGTTGCACTACTAAACTTTACCACTATTACTATGGTGAAAGGTAATCTCATTGTGGTTTTGATTTGCATCACTATTATTGCCTGTGATTTTGAGCATTTCTTCATGTGTCTGTTGGCCACCCAAATGTCTTCTTCTGTGAAAAATCTTTCCATATCTTTTGCCCATTTTGTAATTGTGTTATCAATCATTTTCTTCTGGAGGCTCAGAAGTATTCTGTAAACTTTTTTAAAATGAAAGCCTACCAAGTGGGGTCAAACATTTGGCATAGCATCTCAGACCAAGGTCTTATAATGACAGTTTACAGAATGGCTTATTATTATTATTTTTTTTTTTTAGTAGAGGGCTTTTTTTAGGTGCGTGGGTGGACTAAAGCTTCTAACCTTTTTAATTTTTGTTTAAGAGTTGGAAATGTTCTTTTTTTAAAATTTATAGATAAAATATTACCATCAAGTACCGAGGAGCCCCGCACTTAGGAAAAAATACATTAATGAGGGGAAACTCCAAAATGTCAATGAGTAAGTTAACTGACTTACATCAAAATAGTTTACATGATTGCACTGGAAGCATAGTTACTCCTCTTTTCCTCTCCACCTTTTCCCCATTTTAGATTACTTTTTTTCCCCAGTGTCTTTCTTTAGCCATAGAAAATGGTAACAAAACAATCATATAATGTGTAAAAGTGGATCCTTTTTTAATGCGGAATTATGTAAGTGGATCTTTACCCAGAGTTCACCTGTCTTCTTTGCCTCTGGCCCCTCTCCATACTCTTGACTGGCAGCTCCAACTGCAAGGGAGCAGGTTAAAACCCACACTTCGCAGCTCATCAAAGAAAACTGCTTGATCGGTTTCTTGTTCAATTGTCAACCTCATTAGAAGTGCCCCAGACTTAGCTGAGTTTACTTAATTTTTTACTAGCTTTTCCTGCATGGTTTTGATGAACTTAGTGCCATAATTGCTTAAAGTAATTCACAATATTTAGTCAACTAGCGTTGTTATCCCAGGAGAATAGAAACCTCATGGTGTATGAGGTACATTTTAGTTGTTCTCAAAAATTCTTTCAAGATAGAGACTTTCACTCTTCCGGTTCAGTATGAAAGGACACACTGATTAACATTGTGTCCAAAGTAATGTAGATAGTAATGAGGCGGGACCAAGATTTAAGCCCAGGAAGTGAATGCCTGAGCCCATGTTCTTAACCATCTCATTGAGATTTCTCTTCTCTCTCCTCCCTCCCTTTATGTTGTTGTTATTGTTATGTGCTGTTGAGTCGCCTGCATCTCATAGCAACCCTATGTACAACAAGCATGATGTCCCTCTCCCTCCTTACAATATGTTCAAAGTATGTCAGATGAAGCCTCAGAATCCTTGCCTCCAAGGAGCAGCCTGGTTTAATCATCTCCTGGATGAATCTGTTTGTTTTCTTGGCAGTCCATGGTACTCTCAATACTCTTCTCCAGCACCACAGCTCAAATGCATCAATTCTCCTTCTATCCTCCATAGTCACTGTCCAACTCTCTGATGCATTAACAAGTGATTGCAAAAACCATGGCCTGTATCAGGTGCACCTTAGTCTCCAGAGTGACACCATTGCTCTTCAGCACTTTGCAGAGGTTAGGTTAATTGTCAATATACTTTTGGTCTCAAAAGGTATTACCCCAATACATAATACCTAGAGTAGGTGATGCGTCTGTGTATTTAACAGAGGAAATGTTGCACAATAAAGATGTGTGCAGAAAGAAGACTGGGTTTGGGCTAAGGAAAGAAATGAAAGTGATTCAGCACCTCTGGACCAAAACCTGAAAGCTTGCTGCTGTCAAGTTGATTCCAATTCATGGTAACACAAATGTGTCAGAATAGAACTGTTCTGTCTAGGGTTTTATTGCCTGGCTTTTCAGAAATAGATTGCCAGGAATCTCTTTCAAGGAGCCTTTGGGGTAAGATTTTAGCCTCTATCCTTTCAATTAGTAGCCAGATATGTTATTCGTTTGTATTACCCAGGGTTTCCATAGACCGTGAACTCAAACTAAAGGGTGATGTGTTTGCTTTTGTGCTACCACCACCTGCTTGGGGGAAAAAATCTCATACAAAGAAAGTAGCTCACCTCTTTTCTGATTCTACAGCTTCAGCTCCATCATATTTAGCTGTATTGCTACCAAATCATAAACCACAAACCCATTGTTGTCCATTCAATTCTGACTCATAGGGACCCTGTAGGACAGACTAGAATTGCCCATAAGGTCTCCTAAGGCTATGTTCTTTTTAGGAACAGACTGCCACAAATTTATTCTACTAGTGGGTTTGAACAGCTGGCCTTTCAGTTAGCAGGCAAACACTTAACCATCAGGCCACCAGCGCTGCTTATAACACTACATTGATTGCTAATTCACAGGTGTCCCAGTCATTTCACATCTAAAATTCTATTTGCTGCCTATGTTGCTCTATCCAATAATACAAGGCAAGGTTCAAGTCTGTTGTTTATAAAGAAGGGACGAGTCATAGCTGACTCGATGCCACCACACAACAGTAGCACCAACACTGCTATCCATACTGATGGAATAAAATTCTCTCAAAGAATATGGACACTGACTAGGCCAGTATTTTTTTAAAATACACATAAACTTCATAGCAGACATTTTACAAATCATGTTAATGAAATAAGCTCAAAAATCGTGACTGAAAATTATGTCTTTAAGGATACGCTTTAAAATTTTTGACAGTGTGAGTCGTGAAGCAAGGCGGATTTTGGCAAACTCTAATGCTTTATTAATCTTTTTTATATCAGCATTGGAGTTGAAAACATTTTGGGTGAAAAGAGCAGTGTTTTATACACAAATAGACATTTAATGATTGCATATCCAACAGATTATTTCTTCATTCCTACTGAGTGGTTAATGGTATGCAGTATAAAAGAAAGGCCCTTTGGTTGCCCAGCGGTTAAGCACCCAGCTTCTAGCTGCAAGGGTGCTGGTTTGCCTCTTACTGTGGTTTAGAAGGAAAAAGACTTGGTGATTTGCTCCTTAGGTGAGAGCCTAGAAAATGGAATGGGGCTGTGCTCTCTGTCACATGGGATCATTATGAGTAGAAAACCAACTGGACAGCATGTGACAATAACAACAACAACAACAACATATAACAGAAAGAACAATCATAACAACACAACAAAATCACACTCACAGTTTTTAGCCCGATACAATTAACATATCAAACACCTTGCTTTTTGTGACTGACAGTGGGGACAATGAGCCATGAAGTGTGAACCTGTCAATATATTATGTACCTCACAGGTCTTGTCACTCTGTTAGAGTTAAGAACGTTTGCCTGCACGTGTACACACACACACACACACACACACACACACACACACACACACTCCCCTCACATACTTTGTGGCCAGGAGGGACTGGTCTTTGGAGAAGGACATCATGCTTGGTAGAGACAGTGCAGGAGAGGAAGACCCCGGATGAAATAGATTGATACTGTCACTAGGGCAATGAGGGTGGGTATGTCGGAATCATTGAGTCTGGCTCAGAACAGGGCAGGCTTCAGAGCTATTGTACCTATGAGTTGCAAGCAATTCGATGCACATAACAACATCGATGGACAAAAGAATTTCTAGAGGGTAAGAGGCAAAGAATGGGACCCTCAAAGAGATGAGCAGGCATAGTGGCTGCGTACCAGGCTTAAACATCACAACAATTGTGAGACAGGTGCAGAACAAGGCAGGAGTCCATTCTGTTTTTCACAGGGGTGGGATGGGGGTGGCACTATGAATATTAATTGACTCAATAGCTCTTTACCATGACACACTAATAATCTGGAATGCTTGTCAAAATATCCTGATTGAAAGGTTTGAGCCAAGCTTAAAGGATCTGCATTTAAAAAAAACAGTGCCCAGACAATTCACACAGGTGGTTCTTGGACTCCACTTTGATGAATCTATTGACCGAATGTGTGCTCTTCTCAAGGGCAAAGGCTTTGTGGTAATCATCTCTGTGTATGGGTGTTCATAGCACATACTGCCTGGAACAGACTCCTGCCCATTAAATGTTTGTGCAGTGGATGGATCCATGGACAGATAGATGAATGAATATATGAAAACCTAATATTTTTGCAAGTCATCCATTGGGCTATAAACAAACTAGAGCAATCACTTTTGTCTGTTCCAAACCTTGAGAAGCATTTTGACATGCCTTAAATATGAATAAATAAAACTGTGTCTAAATAGGAAATATTCTGCCACTTTTTTATGATTTCAAAAGTCATCAAAGCAAAAATTTCACATCCTGATTAGTTTATTGTTCTTGCAAGTAGCTCATTGCTTGATTTATCCTATTTAGCACATACAAGTCAGAGATATGTCTGCATTACAAATAAACTATCTTCAAAGTGCCTTCACACTGAATTTGGATTTGAATAGCACTAAATGGGTCTTCACATTTGGCTGTGGTGGTTAATCTGACCATTCATAGCATGTTTCCACATATCTTCGTAACAAATGTAAACATATTTAGCTCTTATTCAGAAACGCAGTGATTTCCAAATGTGCCCCTCATTTTAAGAAACGCCAATATGCAAACATTCAAATTTATGGAATGCATAAATTCCACACCAACTCATTTTCAAAAAGCTTCTGAGCCAAATTCACGGTAGAACTCTTTCCAACAATGGGGTCTCACAATAAATTTAAAATGTGACCCACTTTGCACTTATTAAACTTAGCCCTTTAAGTAATGTAGTAGTACCTACACTAAAGTAGCCATACCATTATTGTGTGATGTTTGCATGTGTGTCTCTCAGGTTACCCGTAAATATCTTGAGAAATTTATCTCTGTCCATCTTTATTTCCTCTATGACTTAAATATTAGGTATTTAATGAATGCTTTTAACCACTGGAAGGATCTCTCGCCCAGTTCTTTAGATATCAGAATTTCTAGTGTATTATGGAAACCCCTTAAAAATATTTATCAAATGGATATTCTTACTGCAGGAAGACAGATAATTTATATTATGAAATATGAGTACTGTGTAGCCCGGGAAGCAAAATGAAGGGTTTAAAGGTTCCTTGGATATTTCTCCTTGTTATAAAATAAGAATGACCTTTGCAACTCCATTTAGGTTCAGTTGCTTATGAATTATGAGGGGTTCCTCGAGGAAAAGACATTTCCTATAGCCGACTCAACCCCCGGAAGACCACAGAACTTCTCTGTAGGAAAAAAAAATATGACACTTTCTTAGTCTGCTGAGGATTACCCATGTCAGGTGAAGTTTTATTATTGTCCTTAGTGCTGGAAAGAATTGCTTTCAGGATGTTTCAGCTCATTACCTCTCGTCTTCATCAGCTCTTTTCAGTGGCAATAACCTTTATGGTGCATGTGTAGCATATCTCTCTGCTATTGATTCCACTTCTCTTGTTCTCCTTTCTCCATGTAAACCTAGTATAGAGCTCTCTAGCAGTTAGTGACTCCAGATATTTACGATTCAGCAGACGAGAGACTGCTGGATTGGATAATTTTAGAAACAATGCAAAGAAACTATTAAAATATTTGCCCTCTCTTTATATTTAAAGGGTGTGTGTGTGTGTGTGTGTGTGCGTGCGTGTTTGAGAGAATAAGAGATAAAGAACGTTAGCTTTATATAAACAAGTAAGAGTAGCTTAGGCACAAATAGGACACCCACCTACGTGCACAAGACAATACTGTATGGATGTATGTGCCAAGCCAGGGTTCATGGTCATCAACAAAAGACACAAATCATATCTAGGCATGTGTATAGGACATGTATATGGAACCACACCACTTTACTCACATCCAGAGACAGAGCAAGGTTTATTTTATTAGTGAGTGCTGGTCTCAGATGATAAATTTGCTTTCCGAAACCAGTACAAAGTAGCTCGTTTGCCCACACTTCTTTTTGAGATACAGGTAAAACATTCTATTCCATTCCCACAAAGAACAGATGTAGAAATGGGCTTGGCCAGGCACCTTATGCTGGTAACTTCCAGAACAGAGGAAGTTACTACAGAGCAGACCAGGGAGGAAATCTCCTGGTCAGGAGAAGAAATGGAGAGAGAAAGATTCTATACCTAGTGTCTACTGTCAGAGAGTTCTCTGGAGCAAGTCTTCTGATTAGGATCCTAGATAGGATGTGCAGGGGGCCACAGCACACCATCATCTCAATGAGGAGAGAGAGAGAGAGAATTTATGCGTGCGTGTGTGCTGCACATGTGTGAAGGAGTAAAATAACCAAGAACTAGGAAAGACAGAATACCAAAGTGATTTGTATTCAGCTGTAGAATCTATACGCACTTGTTGTGATGTGCCATCAAGTCAACCACCATTCACTGTGACCCGATGAACAGATCTGAACCTTACTGTATCCTGCACCATCCTCACAATCTTTGTCCTTCTCAAGTCCATTGTGGTAGTCACCACATCAATTAGTATCTTTGAGGATCTTCCTCTCTTTCGCTGACCCTCACCTTTCTGTCTCTCTAAAAATTGGCTACTACTGAGAATACGCTCAAAGTAAGTGAGAAGAAGTATCACTCTATTTTCCTCACTCTGTTTCAAGACAACTCTTCTTTCCAGACAGATTTATTTCTTTGGTGTTTTCTTCCTCTTCTTTTTTTTTTTTTGGTCCACAGTATATCCAATACTCTGCCAGTACCAAAAGTCAAAGGCAACAATTACTCTTCAGTCTTCTGTATCCATTGTTCAACTTTCAGATGCTTAGGAAGCAATTGACAATATTAAGGTTTGAATCAAGCACATCTCAGTCTTTAAACTGATATCCTCGCTCTTGAGAACTTGAGATAGGTCCTTGACAGGAGATTGCCCTTTCAATTTTGTCTTTTGATTTCCTGAGTGCTGCTACTGAGGTTGTTAACTGCGGATCCAATTAAAATGAAATAGCTGGTAACTTCAGTCTTTTCTCCATCCATCATGATGTTGGTTATTGATTGAGCGGTGAGGAATTTTGTCTTCTTTTTTTTTTTTTACATTTTTTAATTAATTTAGTTTGTTTATTTTTCATTTCAATGAACATCTACAGAGATTTTGGAATTCCATTCATTCATTGTTGCACCCTTCTC
>NW_006399823.1:2697914-2739838 GCF_000299155.1 Elephantulus edwardii
CAAATTATTATAATGAAATGTGCAAGGAGCTGGAGTTAGAGAACCAAAGGGAAGAACACCAAAATCAAAGAACTAATAATAAATCCAAGCCTTGAGTTACAACACTAAAGGTGTCTATGGGCAAAAGCTTGAATGATGCAGGATGCACAAGAGTAAAATGGAAGGAATGCATAGTCATTGTACCAAAAACAATTAGTTGACACTGAAACATTTCAGTGAGTAGCTTATGATTAAAAACCAATAGCACTGAAGGAAGAAGTTTAAGCTACACTGAAGACACTGGAAAAAAATAAGGCCCCAAGAATTGATGGAATACCAATCGAGGTATTTCAGAAAACAGATAAAACCCTGGATGTGCTTATCAATCTCTGTCAACAAACATGGAAGACAGCCACCTGGTCAAGACTGGAAGAGATCGATATTTGTTCCCGTTCTCCTGGAGAGATACAAATTTGTTCCCAAGAATGGTAATTCAACAGATTGGAAATTATTGGTAATATTAATATCATATGCAATTAAATCTTACTGAAGATTATTTAAAAATAGCTAGAACAGTACTTCAACAGGTATTTCCAGAAACTCATGCTAATTTCAGAAGAACCATGGCATGAGAGATACCGTTTCTGATACCAGATGGATCTTGGCTGGGAGTAAAGAATACCAGAAAGATGTTTACTTGTTCGTTATTAATTATGCAAAAACTTTTGACTCTGTGATTCATAACAAATTTGGCTAACATTGAGAAGGATAATCGCCTAGAACACTTAATTGCATACATGTGAAACCTTCCCATAGACCAAGAAGCGGTTGTTCATATGGAACAAAGGATTGCGTGGTTTAAAACCAGGAAAGATGGGTGTCAGAATTGTATCCTTTCTCCACATCAATTCAAATTCCATGCTGAGCAAATAATTTGAGAAGCTGGTCTATATGAAGAAGAATGTGGCATAAAGATTATAAAAAGATTCATTGACAACCTGTATTGTCCTGATGGCACAGCTTTGCTTGCAGAAAGTAAAGAAGACTTGAAGCAGAAGATGAAAGACTATAGTCTTCAGTATCAACTACATTCAACATCAAAGATCATGTGCACTTGTAAGTGGGGTTTACTGCCAATCCCCTTCTACCTCCTAGATTTCTCTATAACTAAGTGTTGAGAACCTTATCTTGGGGATGAAGTGAAAAGACTAGAAGGAGACATATTTACATTTAGATAATTAGAGTAAATCACACTATTTTCCTCTTTTTATTTGCTATTTCTTTCACTGTATTTAATTTTCATTTGTTAATTACTAGAAGTTAAGGGAGGGAGTCATTACATCTTTCAAGATGACTTTGTTGTTGTTGCTGTTGCTATTGTTGTTGTTGTTATGTGCCATCAAGTCACCTGTGACTCACCGTGACCCTCTGAACAATAGCTCTGAATTCTGCTCTATCCTGAGTCATTCTCACTGTCTCCAACACTCCCACTCCCATGACCTCAGTTACTGTGCCAATATGTCTAATCTGGAGCCTTCCGCTTCAGCACTATAAGTCTACCCTTCCAAGCATGATGTCCTTCTCCAGAGACTGGTCCCTCCAGGCCACATGTCCAATCTTTGTCTCCAAGGAGCTTCACAATCCTTGCTTCCAAGGAGCAGTATGGCTTCACCCTCTGTACGATTAACCTGTTTTGTTGTTTTTTTTTCTCATAGTATGTTCAAGACTCTTCTCCAGCATCTCAACTCAAAGGCATCAATTCTTCTTCTGTATCTTTGGTCACTGTCCGGCTCTCTGATACATAGCAAGTAATTGCAAAAACCATGGCCTAAATCAGGTGTACTTTAGTCTCCCCTCTGGCACTTTATAGCACTATAAATGGTTGATATATTTATTCACAAAGACGGACAGTAAGTAGCTCAATCCAGCTTTCTTCAAATGATGTCAAAGTAAATTTACTGTGAGTATTGTGCACTGTTATATCAGCTGTCATTTGTCTTGGCACTATCATTTGATATTGATGTGGTGCTTTGTAAAAGGAATTAGAATCACTGGCATGTCCTTAAACGAAAGAATTTACTTTGACTGAGAAATACTTGTTAAAGTAAGTCCATATGGAAGAAATCTTAAAGATAAACCACAGTTTCCAAACTCTGGGCATTTCATTAAAAACGGGAAGTACATAAAAATTTTGGAAGTTGTTTTGCCTTTCAATTATGCTAATGGATAAGTATTTAATAAAATACTACTTCAAAAGCTTTTGCCTATGCATTTAAATTCATTCAGTCAAAGTTTAGTCATTTTGAGCAGTTCAGTTTCAATTGACTATACCTAGTCCATTGCTTCTGGATCTAATAATTACATTGCAGATAAATGCCATTTTAAAAAATTATTCAGTTCTATTACTGTTCTTTAGAGTCTTGTTCTGTTTTAGCCACTTTCTATCTAAAATAACACCCGAACAGCTAAAATTAACTATATAAACAAAACATTGAAACAACAACAGCACAGCTTGTAAACGGATATATCTTCTAGATTGATGAATGATACATGACCTAACATTTGCATGAACTCTCCATTTAGGAAATCGTGGTCCCACAATTGGATTAGCTAGTTTTCAATTTGTCAATTCTGTCTAGTTAGCAAAACAAAGAAACAAAAATCTTAAAAATAAATGAAAATTATCATTTTCAGAGCCATAGTGTTCTAGGCTAGCTCCAAGCTGGATAACATAGTTGGATGGAGAAGTGACTTCTGAGAAAGAAAGAAAATTGAGTAAGTGTGTAAACAGGATGCAACATGGACACACACTTTTCATGACTTTAAAGCATTCAGTATTTCCTTGTCCTGTTTGAACAACTGCTTCTTGGTCTGTGTATAGATTCCAAGTGAACAAAATTGAACGATGATTAGGACTAACCTTATGGATTGCTCTGTGAATGTTACACTGTGAGATACTTTTACATGCATTAAAATTTGAGTTTCCAGATAAACACCTACTGTGACTCTTACCCTTCTCAGTTTACTGATAAGTGCCTTGGAAGAAAGGTATGATGATCTACTTGCAATCACTCATTGGAAACTGTAGAACTTGCTGTAGGTCTGTCTGCAGTGGGTGACAGGACCAGCGCTGACTCTAGATCTGCGGGATACTTCTTAGATCTCTCCCCATAATTCTCTTCTAGGTTCTCTTCCAAGATGGGATTAAGTGGGACTAGAAAGACACACACTTTATGCACCTGCTGGCAAACAGGAAATCAAAAGACAGATTGCATTGGGAAAGTCTGCTGTCAGGGATCTTTCCAGAGCACTGAAGAGTAATGATATCTGTCTAGAGACTAAGATGTGCCTGATCCAGTTCATGGTCTTTGCAATTACTTGCTATGCATCAGAGAACTGGACAATGCCTAAAGATGACAGAAGAAGAATAACTAATGCCTCTGAGTTGTGGTGCTGGAGAAGAGTATTGAACCATGGACTTCTAAGAGAACAAACAGGTCTCTTCTGGAGAGGATAAAACCAAGGTGCTCCTAGGATGCAAAGATTTTGAAACTCTCACATACTTGGGAATGTTGCCATGAGAAACCAGTCCTTAGAGAAGAAGATCTTGCTTGGAAGGGTGGAGGGTCACTGCAGGAGAGCAAGACCCTGGAGAAGTTGAACGACACAGTAATTGGCATAATGGGGGTAGATGTGTCAGAGACAGTGAGATTGGCTCAAGATAGGGTAGGGTTCAGAGCTGTTGTTTAGAGTCGCTAATAGGTGAAGTCAACTCTATGGCACATAACAACAATATTGGTGCTGAGGAAGATCCACTGACTGCAGAGATAAGCTACATTTTGGGCGACTTCTCCCTGCTGTCTAGACCCACATGTCTATGACTGTCATTCATGACACTCTGATCAGTTCCCTGATAATATCAGCACGTAGAGAACTTTACAGTCTTGAGGGGATTATCACATAGGCAACTTCTTCTAAATATCATACTATTACTACCTTTGATTTCACAGTACTGAGGAGCTTGAAGCAGCACCTTCTGTTAAGAAAATTTTGGAGTTGAAGAAATGTCATGATTTAGCAAGTTGCCTTCAAGGGCACCCAAATGGTAAGAAGTACCTTATCTTCTAGTTGACATCAAGTTGGAACCAATTAATAGCTGACCTTCCAGCAGATTTCCTGAGACTGTTAATTGCATGGGAGAAAGTCCCCTGTTTACCCCTTCAGAGCTGATGATGGGTTAAAACCACCAGAGAGATGCCATCGATGGGTCAGCAGTGCGACTCCCTGTGAACTATGCCACATGAGCTACAGCTGGACTTAAGTTCAAGCCTACTGCCTCCCACTGAGGTTACCAATAAGAGCAGAGGATTTCCTGATGGTGGTCCCATAGCTGTCCCAGGTTCATTTACTTTAAACCCATCTCGTCACTTCTGACCCTATTAATTAAGGACATTTTCCTAGTTTGACACAGATGGACAAAGACCAAGCCTCTGAACTTCTTCTTAACCAGTTGCTGTGGAGCAGATTCTGACTCCTCATGACCTTGTGTGTCAGAGTACAGTGGTGCTTCATTTACTTTCCAGTGGCTAATTTTTGAAAAGAGATCACTAGGCCTTTCTTCTGAGGCACTAATCAGTGAAATAAGAATGGTATGATTGAATGCAAGAGTTGTTTGGGCGTTCTACATGCACATATAACTGTTGTTCTTTTGCATATGGCCCCACACCAGGTATAGGTGCAGGCACAGGAAATTGACTTGCATGGCTTTGAGTCAGAGGAAGCATCACCAACTCTCAAACAAGACACTTGCCCTGCGCTTGGTTCCTTCCATCATGAGGACAAACAGGAGGGCTGTGCTGCTGCTCCGAGCCTGTTCATTCCAGCAGTTCTGTATGTCCTGTATGTCCCTTGTTCCCAGGGCTGGAAGAGGACACCTTTCTGGCTGAGGAAGGATTCCACAGATCACCTGCATCACTGCCTCATCTGGCCTGTCCTTCAGGACTTCAAGTTGCTCTTTATTGGCACTGAAATCCAAAATAATATCCTAGGGATGCCTTGGGAAAACAAGTGTGTTTTTCAGAAGTTTATGCACTCTGGTTTCTCAATTTAGATAAGTGGGTAAAATCTATACTCCAAAGCATGCAACTTGACAGTCATTTTGCTAAATACTTGTCACTTTACTGATATTGCCACAAATAAAGCACGGTTAAGACAATACAGAGAAACTTGCCCTACATAGAAGAAGATGGCTTTTTATCACAGCATTTATTATAATCACTACTGGAAGGAAAACAACCTTCTATTAAAAATGGAGTGGGGCGAGTGGGGCGGGGTGGGCTAATCACCCAGTCTCTTGCATTCCTGGTGTTTCTACAGTAATTTTTATTCTGCATGCTTTTGATTCTGAGTACTTGAGTGAATTTACAATTCCACTGAGTGTATTAATTTAGAAAAATGCAATTTTAAAATGTTTAATTGTGGTGCTATTGTGGCAAACTGTTGTTCCACTTTATTATCTCCCATGCATCATTAAGCTCTAGGATTTACTGTGAGGCAGAGATGTCAGAGGGTGATAAGAAGGTTAGCGAGAAAGCACAAGACCAAGATGTGAGAATAATGAGCTCATTGCTAACCATCCTTTGCTCTTTCTTGCCCCAGCTTTCCTATCCTATCGTTCCAAAAATCCCTACCCTTCAAGTGATGTAAATGAAATTGACAATTGTGAATATAACATTCATTCCAATGTTGGGAACACTGAGCGTGCATCACATTTTACTTTAAAAAAATTATAGGGACCTACATAAGAAAGGTGACTACAAGAATTATAGACTTGATGAGAAGATGTCTTGTAGACTTTGTATTTTGGAATATTCTGCATTTAAAGGCATAGAATTCACTCTCAGCAAACTTTTTCATGCTAAAGGAGAAAAAGGTGAGAAAAGTAGATGCTGGGAATGGAGTTCAATCCCAGAGAGTTTTCAGGTTCAATCCCCCCTCTTTGGGCACTATATCAGAGCAGAAGGGCCTATCAGACTGCTTCACACCAACATTCTCTTCCTTGTTCAGTCGAGAGAAAACCATCTGCTGTTCACCATCACAACTTTCTTCTCTGGCCAGGTCTCCTCCGTTTGTACTTTGGTTTGGAAATCTTACTTTTTTTTGTGGAAACAGAGTGAGAAAAATGGGGAAGAATGTTACAGATTGCATGACAACTTGGTGATGGGTTTGTGTTTGTTGCTCTTTAAATGTTATCAAATAAGCAGCTGCTAGCATATTGTACTCATCTTGCATATATTATGTGGACATATGGAATAACTTCTCCTGGGTTATACAAACTTAGAATGTGAGAACTGGAAGTGAAAACCTAATCACAGTTCCTTATTACTTTTAATATTAATAATTTATAGTTATATTTTGTTGTTTTTGTTATATGCTGTCGAGTCACTTGCAACTCATAGCAACTCTGCGAACTACAACTCTGAACCCTGCTCTATCCTGTGTCAATCTCATTGTCTCTGACACAGCTACCTCCATTACCCCGGTCACTGAATCAATCCATCTCATCCAGGGTCTTCCTCTCCTGCACTGTCCCTCCACCCTTCTAAGCATGATGTCCTTCTCTAAGGATTGGTCCTTCCTTGCAACATGTCCAAAGTATGTCAGACGAAGCTTCAAATACCTTCCTTGCCTCCAAGGAGAAGTCTGGTAGCGCCTTTAAAAAATGATTATTTTCATCATTCATATATACTGTGCTTCATGCATGTACATTGTCTTCCATACAGTGGCCTCGGGGAATCATAGGTGACCGTTTATTCCTAGCTAAACCTGGAGGAGACCCAGCTCCACATTGTCCCAGCCAGTGTTGGGGGCACTGTTAAGTGAGAAGATGGTGCTTCATGATACTTTAGAAGTCCACTTCTTTTTCTTCCCAGAAATGAATGGAGAAGAGTGAGTGTTAGGTCTTTTTTGGCATACCTTCCAGGGTTCCTTCTCTCCTTTGTTGTTAAATTCCAGTCAAATATGCCCAAGCTTCCCTGAACTAAGTGTAATAAACTCTTACACAGAGCTTATGTTGTGTACTCTTCTCAACACTTCAGTTGTATTGATACAATTACTTTCTCTGTGACCTGGCCACTTTCATTATCATCCCCTTTTACAGTATAGGAAACCGAGGCACAGAGGTGTCAAGTAACTTGGGCCACAAATCTTCTAATTTGCTATGTTGAAATTTGGACTCAGGATGTGCCCTTAGCTAATCCACTTCTTCCAGGGTTGGATTCACCTACCTGGCTAGGTTGCCTTGTAATTCATCACCTGCCCCAAAAGGGAAATGCAATGTGCTTCAGTAATAATGCCCAGAAGATCTGATTTCCAAATTCAGCTCTTCACACTTACAAGCTGTGAGACTCTGGGTCAGATTTAAGTGCCTGGTGGCACTTAAATCAGGACTGGCCCATAATAAGCACATAAGGAAATGCTTACTGGTATAGTGGTTATGTAAAGTTTATTCCTCTGTGGTGGTATGATACAATCTTTGTAGGGCACCACATACAGTTCAGACATGTACCAAGAACTCTAAAAACAGAAACAGGATCTGGGTAATTGAAAATGGAAGGGGGAGGCAAACAGAGAGCTAGACAGAGAGAGAGAGGAAAAGAGAGCTGAAAAGGGGCAAAGAGAAGGCAGAAATTTATATGAATAGCAAAAGACAGGTAAAGAAACAAAGAGGTGAGACACAGAAAAATAAAGATAGGTATAGAGAGAGATGAGAAATATATATGGGGGGAGGAGAGAGAGGGTAAGAAGTCTAGCATGTCTAGGCACTACAGGCATGCACGTGTGCATGATGCATTAGCTGAAGGTACAAGGGGGTGGCAATATCTACTATAGAAAGCTCTGGTGGTATGTTCCAGATGATTTGTGCTGCCAACTTGAAGGCCTTGCATCTCCTATGGCTCAAATCCCCCCAGGACTCCGTAGGAGAATCATAAGTAGCTTCTGAAAGACTCAACAGGTTCAGTATGAGTTGGAAAGATCTCCACGACAGTCAGGAGTGAGGGAGTGAAGGAGTGAGTCCTCTCCTCTGCTGACCTTACTAAGACGTTTGCACTCTAAATTCCGATCTTGCCATCTCTTTTTTGTAGCACCTGAACAGATTGAAGGAAGCGGCAGAAACTTAGTGGTTGCGAAGATCTCAGCGCAGGCAAAGGTAAGGTGTCAGGTGTCCAGATCTAGAAAGATGATACTTGAGGCTCCATCAGAGCTCCCTGCAGATGACAATGAAGAACGGGGCAGACCCTCTGTAACACACAGAGTAGCCATGACTCAGACTCAACCAGATGGCAAATAACCACAATCACCAACATATAACTCTGAAAATTATTGGTGTGATCCATTACCGGTCTTATGATCAAAATTGATGACACACGTAGTGACTGCTCAGTTCCTCAGCTGGATGGATGCCCAGGGCTTTTCCACGAGGTACCCACAGGATACAGCCTTGCAATGGGATGACCCGGGGACATCTGTGCTCCCTCCTGTGTAGTGGCATTGAGTGCACATGCCACACACCAGGCAGACGTGTGAGTAAAATAGTTCAGCAAGTGGCTGAGGTTCTACGGGAAAGGACAGCAAGAGGCCCAGCCCCCTCTGAATGAAGGAGACGGTTGTCTGTGAGGAGTAGGGTTCTCCCTGCAGGAATGTCCCGGGGTTGGCAGAGGCAGGTGGCAGCTGGGAAAGTCTCCCATGCATTTGCCCTCTGTGCTCTCTGGCTAGCTTCGAGGGTTGAAGAGACTCTTTCTCTCCTCTTGGCTGCTCCCCTTTGCTTTCTCTGGCTCATTTAAATGTTGGCACTCTCCCATTTGCCATCTCCTTTGTGCTGTCTCTCTCCTTTTCAGGGTAACAATGAATCCCAGAGGAAGGAGGGGCAACCCAACCATCCCCACAAAGCCTGTCTTCTGTGCAAGTGAAGCTGCAGAGTCCCTGCTGACAAAGAATCTTTCCCAGGGAGGGAGGTCAGCCCCTGCTTCCCAGCCTCTTCCTCCATCCAGCAGTCACAGTGGTGAGGAGGAAGGGCTCTCGGTAGGGCTCCAAGTAGCTGAGGACATCCAACCAAAGGATGGCCTGGAATTCTTACTGTGCTGCAGTTTCCCCATAATTCAGCCTCCTGCCCTTCAAACCTCACTCCTCCAGCTGCTGCTCTCACACTGTGTCTGCGCATTCACCCTGGTCATCCAGCATGCCTGGAGCTACCTTCAGCATCACTGGCCAGGATTCCCCTACCCTGGGCACCTATTTTGTCCTTTCACGTGTTCACAGTCTTGTCTTTCAAAACCTAGTCTTGTAAATTGCTGGCCAGCCCATACTTATTTCTCCCTATGTGGGACTTCTAACAAACATGTGTGTGTGTGATTTTTATGGTGCTAAGTCACAAACTTTAAAAAAAAAAATTAATGATGTCTTTTTTTCCCTCATTAAGCCTGTAAAGGAATCCATGGGAGGCTGACATGCTGGAGAGTGCTTCCACTATTAGGGAAAGTGTTTCTGGCTATTTTTAAATTCTACTCCCAGCTCTAGCACTCAGCAGCTATGAGGACTTTTCTATGCCTCTTTGTGAAAATCTGTAAAATGAGAATACAAGCAGTGCCTACCTCAAATTTTTTTCCACTCTCACTGAAGAGTGAGCATCTTACTATATGCATTACACTGAGAACGATACATCACAATGTGTCAACCACAATTGAGTTGATTTTAACTCACAAAGACCCTCCATTGGGTTTCTGAGGCTGTAAATATTTTTGGGAAAAGATCACCCATTTTTCTTCTATATAGCAACTGGTAGCTTCAAACTGCCAATCTTTTGGTTAGCAATACATCGTTCTCCCATAGAGTAGCTGGTGGATTCAAACCGCCAACCTTCTACCTAGCAGCCCTACATGTTACACACTATGCCACCAGGTTTCCTGCCACAATATAAATGCCCAACAAATATTTTCTATTACTCTTCTTCATAGGGTCACTATGAGTTGCCTGCGACTCGATGGCACTTAACAACAATAACATCAACATTGAGAGTGATCAGCTGACCCAGTGGACAGAAAGCGATGACACCAAGCCAAAGGTGGATGACTTTTAATCTGCAGCCCTCAGGCCTGCCTTTCATTGTTTTTGTTCAGACACTCCTCTAGGTCGTATAGCCCTGGTGTACAAGTTGCTGCACAGCGGTAACTTGTGGTTGCTGTGAGGCTGAACACTGTGACACTGATGTGTCAAATGTGTTAATGGCTGGTTACCCAATGTGGACAGAGAGTGGGGTGGAGCTCCCCAATTAAAACAAGCTTGGAAGGAGGAGTGGCATCCACTTCCATAATAGCTTGCCTCCAGAAACCCTATGAACCTGGAGAGAGGATGAAAGGCACCCAAGCATTGAGGACTCTCCTTCATTGGGTCACTATGAGTCACCTGCGACTCGACAGCACTTAACAATAACAACAACATTACTATCCTTTTTTTAAGCATAGCCATAAAAATAATGAGGCATATAGTAGTAATTCTCTCTCTCCCTCTTTCTAGAGAGAAGGACACCATGCTCAGAAGGGTGGAGCAATAGTGCAGGAGAGGAAGACCCCGGATGAGATGGATTGATACACTAACTTGGACAATGGGGGTGAGTGTATCAGAATCAATGAGACTGGCTTAGGACAGCACAGGTTTCAGAGTCGCTGTACATAGATAGGGTCACTATGAGTCACAGGCAACTAGATGGCACATAGTAACAACAACTATCTATTATCTATCTATCTATCTATCTATCTATCCATCCATCCATCTATCCATCTATTTATCCAACTCATGTATACCCTATGTGTGCAGACTCTACTTAAATAATTAGCAGTCTTATTACATATATTTGGAAATACTATAGTATTAGGTATATGTGTGTGTGTGTGTGTGTATATATATATATATATATATATATATACTTGAATACATGTGAGTTAAGTATTCTGACTTAAATCACACCAACATGTTTTTGTAATAAGTAAAGCAGGGCTGTTTTAGCTGGTGCATTAAGTAGATTTTGGACTCACAGCAGCCACACGTGACAGAACAGAACAGCCAAGTTGGGTTTTCTTGGCTGTTATCTTTATGGGTGGAATGCAGATTATCCAAGGAAGTTTCACTCAAGAAACTTCCAGTATTTCCTTTTGGTTAGCAGTCAAGTATTCAACAACTGAGTTAGCGACTGTGTAAATACACAGTTGTTGTGTGCTGTCAGACGAATTCTGGCTCATAGGACCATGATGGGATTTCCAAGGTGCATTATTTATAGAAGCAGTGTGCCACATCTTTTTTCTGGGTAGCAGCTGGTGAATTTGAACCACTGACTTTTCTGTTAGACTAGCACCTAACACACTGAGTCATATGTTGTTGTTGTTGTTAGGTGCCAACAAGTTGAGTATGACTTGGAGTGACCTTATGAACTACATACCTGAATCCTGCCTTATCTTGTGCCATCCTCACCATCTCTGGAAACCTAAGACTGTTGCTGCAATCACCATGCCAGTCCATCTCTTTAGGGGGTCTTCCTCTTTTCAGCTGACCCTCCACATTTCCAAGCATGATGTCCCTTTCCGCGGAACAGACTCTCCTAAGTAACATGTCCAAAGAATGAGAAATGAAGTCTTGTATCCAAGGGGCATTCTGGATGAACTCCCCGCACCCTCCAATATATCTGCTCGTTCTTTTGGCGGTTCACGGGATATTCAGCTGAGCCATGAGGGGAGGTTTATTTTTAACACCTTCACCTCGGAAGGCAGCCTGTGCGTTTACGCAGTCCACCACCAGAGGGTGCCTGTGGTCATGAAACCAAAGAGGCCCTGGGTGACCCGACAGCCAGCAAAGGTGTTGACAAGAGAGCTGCTTGAATAATTACCGCTATGAAATTGGGTAAAGTGGTCACAAATGAGCAGGGAGTATAATTACAAAAAGGCCAGATAGGCTTCCCGAAATAGCAAAACATTGCTGAGAAGAACTCCAGCCAGTTTGAGATTTCGATTCTGGGCTTGATTTCTAAGCCTTGCTCCAGAGAGCAGAATCGTCCCAGGGCGAGCTAAGTAGAAAATAACAGAACTTCACATCCGACCTAATGACAGCCAGTCGCCAGAATCCAAGGAAGCCTTCGCTCTAATGAGGTCCAGCTCGCCTCGAGTATTTGAAGCTTTCCAGGGCACTTCTGACCCGGGAACGCAGCAAAGGAAGCTGGGGTTTTGATCATGTTTGGATTTGGAGGGACTCTTAGGTGGTGACCTGAGTCTGGAATAAAAGCTGGGGCAACACAAGTTAAATCCCTAGTCTGAAGGAGGCATCATTATTCTGGATGAAATAACGATATGCTTTTCCTCTCTCTCCCCTCCCCTCCCCTCCCCTTCTCAAAGTGCCAACCACGCCAATCTTTCACAGCTACTAAAAAATGAGAATTAACATTGGGTAAAGTGGTATTTTTGGTTTTTCCCCCCTTTAAAAAAATAATCTGAAGAATTTCCTTTCTCTTGTGGTAAGTCCGAGCATAATTGGGTTAGAAGGGCTATATCCCTAGGTGACTAGTTTTTATCCAACCTTCCACACACGTTCTGTTCCGGGATCATTTCATGAGAGGGATTTCACCTTTGCTTCCAATAATTGATCCCTGGGCTTTACTGTCAGGAAGTTCTTTCTAGAGCCTAACCTACATTAAGCCCTTTCTGACTTCATATTTAAGTGAAATCAAACAGTGAATGTTTGCACAAATGAATAAAGGAATAGAGTGCTGCAGGTGAACAGGGTGGGGTTTGAAGTAGAATCAGGATGGTGACTGCAATCAAGCCCTAACTCATTTTAGTACGAAGTGTCCTAATGCACATCTCCACCAGAAAGACTTCAAAGAAAGGAAGCTGGCCAAACCATTCAGTAATATCTGTGCTGTTATCCGAGGGAGGTGGGGAAAACTCCCACTCTCCATCATGGGCACTTCTGGTGGCTATGTGCCCTGTGAGGAATGTTCAGCAACAGTGATGACCTAGAGGCGACCCTCATTGGTCACTGGCATTCATCCTCATACCCCTACCTTCCTTGACATGGTATCCTTACACCACCTCTCATTTTTCATCTGTGTGTGTCTAGTTCTGTTGTTGTTACCTCTCACTTCTTAGTTGTGTGTAAGATCAGTAGGTTTAGTAAATGGAAAAAAAAGACATCTAGCTCAATTCAAATTTCAATAAGATGAAAAATTCACATCTGCTGCCCCCAAAATTGGTTCTAACTCATAGCAACCCTGCATTAGGTTGTTGAGGCCATAGGTCCTTAGGAGAGGAAATTGGCCATTTTTCTCCCAAGGAGCAGCTGGTGGATTCCAACCAAGCAACTTTGCTTTGGCAGAACAGTTTATAGCTTATTTTGCTTACTTTTGAGGAACCCGAGTGACACAGTGGTTAAGTACTTTGTATTAGTCAAAAGGCTGTTTATTTTGAATGCATCCATCACCCTGTAGGAGAAAGATATGGCTGGCTGCTTCTGTGAAAATTACAGCCTTGGAAAAACCCTCTGGAGCAGCTCTGTTCTGGCCTATACAGAGTCACAATAAACTGGAATCAACTTGAGAGCAACAAGCTTGTCTTTTGTTTGCTTTTCCACATAGTTTGGTGTATGAAGACCATGTCTCAAAGAGATGAATTTAATCTCTTTGTTTAATCATGTCATCAAACTGAAATACATTGCCATTGAGTTCATTCCAAGTCAGAGCGACCTGCTATCATATCACATTTCTGTGGCTGCAAATCCCATGGGGAGAGACTGCTCATACTTCTTCCCCGGACCCCTTGGTGAATTTGAACACTCAGAGACTTGCAACCTTTGACTTTGCATTGCAAGTCACTAAAGAATATGCCACCGTTGTTATGTACCATGTAGCTGGAACCAGCCATAGCTGACCCTCCAGCCGATATTCAGAAGCAGTTAGCACCATTAACTGTGTCATATTAATGACATTAATATAAGTGATTAAATGGTACAATACCTCATTTATTATCTCTTTATCCCATATTTTACATTTACAATACTAGTTGTTTTTTTTTTTTAAATCTATTTTGCAAAAATAAAAATCTATTTTGCACATTAACAATGCAAATGATGACAGTAACAAATACCAATGTCCCTGATAGGGTCCTTGATCAGTAGACCTCCTGTGTGTATAGAAAGGAAGCTCAAATTGCACAGTAATTCTAGGTCTGGGAGGGCAGAGGTGGTGTGCTCTCCTCACGCCACTGGGTGTGGAACAAACAGAGCAGAGGTGAGGGCTGGAGTGGGGCTGGTGGGGTGGGGTGCTTGCTGACAGGTCCTAGGAATCCGTAGTGGAGGGAAGACAGCACAGTAGGAGCCAGGGTCCTGATGATGGGCCATCCAAGGGGCGGGGCAGCAGGGATGGGCCGAATCATGGTCAGAAAGAGTCTTGAGGGTGGGCCTTCAGTCAGCTAACAGGACCTGTGAAGTTCCTTATACTTCCTGCAATGACCCAATTAGGTGGGTATAGAAAAGGCTAAGGCAGGCAACCTGGGCAGAGTGGGGCCGCAGGTGAGTGGCCAACAGATGATGAAGTTTAAGGTCAAGCGTACAGTATGGTTGGGACCGTAGCAGCCTCAGAGGAAACTCCATGTTGCAGATTTTCAAGTAGACATGGAGACAGAGGAGGGCTGGGGGTGCTTGAGTAAAGGACCTACCAAGGGGACCCAGAGGCAACGTGCACACTTCTTCTCCTGCGGCACTCAGGTCCTCCTGTCTGTGGGAGGGAGCTCCTTGCCCCCGAGAGTCCTGAAGAGTGTTTTGGGGTTGTTGAGTGGCTAAGACAGGACCAACCATCCTGAAAATATATATAGTAAGTGTGAGAAAGGAAAGGTAGAGGCAGAACCTGCACCACTCTGGCTCTGAAAGCCCAAGTGGCCTTGCTCTGTGGGCAGCAATGTGGACCAAACTATCCTGAAGAGATGTGGAGTAGACGAGGAGATGGCAGTGACCTCCACAAAGGCTCGGAGGAATGGTTACACTATAATGTAGCTGAGGGTTGAGGTGATATGCTCATCTTCCATTTTCACACAATGCCAATTTTTGTATATGAGCTTGTTAGGGGATGTTGGGGAGGAAGGGAGGTTTACTGGCCAGAACAGACCATCTAGCTCCAGATAAGTGCAAGCCTCCCAATGGCCTTTAATACGGGGTAGAGAAAGCTCCCCTGTGTTTGGCGGTACCAGCTTGAGAAAGCTTGCCACCTGGGGAGATGGCTGCTGCATCTGTTGAGCTGGGAGTGGTCCACAGGAGGCTGAGGTTCTCCTAACCAATCCACATGTCCCATGTCTGCAAGCCCACCCTATCCTGTCTTCCTGTTTACTTGTTTGTATATAAGTGTGCTGCAGCCCCCAATAAAATTGAGCTGGATCAACTCTCTGAACGGCTCCCGGAGTGGTGTGTCTCCATTGTGCTTGCCCCCATCAGGGTGTCGCTGTTCATTGCCAGCAAATGGACAATGACATGACCTGGCCTTGGGGAACTAACTGGGCTGTGGAGTAAGCATACAATAATATATTATAATAATATAAATATTAGCTAACAATCGCTGAACACTTCCTCTATGCTAGTCAACACTGAAAAAGCACTGTTCCTGAAGACAAACCATGAAGACGTGAAAACGGAAGCATGGAGAAGTGACTTGCTAGAGACAGTCTCTTTTGGTGGAACTCAGAAATGAACCACTAAGAACAAACATGCTTTTCCTACCTTTGTACAACACTCTGGTGAGCTTAAGTTTTCCACTCTTTCCGTATTTATTTGTATAGTTACAACTATGTGTGTATCCATATTTCTTTTCTTTTTTTTTTAGATAGTGTGTATGTGTTTAATTTAGAAAACACCTAAACTTTGCTCTGAGGGTCAAGTTCATCTTGATTGGTTGGCTCAAGTGATTAAAGTGGTTAATGAAAATTAGACACACTAGTTTTTCTGCATTGATTTAATTTTATATTTTCCTCATGCTGGAGAAGAAGCTAGTGCAAATGATCTCCTAAAGGTATCCCTCTTCCATTGTGTCTTTGGTTGCCAGTCGTAGAGTAAAACCCACCATGATGTCTAATTGGGTAGGGAAGGTTTTATTCTACTAGGATGCCCCAGTAAAAATGTGACACCCATTTTTATTGGAGGGTATAAAGCTCTGGTGGCCTTGTGGTAAGAAGCTGTGGCACAATCTTAAAGTTAGAACTCATCAGTTGTTCCTCCAAAGAAGGATCAACAATCTCCTCTGGTGCAAATTTACGGCAACTAAAAACCTTCTGGAAGGTCCACTATTGGTCGTTTTCTATTGGTACATTTGGATTTGACCACTCAAGACAGCAATAAAGACCAAGGCTCTAAGCTCCTTCTGGCAGAGACTTTCCATAAGTTTTGACTTTTAATATTTGCATTTTCAGACCCAAACTCACAATCCTTCAATGCAAACACATATTCCCCTGAGCCTTCTTCTGGGAAGCTAGGAAAGGAACAGGGATGTGAAGCAATGCTTAGCCATCTTTGGAAGCCCTGGCCTGCTACCTCATGCAGTTCTAGGCATCCCTTTCTGGCTTAATAGCAAGGTCTTCTTTGCTGGGCTCTTTGTACCCATGTAAATGTAAGTGACTCCACTTTTGACAGCTGAACAATTCCTCCTTCGAACAAAGCTGAATAGCAATGACAAGGCAATACTATAGTAAAACAAACAGGTTTGTTTGTTTTTTTTTAAATGTATATAAAAGCATCTAAGGAACTCTTTTTCTTCTGAAGTGGGGAGTTCAGGGAGTAAATGGGATAAGGGAAATTGAGAGAGATATGGGTAGGTAGATAACAGGCTACAGGGGGTAAGCCTGGTAAACTAGACTCTTCTAAGGGTATAGCACCTGAAAGATCCTTGAATGCAAAATCTTGAGTCCCAGGGAAGAGAATATCTGACCTAGCACTCTAATTTCTGGGGAGAAAGATTGGTTTATGGGTGATAATCTCTACCAATTTAGTAAAATTGCACTAAAGAGATAATGATACTCTTCCAACATTCCACAATGAGGGCCAAATGCCTGTACACACTAGCTGCTGCTTTTGCTGATTGCCATCAAGTTGAGCACGACTTGTAATAACCCTATGAACAAAAGACCTAAAGCCTTTCTATAACTGTCGTTTCTCAAAGTTCATAGAGTTTCCAGAGGCACATACACTAGAGTTGTGGTTAAAGTCATCTTGTTTCCTGTTTTATCTTTACAAGGCTTGTACCTGCTCTGGATTGTGATTCTGTTGGTTGAATACTATGGCATTTATTAAAAAAAAAATCTTTTCTTTAGGGCTTGGCTACATAAGTGCCAACAAATAACTCAAACATCAAAGAAACATGTACTTTCTCTCAAAGAATATGCTCAATGAGTCTAAAGAATGGATTCAGAAATTCATAGAAGGGATCCTCTCTCAATCATGAAATGAGCAACTAACAGCTCACCAATGTCATCCATTCTTTTTCTTTCTTGAGATTAGATTGTATAAAAGAAGAGATGTGAGTCAGGCAGAAAATAAGACTAGGTTGTCTGATTTCCTCATGTTGGTTACTTTGAGGAGGAAATTAAGACAAGAGATGACAGTAAGAATATAGAAAAATAAGACAATAAGAAAACGGAAAGGTAGGGTGAGGCCATGGGGCTGGGATGGGCGGCAACAGCAACTACTATAACAGACTGCTGTGTTCTAATTTAGATGGAAGTACGTAAGCCTCCTGGATCCAGGTGACACAGTAGGTTGGTGTTGAGCCCTCTAGCCACTCTGGCAGGATAAAGAAGTGGCAGTCTGCTCCTGTGAAGATTTGCAGACTCTGAACCCTTATGGGACTGTCACACAAATTCGATAGGAGTTGGAGTCAACTGGATGGCAGCGCGTTTGGGTATAAGTCTAGACCATGTGTCTCTGTCTTTTAAAAATTAGTAGCATACATGTTCATAAGAACTCTTAATTGCTGAATTTTAGCTACAGAAATGTATCACCATTATGTAGATTCTACCTTATAGGGATCCTACAGGAAAAAGTAAAACTGTAAATTCTATTTTGAGGTGGTAAATCTTTACAGAAGCCTTTCCCCTGTGTAGTAATGGGTGAGTTCAAGCCACTGAATTATTTTGTAGTCTAATACTTAACCTATTACACCACTAGAGTGCTTATGAATTTCAGCTCTGTATGTACTAAATGAAAATCTTGACATAATTGTTTTCCCACAAAGTTAAACAGAATTTCTTCTTGGTGCCATCATTCTACCTCAGCTCTGACTGGTCACAATCTCTCCATGCCAGTTCCAACCTACCTTCCAGTTCTTTATAATCCTATTTATGAAAATTAGCCACTACCTTTCAGATTCTATATCCCATATTATTTCTACTAGAAGAGATATTTCTGACTTCTCTGAACCTTGGGTTTGTTTTTCTCCCCTTCTCAGAAAAGTGATGAGCAACGTGGAAGTCTTGAATTAGCCAGAAAGAACAGAGAGGAGGTAGGAAGAGAAAGAAAGAAAATGGGAAAATCCAGTGCAAGGTGCTCTCTTGTCTTCTGGTATATTCCATGAGGCTTGGAAAAATACCTGCCTGCTCCCCACCTTCAGATCAGAGCTGATTGGTAAGTTAGGGATTCATAAGTAATTCAGGTCTTATTTTGTTTGAAAAGTAGGACCATGCCATGGAGCTATTCTGTGTGACAACACTGCTCTTCTATCACAGGTAGAAGGTGAAGGGGTACCCTGGGGCTACATCTAGGCCTGTTACTACCCTGATGTAGTGAGTTTGGACTCAAAAGAAAGCACCTCAAGGAAATAATTGTTGTTGTCATGCGCTGTTGAGTCAGAACAGACCCACTGTTGATCCTCCAGCGGGTTTTTCAGAGATTATAAATCTCACGGGAGGAGACTGCCCATCTTTCTCCTGAGGAGCAGCTGGTGGATTTGAACCACTTGTCTTTGGGTTGTCAGTGCAACTCCCTACTCAATAAGAAAGGAATCTCTGAAAACCTGAGAAGAATGTCATAGAAACCTCCTATAAATTAGAGTAAATATCTTTGCCAAGGTATAAAGAAATCAAGTCTTTTTCAAGCCAATATAGTTATATCGTGGGTCTTTCTGCCTCTGTGGCCTGCCCAGTGCCAGGCATCCATTCACATGCCATAGAGCAATTGTAATGGCTGGAACATGGTCATTTGCTAAATCAGAACTTTATGTCCCTTCCTTCAGCGAAGAGGAAGTGAAAGCCCCACTCACACCTTCTACCCTCCTCAACTGAGGCCACGGTGGAAGTGGATGGGTATTAACTGGAGAATAGTATCTGCAATGCCTTTTGGCATGTAAACTAGCATGGACAGTGTTAAGCTATTTCAAAGCCAAGTGAATGTGATTTTCACACCTATTCGTTTTTAATTTAAGTCTATTTAAAATTTGAGGACCCTTCCACTGCTAATTTGTTATGGCAATATTAATTAATGGTTCTGCTTTACAGCCCTTAGGATGCTGCTTCTACTGAGTAAGATAGATTAGCAGGAGCATGAGATTAGAAAAACAATCTGTAAACTGGCCAGAGGCAGCTGGGGGTCACCTTGGTGTTTGAAAAAGGGACGCACACATTTGGAAAGAGAAAACCAAACAATGAAAATCTTAATACAATGCAGCTGCTGTTAATGGTGGGACAGACTCAATTTTCCAAATCTGAAGCTAGTTTTATCAATAGACATCAGGAAATGTGACCATATACAGAAGCTCAAATCGACTAGAAAATGCTGAAATGGAAAAAAAAGTTAATTCTCTCCCCCGCCCCCCCCCCATGATGTCTTCAATTTCTTCATCTTACTAGAAGTTTTAGGAAGTGTCCTAGTGGTACAGTGGTTCAGTGTGGGGCTGCTAACTGAATGGTTAGCTGTTTGAACCCACCAGTTGCTCGGTGGAAGATACTGGGGGAAGTCTGGTTCTGTAAAGATTTGCTGGCATGGGAAGCCAGTGGGGCAGTTCTACTCTGTCCTATGGAATCACTATGGGTCAGAACCAACTCTGTGGCAATCATATGGGTTCCCAGAAACAAGAGATATCAGGAGATGACATATGGGTTAAATGTCCTAAACTTGGGGGAAACGTTAGCATGGAAACCACGGGTGTACCTTCTCCTAACAGGCCCTCTGAAAGGCTTGCAAAAAGTGATTACCCTTTAAGAGCAGTTTTAAAAATCATTCTCATTCTTCCTTTGAGGAGGAAACAAAAGTATTTTAATTGCTCTGGATCCAGTCTTTGTAGAGACAGTGAACACCTTCTCTTCCAGTTAAGAAATCACACTGATATGCAAATTAAAAACTGAGAAGCATGTGGATAATTGAGGGTGAAAGATGGGTTCAAAGTCAATAAATAAACTTGCTTGTTTCTAAATGAGAGCTGGTGCTTCATCCTATGATGTCTTTTCCTGAGTTGGGGAGTGTTGGTGGGATAGTCTCTCTGGGGTGGTGCTGCCCTTCTGAAGTGCAAATCCACCAGTGGCTCCTTGGGAGCAAGAGAAACAATTTCCTCCCACGTGATTTACAGCCTCTGAAAGCCCTCTAGTGGGTCAGCTATGTGTCAGTTCAGCCTTGAAGGCAATAAGGGGTTATTTTCCAAGTTACTATGCATATCTACAAACTCACAAAACAGGGTACTTTTTCTTTTTTAACTAGTTTTTGTGGTGAGGAACTATTGAAAAATAGTGTTTTTATGATTGATTCCATGAATTTATGCTGGGATGGAAAATAAATGACTGAAGAAGGATGCAGATTCTGTGCCTCTATAATTTCTTCACAATGCTATTTCCAGTAATAGGCATTTATATTCTGACATGGGTCAGAATAGCCTTACTTCTACACAATTCTTTTAGCTGGAGGAGTCTTGTACAAAGGAAGTTTACTAACTCTAGAAGAAAATGTGAAGAATGCAGCCTGATCCCTTCAGTAATTTTCCAGCATTCACAGTTACCTTCCTCATCTGGTACCTAGAGGCCACAGCATGTGCACGCACACTCTCTCCTAACATTATAACCTACACATTTAAGCTTGTGCGATGTGTTAAAGAATCTACTGGACTCTTGGTTTCACCACTTGGTCTAAGTGACTGAAAGTCAGAGCTCATGTGATTAAAAGAACAACTCCGTCTTGGTTTTAAGAACTACCCCCTAGTCCTAGTGTAGAATATGTTGTTGCTGTTATATACTGTAGAGTCGGAATGAACTCAGAGCTGACTTCCCAGCCAGTTTTCAGAGGCTGACGATCACAAGGGAGGAGATTACCTATCTTCCTCCCCTGAAGCAGCTGGTAGATCCAAACGACATATTTCAGGGTTGGCAGCATGACTACTTACCACAAGATCACAGAGTTACAGGATATGGTGCAAATGAAACAATAGGTAAACAAAAAATCAAGCCTGCTGCTATCAAACAAATTCTAATGCATGATTTTCCTCCTGCAGGTTTCTGAGATGTAAATCTTTATGGGAACAGATTGTCTCATCTTTCCCCTAGGAAGCAGCTGGTGGATTTGAACTGGTAACCTTTCAGTTAGCAGTTCAATTAGTAACATACCAGATTTCCTTATTAGGTTCTGGAGAAACCGATGCCTGTGATTTTAATCTTTCTTGAGAATCTTACATTTAGGAACTATTTTGGGGGTTGTTTCCCCTAAAAAGTACTTATTTAAGTTTATTTTATCTTACTTTTACCACTGGAAAGCTGCTTTTGCTGTGGAGCGAGTAGATATTTCATTACTTCAAGAAAGTTGATATCTTGTTGTTTGTATCCATGTCCCAGAAATTGTCCAGCTTTGACAGTAAGTACTGCTATCATGCTGTTTGAGGTAGACTGGGATATCGTTGGCCACTCAACTGGACCACTGGGGTGTATGTTCAGCGGTAATCAGGTAACTTGCTCTTTGCTGAGAGAAAGAGGCAAGAGCGGCGGGTGAGCTGACCAGGGTTGAAAAGATGTCTCCTCTACTTTACAGCAAAGGTGCCTCGCTTTGCTAACCCAGCACTTGGACACCAATAACAAAAGGCTAGTGCCTTTAGGGACTTAAAAGCTTCTCTAAGCCCAGTGCGGGTTGAAGCGGGAGGTTGTTGTTAGCAGGGAGCATGATGGATAGATAAGAGTTCCAAAAGCGGGGTGGTGGTGCAGAACCAGGAAAGCAAAGCAGAATTTAAAGTGGCTCCTGGATTTTTCCCCCTTTGGTTTTTTTTTTTTTCCTTGAATGCAGACCCGTTCCTCAGCAGGATTCCCATTCAACAAAGCTCTAAAGGCAATGGTTGGCTGGCTGTTGTCCTGGTCAGCCCCACCCGGCTGTAGAGAGCCCAGTGTGCGAGGGGGCAGTGAGGGAAGGGGATAATGAGCCTTCTGGAATGGCAGTGGTGCCAGTGGGTGTGATGGATAGCCTGCAACCCTTTCTGTGCTACATGCCCTTTATCATCTAGTCGGGGTGGTTAGCGGACTGTCAGAGGAAAAATAATTTAGCGGTGGTGGCTTTAACTGATGTGCTGCATTCGGGGGTCAAATGACTATTACAAAGTAGTAGCACTGCCTAGTTTCTTCATCGTGAGAGCTCAGGGTTGACAACATAAAAGAAACAGGCATCACGGCCAGAATTCACTGACATCCTTCAAATTTCACCTGGGGAGGGGTGGAGAGGGAGCAGGCAGAGAGAAAAGGTGGGGACAGGGAGAGAAAGGAGGCCTCTTACTAAAAATAACATTGCCCGGACAGATCAGAGGTGAGCCAGGAGGAGAGCAACCACTTTGGGAGGCCTCAGGCTGCACCTGTGTTTGTTTTGGGATGATGAGGGGAGAGCCAAGGAGTTGGTGGTGGGGAATCCAGTGATCAGTGATCTTGTCACAGAAAACAACAAAGCCTGGAAACTGACAAAGGTCACCTGGTGTCTTAGAAAGGGGCGCATCCTCCATTGTACAACTGCTCACAAATCAAGCGGGCTGGGAGCAAAATGACTTCCACAGGTATTGTTGTTACCTTGGGTGGTACACAAGGTTAAGTGCTTAACGTCCTGCCAAAAGGTTGGTGGTTCAAACCTAGCCAGAGGTGCCTCAGAAGACAGGCCTCATTGTCTGCTCCTGAAAAGTCACAGCACCAATCCCCAGTGGAGCAGTTCTACTCTACACACCATGGGGTCTCCGCGGCTCAGCCAACTGGGTGGTAACCAGCAATGAGGATGGCTGGTGAGCAGCAGCCATAGGTCATGGGGTCATGGGATAGGAAGGAAAAGGAAAAAATGGAGGAGCAAGAGATTAGAAAGCTAAGGCTACAGGATTTCTCACTAGGAGGCATTCTGTTGCTGTGGTTGGGTGTTGTGGAGTTAAATGGACTCGGTGTACAACAGAATGTTCCTGCTCTCTCCTCACAGTTGGGGCTGTGATTTTTAAGGCCATGGTTGCAGACACGATGTAAATTCACCTCGTTGAGGGACTTCCTCAGTTTCACTGACCCTCTTTTACCAAGCACGATGTATTTTTCCAGGGATGGACCCTTTCTGACAACATGCCCATCGGCACTGAGAGAGAGCAATTTCATCGCAAGGTTGAGAGAATGACATTGAAGTTGTACTGGTTTTGTAAGCAGCCTGTTTGCACTTAGACTTATGGATTGCAAGGCCTATGGAGATTACATTTGAAACCAGTCCAAATTGCCCCTTAGGACGATCAGGGCTTTTAAAAAAAAATAGGAAAATAAATCAGTGAACTGAGGGCACAGACAGGGGGAGAAGTACTCATCACATAATTGAAATTCCTTGTTTAGTCTTAATAGTTTATTGATGAAGAGCTAAGTTGTTAATTAGAAGGTTGGCAGTTTGAATCCACCAGCATGCCTTGAATAGGAGGATGAGAGAATCTTTTGGTAAGATTCACAGTCTTTGAACCCAGATGAAGGGTTACTTGGGAGTAGAATTGACTCAAAGGTGGTGTGTTTGGCTTGGTTCTCCTTCAGTAGGAGTTCTTAGGTGGTGCTTGGCCACTACCAAAAGTTTGGAGGTTCAAGTCCTTCCAGAGTGCCTTGGAATAAGGCCTGGCAATCTACTGAAAAAAACCAACACTCAACAGAACATAGAGCTTCTCTGACATTTATGGTGTTGCCATGAACAGGAACTCAGTCATGACAACTGTTTCTCCCTCCCTCACTTGACCAAGCTACACGAGAAGTACAACATTACCGGCCTTGCTCATTGTATGCCCCCTCCATCTGCTTGGTAAAAGTCAAATAGATATTTATTGGATGAATAAATAGATGAAAGCTTACACTCCAGACATAATTCAAAATGAGGGCTCTGCCATAATACATTTCATTTGTATTTCTATAAAGCATCCCTTAGTGGTAGCTGAGGTTTTGGTGGTACCTTGTACCTTGCATTGTTTAACAGATTTATCTTTCTCTGAAGCTACATAATGGATTCTTTTCTAGGTGTTGTGATGTAATAATGATAACGATCATAGTAATAACTTACAATTATTGAGTACTTACTATGAATCCCACACAGGGCTAAGTGCTTTTTAACTATGTAAAAATGCTTATCGTCTTGATTGATGCCCAAAATGAATAAAGACAATTTTCTGTATCTAATACATTAGTGATGCCCACAAATAATCTTCAGAATGATAAGAGAAAATAACAATTTGCATAAACAAGCAATTATCCCACTTAGAAGCATAAGGTTATTGTGAAATGGTATGAGGATGGTTCCTGAGAAATACATATCTCCGAAAACTATTTCTTGAGTGAATGACAGTAAACTCATGTAACAAAGCAGAGCCACCACGTTGGTTGGGAAGGCTCAGGAGGTGATAGGTGATGGAAGAAAGCAAGGCTTTACCATCCAGATCTGTCTGCTGTCCCCCTATGCCTTTAAGTCTCGTGTTCCTGATCCTCTTTGTCTTTATATTGTACCTGTCCAGGGTCCCCACCAACCTCTGTCTTGAAGCTGCAATAGAATCATTGTTTCCAAACAAGATAACAGAACTCATATTTCTTTGTTCTTTTTCTAGTATCCCTGCATTTCCTTATTAGCTAGAAAGTCAGCCCAAACAGCTACCAAATACATCTTCACCTTATGATCCTTTTTATCTGGGTGCAGAGAGCTTAGGGGTCAAACCGGGGAGAGAGCTGTGCCAGGCCTGGCCCTTCCGCCTGCCCGTGCAGGTCCCTTCTACAGGACTAGAAAGACCCTTTCTTTGCTCAGCCCCCCTCTTCCCTTAGCTTGTGCTGAGGCGTCTTCTTTGTAGCTGGAATCATCATTACAAAAATTACCTGGCTTCATTAATTCTCCCATTACCTCGGGGAAGTTGGAGTGTTGACATGCTCTTTCATTTCTTTACATTCACATGATTCTCTCGCCAAAAAGCCTGAAAATTGCTCTTAATGATAAGGATAGGAAAGGGGGCCTTTTGTGTGCGCGAGGCAGAAGCCTCGCTTTCTGAGAAAGGAGCGCCTGGGAGGCTGCAATCTACCTGAGAGTAATGGGGAGAGAGGCTCTGCCCGCTTCCCTGGTTACGGCGAGGACAATCACCACTCACATTCACCTGAACATCCTTCCACCTGCAGGGCAGGTACCTGAGAATTCTCACCTGCGGCAAAAGGTGACTTTTACTCCGGCTGGGAAGGTGGCTGGGTAGCCGAATGTTAAAGAGGGCTTGGAGCGCAGCCTGGGCCGCCTGGCCTTTGGCCAGCTTCTTGCTCCTCCCGGAGCCTTCAAAGGTCCTCCCGTCCACTCTCACGGCCATCACAAAGCTCTTGGGGCGCTGCCTCTCCACCGTCTCCGACAGGCAGACGTAGCGCAGCCCCGAGCGCAGCTCGTTGAGCAGGACCACGGGGTTCTTGTCGCGCTCGGCTGCGGGTCCCAGCCTGTGCTGGCTGGGCTTGGCCTGGCCCACCAGGTCCCACGTGCGGCAGAGGAGCCTGCCCTGCCGGTACGCGGTGGACAGCAGCTCGGTGTTTACAGGGCGGTAACCCACCAAGTCCTCGCTGGGGGCCGAGGGCTCGAACTCCTTGAACAGAGTGTCCGGGAAATCAGCCTGGTCGGAGGTGAAGTCTGGGGACGGGCTCATGCCGTTGCCCATGGCAAAGTGAGCTTGGCAGGCGTTGGGGAACTGCACGAAGGACTTGAGAGCCAGCTCTGCCGCGCGCATCTTGGCCTTCTTCTTGGTAGGGCCCGTGCCCTCAAAGGTCAGCCCGTTGACTTCCACGGCCACCGCGAAGACAGGCGCGTGCACAGGGCCCGTCTGCGACACCATCTTATACTGCAAGCCGGGCTTCAGCTCGTGCAGCTGCACCAGCGCGTTCTTGGGCGTCACGGACCAGGACAGTTTTTTCCAGATCAGTTGCAGTTTGCAGAAATGACCGCTGTTGCCTTCCTCCAGCGGCCTTTTCCTTTTTATGCTGGGCGCGCTTCCTCTCGCCCTGTCGCTGGGCGGCAGCGGCTTGGTCTCCAGATTGCCCACGTTCCGGTTTTCCTTCACCTCTGTGCTGCTGGTACCTGGCAGTGAAAATACATTAGTCATGACCCGAGGCAATGGCACGTTGTTAATCATGACACATACAGTACCACAGTGTGAAACTTGGACTTCATAAATATAAAAGCCCTCACCATCAGGGCGACAAAAGCTAGGCCTATAAAATGCGCTGTAACATCCTTGTACTGATTTGATGGAAGCATCTTACCAGAGAAATACATGAAAGGCAGCATTTTTATTTCTTGGCTGGTAGAAACAATTATGCATCCTTCATGAGATGAGGAATGAATTCCTGCCAGGGACTAATTAAGCTTGAGGAGGAAGGACACCACTGAGCCAGGGAATTTGTTCTGGAATAGTTCCTGGAGAGCTGTATTTCTGAGAAGCTAGAGGAGGTGTGGAAGTGTGAAGAGGCTGAGATTCTGCTCAGCACTTTATCCCATGTATTGCACTGGGGACTGCTGCCATGCCCTGAGAACAGCAACTAACGTCACTCAAACTGTCCACCCCCTGGCCCTTCCTCTCTTCCGGTGTTACTGCCACCAAAAAGCAAATAAATAAACAACATGACCCCTTCTATCAGTGTCTTGCAATGCTGAAGATCAGCGAGGCCTTTTCTGCCTGTAGTGGATGAAGGAGGCAGTGTCTCTTTTCTGTCCCTGGGAGTCAGGTTCTACTCAGAAGTGAGGATTTTTGATTCTCTTGTCAACATACAGAACAGGATGGTGGCAGTTGGTCAGCAGTAAGGGAGTCAAAATCTTTCTTTGTGAGGAAAGTGAAGGGCTCTGCTTTTGTACCATCCCTTTGTTTTTCCAGTCCCAAACAGAGACCCTCAAAACTCAATCTCCTTGTTTTACAACAGGATATGAAAAATAATGGTACCTGGTCAGCTCACTGTAGTAGGATGAGCAAGAAGTGAGCCTCAGCTGTGTGATGCAGCAGGGCTGAGGGGAGTGGTGGGGGTGGGGGGTTGGGGAAAGGGGAAGATGAGGTGGGTGGATGGGTGGCTGTTGGGAAGTGGGCCTTCAGGGGCATGGAAGGGATGGGGAGTCCTCTGTCAGGGGCTAGTCAACTACAACTCTAGACTTAATCCTTTTGCTGCCTGTTTTCATAAATACGGTGTTTTGGAACAAATCCTGTCCATTTGCTGAAGTCTGCATTTGCACTACTGTGCCAAAATTGAGTATTTGCAACAGAGACCACGCCATCTGCAAAGCCTGAAATATTTACTCTTTAATTCATTGCAGAAAGCCCTTCTTGACTCCTGTCCTAGGTAGAAAAGCACACGGGAATCTTTCACAGGCCATTAGAAAAAGGCATGGCTTTTACATTTTATCTAAAATGGAGTGCATCTGTCTCCACTCAGGGAGTTTTGGCAGCCATAATTTGGGGAGTTGTCCTGCTAACCCAAACGTTCTCTCATGTGAAGGCACCAGAGGCCCCAAAGGAGAAAGACGGGCAATCTCATCTTCTGTTAATTTACATCTTTGGAAAATCTGATGGAGGGTCAGCTATCAGTTGGTTCTTACTTTATAGAAATTTTTGTCTCCACTCTGTGTGAGAATCACATGGGAAGAGAATCACAATGGGAAGGTTCTGTAACCATCATATGCTGACATGCTCATCTCTCAGACACCGTAGGGGCTCAAGTGTGGACCAGACCCTAAAGTCTGCTTCTATGGAGTCAGTTAAGACCTGCATCACATGTGTGTCAGAGTATAGCTGTGTTCTATGGAGTCTTTGAAGGCTGATTTTTTTTTTCTCCCCAAAGAGATTGTCAGATTTTCTTCGGAGTCATCTCTAGGTGGACTCGAACATCTGGATTTTTGGTTATCAGTTGAGCATATTTACCACCTAGGGACTCCTGAGTGTCTGCTAGGTGGGAAAAAATTGAACAAAAATCCTAGTGATACCAGCATGTAGCTGGGATGAGAATCAGAGCTGTAAATGGACATGGTGGGGAACCTCCAGCACCAACCCAGGGCCAGTGGGTACATTGGAATGAGGTGCCCTCATCTTGTCCCTTAGACACCGGAATCTCCTGTTCTAGTGCCTTAATTTCTGTAACTGAAATTTTGGCCACTTTAATGAGATAGGCAAAGACTTTGCAAAGACTAAGGGAACTTGGAGCCATAGAGAATTGCACTGTTCACTCAAAGACCACACCCTTCTGGAGTTTCAAATCCACCAGTAGCTCTGTGAGATATTGATGATTTATAGCATCAGAGGGTAAGCTCTGAGTCAGTTCCAACTTGATGGATAAGAGGTTTGAAAATAATATTAATTGTTTATAAGTTTAGAACGCCCATGGCCTAATGGCAAGAAGCTGCTCTGCAATCTGGAAGGCATGCAGTTCTAGGCCACCAGCTGCTCTGTGGGAGACAGAGGAGCAATCTCCTCCTGTGTGGTTAACTCCTGCTGAAAACAGGCTGAAGGGTCAGCTATGGGTCAGTTCTGACTCGATGGCACAACAATAATAATCAAGTAGATTCTAACTCATAGCTACTTTAGAGGACAGAGTGCAATTGCCCCATAAAGTTTCAGGCTGTAAATCTTTGTGGAAGCAGACTGCCACATCTTTCTCCTATGGAGCAGCTGGATGGTTTGAGCTATTGAGATTTTGGTTAGCTGGCAGATTATTTTACCATAGCGCCACCACTAAGTGTAACCACCTTAGAAAGTAAGTTCAGATCCATCAGAGGAAATGATTGGCAGCCTCCTCCCATTAACATCAGCCTTGGAAAGCTGATGGCAGGTCACTGTGAGTTAGAATTGATTCCACAGTAATTGATTTGAGGAAGTGAAGGAATACTAACCCTACCCAGTAATTCCCAAGAACATCAAGTATTCCTCCTTTTGCTTTCGTGCTACAAAAGTAGCTTTATGGATATTGACAAAGTGACAATCCCTTTCTTGGCCATTTTCTAGTAACCCTCTGTCTGGTGTGTCTGTTATTATTGTTGTGTGCCATCGAGTTGGAAATGATCCATATCTGACTAGACGATGATAATTATGCTGAGACCACAGTCTTAAATCAATGTCTGGATTCAGGAGAAAAGACTGGTTTTAAAGAGCCATTCCACACAGATGATGCAAAAGACACACACACACACACACACACACACACACTGTTTCCCCTTTGTTTTGCCTTAGATGTCTCTTTGGGAATTAGAAGATCTCAAAGTTTCCTTGGAAATGTCAGTACAGGTTGTGAATGAGTTTTTCCCTTGTTAAGCAGGTGAAAATGATTGTTAACAGCTAGACCTTGGCTTACAAGCAGATATTGCCTCTCTTAGCACTGGCATGTAAATACGTTTTCTTCACGTCTGCCCTGAAAGGTAAGTGGGTTGCAAGACCTTTACCCTCAATAATAACACTCCTGGAGTTCTGTTTTTGTAACATTGTTGTTGAAGAAGAAGAAAGGAAAAAGTACAATGTCATAGGCACAAAAGATGCTTTTGAAAATTGGATACCTTCAAGAGTCATTCTGACATTTTAGAATGTTCTTTTCAGAGCTACCGTGCTGACTGTTCTTTCAGATAGGCCTGAAATGTTCAGTTACCTCCACCACTACTGTCGCCATCTGCATGGAAAAGAAATCAGTCCATAGAGAGTTTGATCAGAGTGGAGTCGGCTCAGGCCCTGCTTGGACTGCATCTCCCTTTGGTATGATCTTAAATCTTCACATTTTAACTTTTAAAATGGTGATGTTTTAGAAATTATTTGCTTCTGAAAAAATACTGGCTTTGGAGAGGAAATACACTTCAAAAGAGTGTTTCTGAGATTTTTATTAAGTCATAGATTCACAGTATTTATTTATAATCAATCTTGAAACAGTCATCTTAGAAATACCAAGTACTCAGAATCTTAATCAGTTCTGTGAATCTTTGTGTATTTTGGGTATGCATACAACAATGGGATTTACCTGTTGGGGAACTTTAGGAAAGGGGCAGTGGATGAGAAACCAGACAGTTTGCAGAACTGAACATAAAATTTAAAAAAAAAATAAATTGCAACACAACTAAAAAAAAAATCCCTATACCAGATTGCCTAGAAACTTGCTTGGAGCTTTCTAATTTCTTATTGATTTCTCACCATGTGGAGATTGGCCGAGCCTGTTAGTGTTATTAAAGTGGCCGGCATATCAGATGACCTTTGTTACCTTGGGAGGTAGAAAGGTATATCTCAGAGCAGCAGAACTTTCAAATCAACACTTTTCCCCTTCACACGCATCAAAATGTATTTCATAGCCTTCTTTTCTACAACTTCAAATATCTGATAGCTGTTGTTAGTAAAGTCTACAGCATAAGCAACGGCTTATGAGATCATGGGAGGAGGACCTTCTATAGTAAATCTATAGGATGCTAGACTTGGGGAGGGGAGCAGATTTATAAACTCTGTCCTAGCTAGAATCTCTTGTGGTGATATTTACTAACTGATTTTCTAGAATTTCTAGATCAAGGGTCTAGACACTTTGCAATGAGGCCTACTCTGCCCTGTTTAACTGACTTGCTGAGTCAAAGCAGTTTAACTCTGCTCTAACCTTGGGCACAGCTCTGGTCCAATCTTATATTTTCTTTACCAGAAGCAGCCCAGTGCATCTGGCGCATCACAGACTCTGGAGCCCATCAGAGGTCGAATATCATTTATACATGCATAACCTTGAGCCAACCACTCAGCCTGTCTCAGTTCCAATATTCTAGAAACATTAAACAAAGATGTGGAAAGTATTTGCCTTATAAACTTCCTAGAATGATAAGGTAGATGGGGGTGGTAGTAGTTCAGTGGTCAAATTCTCATCTTCCATGCAAGAGACCCTGGTTGGATTCCTGACCAATATACCTCATGTGCAGCCACCACTTACCTACCTGTCAGTGGTGCTGACTTGGTTTCAGTGGAGCTTCCAGACTAAGACAGAGTAGAAGGAAAGGTCTTGTGATTTACTTCTGAGAACCAGTAAAAACCCTATTGTTTACCATCGTTTGAACTCTGGTAGCACAGTCCATGGGCGGTTAATGCTGCTAGCTCAAAGGTGATGCCTCTCTGGTGGTTTAAACCTACCAGCAGCTCCAAGAGAGAAGGATGAGCAATCTCCTGAGAGATTTAAAGCCTCCAAAAGCCGAGTGGAGGGTCAGCTAGCAGTCCATTTCAACTCAACAATAATGAGTTTGAGTTTAGTTTTGAGTTGTGAGGGGATGTGTGGGAACTAGACAGCATTAGGTTCTGCTGTGTATGAGGTTGCCATGATTGAGGGGCTGACCTAACAGCAACAGACAGCTAGTGAGGGAGCACACTTGATGGCTTAGGGAAAAGGCTCACATGGTAACTAGCAAAACACCTTGTTGTTGTTATGTGCCGTCAAGTCACTTGCGACTCATAGCGACCCTATGTATAACAGCTCTAAACTCTGCTCTGTCCTGTGCCAATCCCACTGTCTCTGACACTCTCATCCCGATTATCCCAGTCACTGAATCAATCCACCTCATAGAGGGCCTTCCCCTCCTGCGCTGTCCCTCCACCCTCCCAAGCATGATGTCCCTCTCTAAGGACCAGTCTTTCCTTACAACATGACCAAAATCGAACACATTTTTTAAGAAAAAAAACAAAGCAAATGGTTAAGGTAGGCACTAGGTAAGACTAACGCTCTCTTCCTGCTTCTGTTATTTGCTGAACCCTCTGAATCATTCCCCGTCTCCCTGCCCAGAAATTCCAGAACACCTCAGAGAGAGGGCAAAACATGTCCCCTTGTCTCTCACAGAGAACCTAGAGGCCACCCTTCAGAGGTTCAAAGGACCTCAAAAACATCCACTGCCATCGAGTCGAGTTTGACTCCCATTGGGTTAGCAGCTTGACATATTACACGTTACTCTGTGAGCATAGTGTGACATCTTTCTGTCACGTGCTATAATTGGAGCGACATTGTTGTCTCCACAATAGGAAACAAATATTGTTGTTATGTGCCATTAAATAGAAACTTGTGGCATCAAGTCATAGCTGACCTTGCAGTGGGTTTTTCTGAAGTGTTAAATCACACTGGAGATTAGTCACCATTCTCCCTTAGAGAAGCTGGAGGATTAGGACCATGTGCCTTTGGATTTGCAGTGCCATTCCTTATCACTTGGTCACCAGAGCTCCTTCTTTTTAAATTTTATTTTATTGATTTTAATGAACGTTTACAGAGGTTTTGGATTTCCATTCATTCATTGTACTTTTCTTCAATCCCCCTGTTTCTTTCTTAATCCCAGCAAGGATACCCCTGTTTGATCTTTTGTGTCTATGTGTGCCCCCAAAGAGGTTTGTGGTGGATGAGAAGATAGAGTTCTCTGAGTTTTAGGAGAACCAGGCCTGCCTTTACGTGACTTTGTCTTTGTGGGTACCTCTCCTCAGCTGTAAGCCCTGTGAAAATTACCTACCATAAGCATATTTGGCACAAACGTAACACTTTTGATTCCAGTGTCCTGTTCTCTGGGCCTTCTTTGAGCATGCTTCGGAAATGCCAAAACACTTTGAGCACGGCCCCACCTATACCCAAGCAGCACAGAAGGGGATGTTCCTACTAGCAAACAGGACTAAGTAATATCCACTAATCCTGATTTTTCATAAAGCAAATCTTTTTCTGGTTTTCAGTCCTTTGTTGTGTGTGTGTGGTGTGTGTGTGTGTGTGTGTGTGTGTGTGTGTGTGTGTGTGTGTGTGTTAAGTTTTTGTGTGTACCGTCAAATCGGATCTGACTGGTTCTGGAGGAGATGGTCTCTTCTTCTCTAGCAGAGCATCTGGTGGATTTGAATCACACACTTCTGGGAATGCAATGCAGCTTCTTGCCACTAGGCCACCAGAGCTCCATCAGTCCTTTATGTTTTATTGGGTGAGTAGGCTAACTTTCTCCCCAAAAGCAGTCTACAAACTTCGTGGAACAGGTTTGTGTACTTGGCTATTTGCCTGTAGAACACAGTGATTTGGGGTTTGAGGTTCAACAAGGGGAGGCATTACAATATCGAGCCTTCCTGTGCCTCACTTTTCTCCCTAGTAACATGGGCAGTGCAGTGTCAGATGAGCTCAGCTGCTAGCTGAAGGATCAATGGCTGAGTCCGCCCGGAGCTGCCACAGAAGAAAGGCATGGCAGGACTTCTGAAGGAACCTGAACAGCATATGAGCACAGCTCTGATCTGACAGGGATTGCCATAAGGCTGATATAACATGGTTTACAAATACGTTTCAAAATACTATTTGATACAATGGGATATAAAAATACCTACTCAACAGGATTTGGGGAGCTCCCGAGGTATAGTCCATTGGGGGTTGTGCTGCTATTTGAAAGGTAGCGTCTCTCTGGTGGTTCGAATCCACCCACGGGTCTGTGGGAAAAGGATGGGCATCTCATTCCATGTGATTTACAGCTTCGGGAACCCACTGGAAGGTCAGCTTTTAGGAGGTTCTGGACACACAGCAATGCCTTTGGGTCTTGACATAGAGTTTACTCTGAAGATGAACTGAGAGGGTGAATTTACATCTCAATATACTGTATCCAATATTTTAGGCATCCCAACATATGAATTGTTCTTAAAACTCAATATACTATCCTTGAGACCCTTCTCACCCACAGCAAACCCTCTATGGAGTTCCTGAGGCTGTAAATGGATTGACACAGTGACTGTAACAGTAGCATTGAGCATTTCAGAGACTGTGATGACAACAGTGCATGTAAGAGTGAAGTTCATATCTGCTGTTCACAAGGTCACAATGAGTCACAGCCAAGTCAAAGGCACCTCACAGCAACACGAGTAAATCTTTACTGGAGGAATTGCCCATCCTCCTGTGGCATCTCTGGTGAATCGGAACTGCTATTGCCTCTTAAAGGCACAGGAAGAGACAAATAGTGTCCTTCTTTGAAGGATTCTCCTAGGTTCTGAGAAGATATAATTTGAGAGGCCCACACGATCAAAGCAGTTTCATTCTAAACAATTATTTGATGTACATTGGGACAATTCACACTTAGGCTTTATACTGGTGCATAAGAGTTGATTTATCCTTTAATTTGACTCTGAAGTTCATTCTCCTGAATAATTGTTATTCTTATAAATCATAACTGACATTCTCTTGGTGTATTAGAGCTGAAAGTAGTTCTGAAAGAAACTTACCTCCTTAGATTATGAGACAAATAGGAAAAAAATAACAGAGAAAACCTAACTGCATTAAGGCTCGTTTTAAAGTTTATGTATCTCTCTCTCTCTCTAGTACTCCAATTTTTCAATTTATCTTTCTCTCTCTGTATCTCTCTTTCTCTCCCACTCACAATTTATCCATGTCCCTCTATAGCTGCATGTTCACATAGAAACAGACTCATACAGGCAGACATACAGGCTCGAACTGACATGCACCATGTCTTTTCAGTTGCTTTTCATGTGGGGCTGATTTCAGAGGGTCGCGCTCCTCACCTTCACCACTCACACATATAGGACAGGGCACTGCTGATTCTTGCCAGCCTCATAGAGAGTTCCAGAAAGAACATAGTGCTTCTGCATGTAACATAACACAAGTTATGTTAAGTCTGGGCAAGGTAGAACGGAAGAAGAAAGCAGCTCTACCAGAGAACACTAGTTCAGAAGAGAGCCAGCAGAATGGTACAACTGATCTAGTTATAAAAATCCGTGCTCCCACCTGGCTGCATTCAATTCCAATTGGAGGTGTACCCTATAAGCGTCGTGATTGCAAAATTTCTGATTTGGATTGCAGAAGTTTCCCCTTAAAGTAATCCATTCCCAAATAAAGCACATGCCTGGTGTTATAAGTGCCAACAAGGCATGTTGCATGTTACTTCTGCCTCAACACGCTGGTAAATTATACTCTCAAGAGTCTTAAAATGAGGTGTCTGTTAACTGTGGCTTTTCGAAGGTCTTTGCAGGCTCCATCACATTATCAGATAGTTGCAAATACCCACCCACTGTGGAAATTAGAAGAAAAATAGGCAAATGACTTCCTACTACGTTAGATACATACCACGAGCAGCCATAATAGAACAATCATGAGCAATTTGAAAACTGCCAAGCACTCAAAGAGAGCATCTAAGTTGCAGAGACATATATAAGGGAAGATGCAAAAATTAACTGATTTCCCTTCTGCTGCTCTCTCACATTGGTTTGCCTCCTGAGCCTCATAAGTACATTATCTTGTTTGACAAAAGCATCTGCAAAACATAGCACTAAATCTAGAGGTTTCGCACACTGGGGGGAGAAAACTTTTTTTTTTTTTTGCATTTCCAGAGCTGCAGTTAAATGTTCAGTTTTCATGTAAAACTTGTCCTTCTGGATTTATTAAGTTCAATTGCAGAGTGTACCTTTCATTTATGTTTTTCCTGCATCCCACAAAATGCAGAGGAACCGTGTGGAGAGCTTGTGTTTTGATGTGAGCTCGTTAGAATCAACTTGACAAGTGTGTGAAGATACTCCTCGCCCATGTACTTGCTCATGTATTTATTTATGCGCGGCTTTTTCTTCTGCCATCTCCCTTTCCGGGCCAGCGTCCACAGCCTGGTCATTATGCACACCAGACTTCCCCTCAATAGTCGGCGTCATTGAGAGCTTTCCAGAATGCGAATGCATCACTAATAATGACGCTGCCTAGTCTGCAGGTCAGGAGGGCCCTGGAGAACTAGCCATCCGATACGCCACGCTACATTTGAAGAGATAATATTGTTCCTGGTGAAGGTTATTCTGTTGCCAAGCAGTCCCAGGGTTTTTTTTTTCCCTTAAAAAAAAAAAAAAAGAACAATCCTTCTTCTCTAGAAGATGAAGCCTACAGATTGGAGAAAGGCAGGCATTCCTGGATTCTGGAAAAGCTCCTTGTAGAGACGTGTTCTGGATTGAATTATGTCACCCAAAGACCTATGTCAAAGTGCTAACTTGTGAAAATGACTGTTTGCAAAACGATGCTTTCTTTTGTTATTAGTTAGGTTAAAAGAGAGCACACCAAAGTTAGGTGGTTCTTATGTTTAACCTTGTGTTGGTAGGTGCTGTGGAGTCCATGATAACTCATAGCAACCCTACGATCTGAGCTTTGCTCTAACCTGGGCCATCCTCATCATCTCCACCAGACTCCAGTCCATTGTTTTAGTCACCCTGTCAATTCATTTCATTGAGGGTCTTCCTCTCTTTCACAGACCCTCTACTTTTCCCAACATGACATCCTTTTCGAATGACTGGCCACTCTTGACAACATGCCCCGAGTACGAGATAAACCTTCACCATCCTTGTCTCTAGGGAGCACTTGGTTGAACTTCCTCCAAGACAGATTTGGTTGTTCCTTTCACAGTCCATGGTACATTCAATACCTTTCACCAGCACCACAACATTCTTTCTGAGTGATACAGCTTTAGAGTGAGAAGAGATATGGAAACAGTGTCACGCGTGGGAGGAAAACAGTTCACAGGGATACACCTACACACCAAGGAATAGCAAGTGAAATCCAGGGATCCTAAACACTGATGGAGATAATGGGGGACCTTCGTCCAGAGAGCTCAGAGAGAGAGGCCAAGGCCTTGGGAATGCTCTCAATTCACACTCCTCAGATCTAGGACTGTGAGAAAATGTCTGTTCTTTAAAGCCACTCACTTTGTGGTATTTTTCTATAAACAATGTTGGTAAGATTTTAATCTCACATAGGCTGGGGCGTGTTATTAGGAATGGCCAGCTCCTGGAGAAGGGCACCGTACTTGGAAAAGTGGCAAGTCAGTGAATAAGAGAAACAAGAGCCCTTCCCTCAGAAAGGCTGACACAGTCACTGCAACAACAAGCGTCAGGACAGCAGAGATTGTGAGGGTGGCACAAGGATGGGGCAAGGTTTCTTTCTGTTCTAAATAGGGTTACCATGAGTCAAAGCTGACTCGACTCACCTATCAAGAAGAAAGAGACTAAAACAAGCACAGTCAAAGCACAGAAGTCTGAAAAAACACCCAGGACAAACTTGACTTTGACAGGCTGGTGTGAATGAGTAGTAGGCTACACTGCAGGTGTTTTGGCTTTCTTGCTTGCTTGTATGCAGTTAAGCCAGGACCTTTTATAGCATAATCCAAAGCAGCAACTTCAGCTTTCAACATTGTTAATTTTCTTTTTAACATTGTCCAGGAAGGAAAAGGTCACATGGTAACACTGTATATCTTAAAAACTGATGGGAAAATGCACAGTACTCCAGGGCAGGTGCCTCCATGATTTCTGCTGTCAAATCAACTTTCCTAGCTACCACCTATCAACATCTTGCTTTCTCTCCATCTCACTGCAATGAGAGTCTTCTTTATGCTTTCTGGCTGACTAGCGACCCATCTGTTAAGTGATACTAAAAGGCAAAGAGGTGTTCATATGGTTTTGTGTGTTTCATCCTCCTCTTTTAAATTTGGCAGCGTTTGACAAATGAGACACAAGCATGACACCTCCCCAACACTGCCAGGATCCCCTCTCATACACACCACGTATACACATAACCCACACAGATCCATGACACACATCCACACTCGCCTACACATAGATTCTATAACATGCTTTGATATGTATAGACATACAGACACACACTGTACTCTTCCAACACACAGTCTATAACACACACCCACACCAGATACACACAGATTCATATCATACAGACTGTGTAGCACACTTCACAATGTGTACACACACAGACACACTCACCCTACACACTTCCCACACACACTCTATAACACACACTGTACTCTTCCAACACACAGTCTATAACACACACCCACACCAGATACACACAGATACAGACTGTGTCGCACACTTCACAACATGTATACATGCATAGACACCGTACACACCACCCCCACACAGACTCTATAACACACTCCTGCATTACATACACCACAGAGACACATCCACCACATATACATCCTGAACACAGACTATAACACACATTCTGCAGCATGCACACACCCAGAGAAATCCCCATCCTATGCACATCCTACACCCAATCTCTATTACACATATGCGCACCACATACACACAGCCCACCCTCAGATATATACATACTTTTCACATGCATGCAGTTTTCAACATACACTCCTACCATATGTCTATACACATATACATTTCAAAAACAGTCAAATATATATACTTTTTAATGTACATCCCATACCACATACACTTTATGTACACATACATACACACATGTACCCCACTCTAGACAACACTACACATTCTGTCTACTTACACATACACACATACACATACCACACACATATATTTGCACATCCACACATCACACATGCACCACACACACGCATGCATACCATATACATACAGTTTGTAGATTAAAGACCTCAGGACAATTCTACTTGCTACAGAATACAAAGCTTAACTTTTTAAACTTATAGGGGTCTAAGTGCAGATGTTCATATCAGAAATGTGCTAAGTACTAGATGATTTTACTTCCTTTGACTTCTCTCATTCTCCTAAAGCAATGCTGTTTGATGGCTTGAGAGGAGAGACTTGCTTGGCCTCCATTCTTGGGTAAGGAACATATGCCAGTGATGGAGGATACCTTATTTTCATGAAGAGAGTGAAATAAATATTAATTTCAACACATCTGTGCACCTCAAGCTATGCCTAATGAAACCTAGCACAATAACTCAGAGACATTTGACACTAGGAAAGGAGAGGAGAACTACTCAGCTTTGGCTCTGTGCGACTGTTAGGACCCTGAGCTCACTGTCCTTGGGCTTCATCACATTTCAGAGCAGGGATTATGTACGTAGAGAAGGAAGTCTGGGGTGAAATCAGTGTTTCTGACATAGAAGTGTGAGAGGGTATAGTTTCCCTTAGGAAGTCATCCCTTCAGAATTCACTAACCTCCCTTTTTCATTCAAAAGCTTGTATTTATATGAACAATTCCTAACTTAACACTTGCTTGAGGGCTTTTAAAAGAGAAGAGACTTTATATGGATGAATATGAAACAGATAATTTCAGCCATAAATCAGAAACGATTCTTTCTATTTCATTCTGGTATGGACCCCTCATAGAGGCATGGAGTGAACCCAAAATAAAACCAAAGTCGACATTTACTATCAGATGAAAAATAGTAGAAGGAACATCCTGCATTCAGAGCCAACACTTCCCAGTGAAGTACACTTTAGTGCCTTCTCCTAACCAATGCCTGAAGGAATATTCTAATCTTGCTGGTTGCAAAGTCTGTAGGGAGTTGGCCACTAGCCCTAAATCTGTATGTCTCAGGTTGTTCAAATCTACCCATGGCTCCAAGGGAGAAAGAAAGATAGACAGGCTCCTCCCATTGTGATTTACAGCCACAGAAACCCAACAGAAGGTAACTTTGAGTTGGAACTAACTTGATAGCAGTGAGTTAGAGCTTGATTTTTTTTTTTTTTTTTTGCCTTGGGGAAGTGGTCATCAGTTTGCCATTCACAGTCTGTAGAAAAATGTAGAGCTGGGCACCTTCCTCTGTATCTTGGGATTGCAAACTCAAAAATTCACTCTTTGCTGTTAAGTTGGAACCCAGTTATATTTGACCCTCCAGCAGGTTTTTGGGAGGCTGTAAATAGCACAGGAGGAGAGTTCTTTTCTTCTCCCTTCAAGCTGCTGGTGGATCCCAAATGCTAGAGCCACAGCAGGACTCCTTACTGATGCCACTAGAACTCTTGGGAGCAGGGTCCCTTTATTTTGTGTCAGTGAAGGAAGGAGGGGGCTGTGCCTGAGGTCTGGGATGAGGCTGCACTAAGAAATCTCAGGTCCATCCCTGGGTTATGAAGAGATGTCCATCAACAGGGCAACTTCTTCTCAACCCAGGCAGCCAATTGAATGGCAGCAGTGCAAACAGCCGCACACACCCTGAGGAGTTCTGGAAAGATGGGTTCAGAGAAATGCTGACATACTGCTCTTAAAAATATATAAACCCTTTATTGCCAACAAGTCAAAACCAACATATAAGTGACCCCTCATTGGTTTGCTGAGGCTTGATACTGCACCAGAGCAAACTGTCTTTCTTTCTTCCTAAAAGGTATTGGTGGATTTGAACCGTCAGAGAGGTACAGCCTTTGACTCAACAGTACAATTTCCTACCGAGGACACCTCCAGATCTCCCTGTCTTTCCAATAGGTGCCCCCAAATAATACCATGCCCTGCACAGGGGCTCAGGGACTTTCATTTTGGAGGGAGGTGCTGAAAAGGGAAGGCACAGGATCAGTTGCTCACCCTCTTTGCCCCATAGCCTTAAGCCAACACTAACTTCAAATTGCCAAGCAGCATTTTAATGCCTCTAGTTACAATGACAGCTGAAGTAGCAGGGTCAGGCTTATAGGTCTTGGCACCCCCCATTTTATAGTGCTCCTGTTTTAGCTGGTGATCTTTCAGAGGGATGGGGCAGAATGCCAGGCCTCAGGAAGGCAAAGCTGGGCAAAGTGTCTAGAAGATTATAGCAAGCCATGAGTCTGCATCGGCCAAGATGAACATGAGTTCTCTTTGCATGGCTGCATGCATGTGGTCTGTGAAGAGCTTTGCTTTCATGTGGCATTTGTCTGTTTCTGCATCAAAGTACTGGGTGAGTCCAGTGAAGTTTTGGTGAAGAAGTCTAGGTTATTTCTCCCCTCCCCTCCCCAGAGGCAGATGAACTCATTGATGTTGGCACCAGCTGCTCCTGACAGAGCCAATTCTAGCTGGGCTGTCTCCATCCAGACATTATCTAACCTACCCAGTTACATGACTGCATTGGAGAGGACACTCTGTGGTATCTGGCCACCCAGTGCGTAAGTGGCATCTTTCCCCAGCACAGACATCAGAGTGCTGGAGTTGGTCTAGGGGCAAAGCTGCCTACCACTCCCGGTCAGTAGCAGTGTTCAGTGAGTGTCAGTAGCCATACACACTCCATGGGAGGAGCCTTCTCACATTTCTGAGGCTCTGCCATACTTGCAGGCTGCAACAATTGGTGGCATAAGTTGCTTTGACCACTTACACTAATAGAGCCATTTTCTGCTCAGTGTAAGGACATCCATAGCCACGGGGTGAGTATAAGATGACTCTTTACATGATTAGGCAAACGTTCACATTCTTAACCCATACATGTAGCTCACATACACCAATACCTTTATACACCTGTGGATACATATTCATACCACATACACAACTGTACATATATACAGCCACTGCTACACACATACACAACCCCCTCAAAAAAACCCACATATATCCAAATGACAACACTGTCTACAGTGAGAGCTCATTGGGCCAAACAGAAATAATTATTTGGATCTCCACTCCAACCCCAAATATGGACCCTGCATGTCACTGCTTGGGTATCTCTCCAGCTCCATGTGCCAGCAACACTGATTTTTACAGACAGATACCAAGTTACTGCTTTTT
>NW_006399823.1:2739938-2786908 GCF_000299155.1 Elephantulus edwardii
TACTATTTTTCTTTCTTTTATTACTATTTTTTTTTCTGTAGAAAAAGGAAAAGAGAAGAGATGATTGAAGAAAGCTGGTTTATTCCCTACACTTTCTGGTGTCCTGACAATCTCACAGCGTCTACTGATGGTGTCATCCCTTCCAAGATGGAAAGCCAAGATGTGACTTATGGTCAGGAGGGAGGTAGAGCCTCTTGTTCCAGAAGCCCAGGTAGCATCCACCAACCCCCAGTTCCCCCCCACAAGCATCTCAAGCCTTTGGGAACATTTGAGAAACCCTCATCCTTATTCAAAGCCTAGGACTCCCTCTGGTCTGAGAGAAGAGGAGCTGCTTACTTAAATTGTCGTCATCTTCTGGATTTGTGGCACCAGGGCTTAGGTACTTGAAGGGAGCGATGAAGGTTGACAATATGCTTACTTTGTCTGGAAAGAAAAAGAGAACAGGAAATGCACTTTTGACACAGAGTTTCAGAAGAACTCAATGCTTTCATATGTTCTTATTACTGATGTGTTGGACAAGGAAGGTTGAAAGGTCATTTTGGTTTCAACCACTTAATTCTGGCTCAGTCTTTTATTGAATTTCTGACAGCATTTCATAAAATTCCTTTCCCCATTCAATCATAAGCCTAACAATGTCTATCTTTCTTATTTTCTTTTGGAATTACCCTCTTCTTACTCCCTGTCCCTTAAAAATTTTATTTTCTCCAGAATCTTAACAAGCATCTGCTTGTAAGATTGGGGAGTAGAAAATAGCCTACCATACTGAGGCTCTTTATACAGAATGGAATCTAAAGAAATTTTTTGAAATCCACAATTGAAGAATAATGTGTATAAATCAAAGATGATTTTTTTATCCTAAGTGGGAGAAAACAGGACATGGAGGCATAGGACAGTGAACATCTCTCTGAATGAGCAAAAGGGAGTAATAGCACAGCTCCTCGCTGTCCCAGACAGAGAGCTTGTAGCCCAGCTCCATGGTGCCTCTTGAGCCACATCAACAGTAAGAGGTTCATTTATTCAGTGTTGACACATAGACTTACAGTTGGGGTACTGAGAATGAGGTTTATTAAGGAAGTAAGTTGGAGAGTATGGGAGGCAAAGAATATCCCCCAATACAAGTCCAGGTTTTAGCCCAAATCCCCAGGCACAATTCCTCAATTATTCTAGGCTCTGGTTCCAGTTTAACAGCAAGGTTTGCCTTAGAGCAATTGTAAGTCAGCTTCTCCTTCAAGCATCCAGCAAGAACTCCAAAAACCTTTAACTGAGGCCTTTATCTCAGGCCTCCTTTGCTTACATCTTGCCAGAGTGTATTCACAGCAATGACATACATTTTCCACAACAATACCACAGTCTCTCCAACATTAGGTAGGGTCTCTGTTTCCCCAAGATCTTGCTGTAATCTCCCTCGACTCTTTCTGCCACCAATCTTGTTCATTTCAAGTCTTGCTGTCCAGTGTGGAAATTACTCTTTCTCTTATCTTTGTCTCACAACTGTTGTTGATTTGCAAGACCATGTATCTACAGGACCAGAGAGGGCTATCCATAATGTCTAAAAAAAAAAGAGCCAACTTTTAGCACCACAATTCCTGTGTGGTGAATTTGCTTGGTGAACTTGAATTGTGAGAGGGGAAAGGATTTATCATAAACAATGACCAGGTGACTTTTTAAGGGCCTGAGTAGAAGTAAAACAATGGGTGAGAAGAAGCAATAGGTGGAAGAGGAAGGAGAACAAAGTGGGGGGGGGGTGTGAGAAGTCAGGGAGGGCCATGGGAACACCTCTCTATAGTTTACTATAGAGAATTTACTATAGGGAATTGGCAAGTATAATTAAAGGGATGAAAGAACAGGTGTATTTCCTATATACAATCTCTTAACTATGGTTAAAACTCAAACTCAGTGACAATGAGAAAGAGCTGACCTTCCTTCAAAGAGTTTTAAAGACTGTAATTCACATAAGAGGAGATTGCCCATCTTTGTCCTGCAGAGCTTAACTGCCAGAGAGATGTATGACCTTTCGGTTAACAGCTTCACTCCTTATAGACTATGCTACCAGAGAAAAACAAAACAAAACAAAAACAAACAAAACACAACAACAAAAAACACCAAAAACATCCAATCATTTCTGTCCAGTCAACCTCCACTCTGGACAATCTAGTATGCAGCAGAGTAAAACTATGCTCCATAAAGTTTTTGTACTCATCCTTTCATTGTCCTTTAGTAAGAACAGATTCATAGCTGACCTTCTAGCAGGTTTTGAGAAGTAGTATTAAGAAGCTGCACTGCAATCCAAAAGACATATGATTTAAATGCACCAGCTGCTCCTCAGAAGGACGTACAATCTCCTCCCATGCAACTTATAGTCTCTGAAAATCTGCTGGAGGGTCAGCTTTGGGTTGGTCCTGACATGATGGCACACAATGACAGTATGTCACACAGAAGGAGATTCCCTCCTCTCTCTCTTGAAGCAGCTGGTGGATTTGAACTGCCTGCCTTTGAGTTGGCAGCACAACCCTTTACCTACTAGCTAGAGCTATTAGAATTAGAGAGCTCATTTTCTCTTCCAAGGTGCTTCTGGGTGGACTTTGCTTAAGGTGGCAAGACTCTGCTTAAAATAGCAATACATGGAGACATTAATCAACCATGCTTGTTCCTGCATTCTCTGAGTGCAGAGTGTGAAGCACCAGAGACTTTGAAAATGGTCCAGACTAAGAGGTGCCTGAAGTCACCAATAAGAGTTTTTCATGGTCTCTAAAGATGAGAAAGGAATAATAAATTAGTGGTACTATTGGAATAATTTTTAAAAAATATGACAAAAATGGCCCAAAGAAAAGTTCCATAGTTTAGAGATCCCCATCTGCAAAAGTAAACTCTTGTAATATTGCTCATAAATAGCATTTACTCAAAACAGAAGTGATTTCAACACTGAGTTCTCAGAATATTACCCCTCATCTCTACTTTTTTACTTCCTGCAAGTAAGCACAATTAATTACATTACATTACATTACATTACATTGTAAATCTTGACCATACATATGTTAAAGAAATATTGATATTGGAACTAATAAAATATCACTATTATTAAATGTGGTACAGGATTGCAACAGAACCATTTGCTATTATTCTTGCTGTTGTTATATGCCATCAAGTTAGTTGCCTATGACCCACAGTGACCCTATGTATGGCAGCTCTGAATTCTGCCCTGTCCTGAGCCAGTCTCACTTATTAAAATACCCTCATCACCCCAATTACTATATCAATCCATCTCATCTGGGGTCTTCCTCCCCTGTGCTGTCTCTCCACCTTACCAAGCATGATGTCCTGCTCCAAGGACTGGTCTTTCCTGGCCACGTGCCCAAAGTATGTGAGACAGAGCTTCAAAATCTTATTTTTCCTATTGTTTCCTAAAGCTGTCCAGAGCACATAGTCATGATGAAGTGGACACCTAGCTATGCAAGATGTTTCCATTTCTTTCTGAAGCCATCAACAGGAGCATAGATTTTTTTTAAGTGAGATTACTGTATTTACGTGATACAACTTTACAACTTTTTCTGTCAGAAGAGAGAACTGTTAAAAGCGTGCTTCCATTTGTGCACTGTGATCTAAATATGACTGCGTATGAAAGCAATAGCTGGTGGTTTTATACTCGGGTAGCCTCAGGAGTCCAGACCTATAGGTCTGGGACTTGCCTTTTTCCACCACTGAACCTGTTTTCTCTTTAGCCAAGCCTTCTAGAGGCCAGTAGAGTTCACATTGGAAATTCATTCAGGAGCCTGTTCACAGTTGTTTCCAAGACGGACAAGCAAGAATATAATGTTCACTCAAGAGAACAATAAATAAATATAAAATTCCTACTCCTTCCTTGATCTGGCAAACACTAAGTCCAGAGAAGGAATGGCTCTTTCCCTGGACCCTCACAGCCCAAACTAATTTACAACAAGAGAATGAAATATCTTGCTTGAGTTATAATTTCATTAAAGGAGTCCAATAATGCTACACAAAGAGTGTGAAGCTCAAATGATTTAGTCAGGAGGATCACAAAATGAAATTACAATCTTCCTAATAAAGCAAGGCTCCCAGCTAAACACCCACAAAAACACACCAAGCCCTGTCAGAGCTCACCTTAGCAAAATTGTGAAGTATTTGAAGACTATTTTAGACCTATCAATGTTCTTGCTTTTTACGGTTGCCGTATTTATCACATAAAACATGAGATACCCACCTATTGTGTGGGTCACACATACACTAAAACTATTCATGGTTCATGTGAAATTTAATCTGACTGGACATCCTGTATTTTCTCTGGCAACCCTATGTTACTTATCTTTACCAACTTCTCTTTTTTAGTGTGCACTGGAATTCAGATTGAGCAGGCGAGGTTTCATTAACAAAGTAGAAAACCAAGAAAGTTGCTAATATTTCTTGTTTTATAGGTAAATCTAAAACCATGACTGTTATCTAATGTAATTATTGCTTCAACAAAGAAAAAAATATTTAGCAATGAAATCACATAAGATCTGTGGGAAAAAGCAATTGTTTTGAGGAAAGGAAAGTCTTCATCTTTTGTATAATTAGGAAGGGGTTGAATAATTATTGTTATTTACTTGGAATATTTACAGTAAAATTATTTGAGGTCCATGTTTCCATGCTAAAACTTTGTTAGTTTTGAGATCTACATTTGATTGATTCCATATGAATCATTGTTATCAAGTTGGAACTGACACGTAGCTAATGAATTCTGTATGAATTCATTGTTATCAAGTTGGAACTGACACGTAGCTAATGAATTCCATATGAATTCATTGTTATCAAGTTGGAACTGACACGTAGGTAACCCACCACTGGTTACTTAAAAACTGTAAAGGGGGTTAGTGTTCTAGTGGCAAGAAGCTGCACGGCAATCCTGAAGGCACACTGTTCGAATTTCACCAGTAGCTCTGCAGGAGAAGGATGGGCAATCTATTCCAGTGAAATTAACACTTTGAAAACCTGCTGGAGGGTCAGCCATGGGTAGGTTCTGACTCAATGGTACACAAGAGCAAAGGAGGCGAGTCACCTGTCTCCTGCAGAGCCACTGGTAGACTCAAAACACCAGAGAGGCTCAGCCATATTATAGCGTTTTGCTTTCTTTAACTACCATCTTTTAAAAATCTCATTTCACCCAGGTTGCTGATTTGCATCATCAATGTGGATTACACTTTTTAAAATTTGAGACAGTTCAGGCCCAGTAAAGAGACTGATAAACACAATATATTGTTCCCAGTTACTTCCCCAAATGCTCAGTTTATTGTATGGAAAAAGGTCAGTGGCCTACCAGTTGTCTTTCTAGGAAGAGTAGTTGGAAGGGGATGCTGGGTTTTGCCTGCTCCTCAGCTCTGCCTGTCTTTGACCACACAGCTCAGGCTCAGACTGTGTAACATGAGAACGTAGAAATTGATCTAAGAGATGTAACAGGGACCTGGCTTTGGTGCAGGACAATACCTCATGCACCTGCCCTCTCTCCGGGACAGATTCTTTATCAGGAAAGATCTAATCACCATTACCCATATCACCGTATGACTTTTAACACATTCCTTGAAATATTTCAGGGAATTTGCATTGTAAACTTATTGCTCATGGAAGAATTAATGACTTAGGAATTAGGGGAAATGACTTTGTGCTTCTGGACAGCATGTGGGAAGTATTTTCAGGGCTTCAAAATATAGGTTCTAAAATTATTATTATTATTATTATTATTATTATTAGTAGTAGTAGTAGTATGTGGTCTAGTGGCAAGAAGCTGCACTGCAATCCCAAAAGCAGGCAGTTCAAATCCACCCGCTGCTCCACGGAAGGGCAATATGCTCCCATGAAATTAACTGCCTCTGATAATTTGTCGGATATCAACTATGGGTCGGTTCTGACTTGATGGTACACAACAACATTATATCACAGCAGTTTGTGAAAACGATGAAACTGGCCTTAAGTCTAAGATATGCTTATTCAAATAACTGTTCCGTAAAAGGTTTTATCATTCATGTATTGAGAAATCCAATTTCCACCTTTAATAGCTTACTTGTGGTTTTGTGTTTCGAATGAGAATTACCTTTGAATATGATAAAAATTGTGGTTCATCTCCTTTGACGAACACATAAAAGTGTGTCAATATTTTTACATATCTTATCAGGTATTCAAGGAGCTCTGCTAACCAGAAACTAAGTCTCTCTAGCTGTTTATATTCAACAGGGGCTTCTCGAAAGAATGATAGGTAAGCCTCAGGTATCCAATGGAGGCTCAGCTCTGAATTGGTTCTGATTTGATAGCACAGAGAGTTTTTATCGAGGACTCATGGGTTCCCTGAGATACAGCATGAGAACTCTTGAGTTAAAGGATAAAGCTAACTGGTGCCTGATGAACATGAATGATGATTCTGAAAAGGAGGAAAAGAGTGCATCCTGGATAGACGGGGAGGAAACCATGGAACAAAGATCAAAATCTTAAAGACGGCCAGGCTCCCTGGTCTGGCAGTGACTGACTCCTGAGGCTATGACTTTACATCTTTCAGCCAAACAATCTATAAACTTTTAAGGTAAACAACATCCTAGAGGTACTGAGTTCTTAGAACAATAAATCAAACAAGATCTAATCAAACAAGATCTGCCCAGGAATAAAGCCAAGAAGGTAGAAAGTGAAGGGGTCGAAGGATGAATGGATAAAAGAACCTCTGAAAGGTAGTAGGACTAGTGCTTTTAAAACATATGGATTGTAATCAATATCTGTCATAAAACAAAAGGTGTATATACCTTTGAATGGGATACCAGTCTGCTCTGTAAAATGTCAATCCAACAACAATAAAATGTTAAATGAAACAGTGTTGTTATTATTGTGTACCAATGAAACAGATCCATAGCTGACTCTACAGTGGGTTTTCAGAGGCAGTTAATCCCATGGGAGGAGATTGCCCATCCTTCTCCCATGAAGCAGCTAGTGGATTTGGCATTGTAGTTGCCAAAAATCCTAAAAAAACAACACAAACTAAGAATATTTAGTTATTTTATTATCAGGTGTGATGCATAATTATCAGAGACATGGCTTATTTTTCCTAAGTATACATTCTAGATAAAGAAACTTATGACAATGAGAAGCTAATGATAAACCCAGGATTGTCTATAAAGTAAGTTCTGGGTGTGATTATATGTTCCTGTCCTGTGGTTGTCATCCTTACTGAGCAATGACACTTAAGGAACAGAGACACAAACAGAGATTTGTCCACCAGTGGTCACAGTAGCATTCTTCACAGTTGCAAGAACATGTAAACAGCCCAAATGCCCAAACCGCAATTGATTGGCTTAAGAAACTGTGTCATATTCACATGATGGAATACTGTGCAGTGCTCAGGGTCAAGGATTCTGAAGACTACTACTTTAACTTGGGAGAGACTCGAGAGCGTTATGCTGAGTGAACTAACTCAGTCTCATAAGAACAGATGCTGCCTAAGACTGTTATTGTAAAAATAGAAGGAGAACCAGTAAAACATGTCTGGGGATCCAAGAGGAAGAAAGGGTGGAAGCACAGCAGTGAGGATGGACAGGGGGAAGTCATAGAGTCTCACAATTTGGTGGGTGGAGGGGTTGGAACTAAAGAAATGGGAAAGATCCAGTGGGGACCTGGAAAGATAGCGTAATGGTGGACAGAGTTCAATGGTAATTAATTTTATAAAACATAATCATAGGAATGATTGTATGAAACACAACGTACATGAACTTTGTATGCAATACAAAGAAATTTAAAAACTATAAAATAAAATATATATAAAATTTAAAAATTGTAATTATTAAATAAAATAATGAAAATTTAAAAATTCCTTATGTTTCTATCTTTATTCACTAAAATGGGAGTATCTCCTTGAAGTTGTTCCAAAGTTGCTGGATTTTCTCCTTGGCACAAACTTTATTGACTCTCCCTGTGTTTCATTTGCCTGTAATATCAGGAAAATCACATTTACACCACTCCTAGCACCACAAAGTGATGCTAATAGAATAATGCACTCCATACTTTATGATCCTAGGACAAAAAGCATTTACATTTAGCATATAGTTAATATCTGACATGAACATTTTATATGCATTCTCCAGCTGTAATCATTCATAATGCATTCATAAAAAAGTTAGTAAGGTAAATGGAAACCAAGGAACAGACCTCATTGAGGAACACTCCTTGCACATGAACACAGAGAGAAAGTTCTTCGACCCTCCTACCTCTAATGACCACGATGTGACACCATTGAGCAGAAGCGCCTGCTTCAGTTCTCAGTTTTATCTATTTTCTTTCTGATCTATCCTCCCTCAGTGAGCACCTCAGTGAGGTACCATAGAGTCAAGTACAACCCATATTGACCCTATGAACAAAAGATCTGAACCCTTTCTATCCTGTGTCATACTCACACTGTCTGACAAACAAGAACCCGCTGCAACAGCCACCATGTCAATCCACCTGGTTGAGGGTGTTTCTCTTACTTGCCAACCCTCCACTCTTCCCAGCATCATGTCCTTCTCCAAGGAATAGCCCCTTTTAGCAACATTCCCAAAGTGTGTGGGGTAAAGCCTCATCATCCTTGCCTCCAAAGTGCACTCCAGCTGTATCTTTTCCAAGACTTATCTGTTCATTTTCTTGGCCGACCATGGGATGTTCAGTGCTCTTCTCCAACACCACAGCTCAAAGGCATCAATTCTTTTTCGGCCATCCTTATTCATCGTCCATGTCTCAGATGCATAGCTAGTAATCAGAAAACCTATAGCCTGAATCAGATGCTCCTCAGTCCTCAAGCTGACATTGTTACTCTTAAATAATTTGGAGAGGTTCCTAACTGCAGATTTTCCCAAAGCAATGTGTCACCTTATTTCCTGACTGCTAGTACCAAGGATGTTAATTGTGCATCCAAAGTAAGCAGAGGAAAGATGAATATGATAAATGATCCTAAGCCTATATCTAATTCCTAGAGAGAGCGGGAAGAAAGTCTAATTAATAGTGAGTGAACAGGCTATGATGGAGTAGCTGGCACTTGACTCATTGTAAAGAATAATAAAGCTAAATACAAAACACGAAGCAACAGTTTCAGAGGTTGAGGATTATTAGTACCCCTGAGAAAAGGGAAAGATGGGAGACAATTCCACAAATCCTTTGACTTCCATCCGGAAGGTGATTGATAAGAGGTTGGGTTAAAAAAATAACACATTAAAAAGCCAAGAGGCTAAAGAACAATCGTGTCATTTTGAAAGTGACTAGAATTTGAGGGCACAAAAGAGCAGCATTCAGAAGGAAATGGCTGTGCAGAATTCTTTGCGGTTTTCTTGTCTTTGGTTAAATGCTAAGCTATCCATGACTGGGAAGACCTCGTAAGGTCTGGGAGAGGACAGCTACCAGGGAAACTGTAAAAATCCAGGAGTTTGCACAGTACTGAAAGATCGAGGGAGGCATGTTGATCAGCAGAATGGGGGTACTATACTGAATACCTTGAAAATTTAATCTAGACCTTAGAAAAATCATATCATGGGGCCAGAATACTCTTGTATTAGAAGAAAAACTATTCTAGGCACTTCCTACACTGGCTTAAACAATATTTTAGGAGATCAAGCTAATTGACCAATAAATTAACTCTGTAAGTGAAAACAGAAGGAACTCAACAAAACATATATTTTCAACAATATAATGTTCACAATGTTTAACAGTTCATAAGAACAGTAATGCTATTCATTACTCACACTCACTCATTGCTGTGGTGGGTCTTCAGAGGCTGTAAATTACATGGGAGGAGATTGCCTACCATTCTCCTTCTGAGAAGCTGGTGGATTGAAACCACTTGATTTTGGGTTGGTAGTACAACTCTGGATCATGCTAATAATAACAAGTATACTATAAGTAATATTTTTAAACATAGAAGCAGGGAAAGATGACATAATTAGCATTAACAAATACAAAAGGCCAAAGCCATGATTCTCCAGTTCTCCTGTTTTACCTCATAGAGACCCTATAAGAACCTAGTAGAACAGCCCTATAGGATTTCCAGGTCTATAAATAAATTTGGAAGAAATTGCCTTATCTTCCTCCTGTGGAGCAGCTCAAGGATTCAAATAGCTCATATTTCATTTAGCAACCAAGCACTTCAATCAGGGATGTTTATAAACAGACAGTTTAAAAAGATCCTGAAATTACAGATATGTTCATATTAACAAGGAAGGACTTTGAATGCTATATATATTAAAATGTTATCTGAAGCACTTGCTGCAGAAGGTCAAGGACTGCAGCCTTCAATATGGATTGAAGCTCAACATCAAGAAAACAAAGGTTCTCACCACTGGGTCAATTGGCAGCATTTTGATAGATGGTGAAGAGATTGAGACTGTTAACAGTTTTGGTTTGCTTGGCTCCACAATGAACAATCTTGGTATCAGCAGCTAGGGAATCAAAAGACGAATTGCGTTGGGAAAATCTGCTGGCAATGACCTTTCCAGAGTACTGAAGAGTAATGATGTCAGTCTGGAGACTAAGGTGCACTTGATTCAGGCCATAGTCTTTGCAATCACTTGCTATGCATTAGAAAGCTAGACAATGACTAGGGATGATAGAAAGAGAATTGATACTTACGAGCTGTAGTGCTGGAGAAGAGTGTTGAATATACCTGGACTGCCAGGAGAACAAACAGGTTCATCCTGAAGAGGGTGAAATCAGGCTGCTCCTTGGAGGCAAAGATTCTTAAGCTTCATCTGACATACTTTGGGCATGTTTCAAGGAGAGATCAATCCTTGGAGAGGGACATTATACTTGGAAGGATAGAGGGACAATGCAATAATTTTTTAAAAATCTGTTAATTTCTTCTAAAAAGACAAGAAAGAATGAAAAGGAAGCAAAGAGTAGGTATAACAAAAAACCATCAATATGGCATCATTTAATTAAAACCCATTATTAATTACATTCAATGTAAGTGGGCTAAATGTTCCAGTTAAAAGATAGCAGCACTAAACTAGATTTTAAAAAAAAGAATTGTCTAAAAGAAACCTAACTTATTTCTGATGCTTACAGGAAACTGTAAAATGTATAAACAAAGAACAGCTATCGTGAGGATGGTGCAGGATAGGGCAGGGCTTAGCTCTGTTACTCATAGGGTGGCTGGGGGTTGTAGTTGACTCAATAGGATCTAACAATAATAACACAATCACTGTGGACTACCAAAAGAACAGACAAATCTGTCTTGAAAGAAGAGTACCCAGTATGTTCCTTAGAAACAAGGATGGTGATTTAATTTTACATTCATTGGAAATGTTAACAGGAAGGGCCAATGATCTTGTTTAGAAAGAAGGACAGTGAAACAGAGGAACACCTTCAACGAGATGGATGGATACAGTGCATGTAATAGCAGTTTAAGCACAACAGAGATTGTCAGGACGATGCATGATTGATTCAGTAGTGTTTCCTTCACAGGGTTACTCTGAGTTGGAGTTGATGGTACCTAACAACACCTACCTAAATTAAAGAGAAAATAAATGTCATTTATTAAATGAAAATAAATGTTATATGTCATCGAGTCGTTTGTGACTCATAGCGACCCTCTGTGCAGCATCTCTAATCCCTGCTCTATCCTGAGCCAAACTTATTGTCTCCAACACACCTACTCTCATTACTCCAGTCACTGAACAATCCATCACATTGCGAGTCTTCTCCTCCTGTGCTGTCCCTCCACCCTCCCAAGCATAATGTCCTTCTCTAAGGACTGATCTTTCCTTGCAACATGTCCAAAGTATGTGAGACAGAGCTTCAGGATCCTTGCAACTTGGTTTCACCCTCTCCAGGGTGAATCTGTTTGTTCTATCAGCAGTCCATGGTATATTCAATACTCTTCTCCAACACCATAGCTCAGAGGCATCAATTCTCCTTCTATCATCCATAGTCATTCGGTTTCCTGATGCATCGCACATAATTGCGCAGACCATGGCCTGGATTAGGCGCACCTTAGTCTCCAGACTGACATCATTGCTGTTCAGTACTCTGGAGAGGTCCCTAACAGCAGACTTTCCCATTGTAATTTGTCTTTTGATTTCTGGGCTTCTGGTACCAAACGTGTTGATTGTGGAGCCAAGCAAACTAAAATAAATGTAGTCACAATCTATTCTGGTGGATTGTTCATTAGGAATCTGTGCTCCTAATTAAAAGACCAAGCCTTTTTGACAGTTCAAAACCATCAATGGCTCCATGGCAGAAATATGGGCAATCTCCTTCCATGCAACACAGCCTCAGAAACTCACTAGAGGGTCTGCTATGAGACAGTTCTAACTCAACAGCAGAGTGGAGAGATCTTCAGAGCAATTAACTGTAGTTAGTTTTTTCCACCTAGTGGGTATTTATTTTTGTGCAGAAAATGTAAAGTATAATTGTATTAAAGAAAAAAAAATTAATGACATTATTATTTAAAACATTTTTTTTGGTATTAATAATTTTATTTGGAAATCAAATAGAAATTGAAATGTTGGGAGTTCTAGTAGCTATTTTAAGGCCCTACAATCCCAGAACAATCATTTTAAAGCCTTGCTAGTCAAGTAAATTCTAAGTCTTGCTTCCTGTCTGCCTCCTCTTCCACCCCAACTAATGATCTGCTTGTCTTTGAAGATGCACTTTCTACCTTATTCTCTTCCTGGAAGGCTGAATGGCTACATCAATGAGCTCCTATGTCCTCTGCCTTTTGGTTGGGTTTAGTCAAGGCGGAGGTCCTATGAATTTATGGCTATTGATGGAGTTAATACAGAGATACAACATGGATGCTTTCCAGAATTTCCCTTGAAGAAATAACCACTTTGCTCATTTAAAACATTTTGTTAAAAAGTATAAAAACATTTTCACAGTATGAAAAAGCTTATATCATTCAAGCAATAAGCATAAGAAGAGTGGCATGGCTATATTAATAATGGACAAAGAAGTCAAAGTTGGACAGTGAATAAGGATGACAAAAGAATATCTTTGAATTGTGGTGTTGGAGAAGAATACGGAACACCCCATGGACTGCCAAAAGAATAAACAAGTCTATGTTGGACAAAATACAGCCAGAGTACTCCTTAGAGGCAAGGAGAATGAAACTTTGACTCACATACTTTGGACATGTTGTCAGGAGGGGTCAGTCCTTGGGAAAAGACATTGTGATGGGAAAGGTGGAGGGTCAGAGAAAGAGGAAGGTCCAACAAGATGGACTGACACAATAACTGTAGAAATGAGTTTGATGACAGAGGAGAAGGTAAGGATGGTTGCAGAATAGGGCCAGGTAAAGCTCTGTTGTCCAGAGGGTCAAATTGAGTCATAGTGGACTCTATAGCACCCAACTCTCTCTCTAGTTGTACACACACACACACACACACACACACACACACACACACGGAGTAAAGAGCAGAATTTCAAACTATATGAATATAAAGCTAACCAAGCTAAATTGGGATATAGCTAAACATACAATCTCAGAAATTTTAACATCCCCCTCTTCATAACTGAAAGAATAAGTTTTTCAGAAAAAAATATAAAATTTATAGTTAAGCAACTCTATCAGCTAACTTGAGGTTAATGACATTAATGGAACATTCCAAAGAACAGCTGCAGAAAATAGTTTCTTTTCAAATCTATGTGAAACATTCTTTGAGATAAACTTTATGTTTGGCAATGAAACACGTCTCAATAATTTAAAAAGATTGTGATCATAAAAATATACACCCTGATTATAATAGAAGCAAGTATTAGTGACAAAAGATGTCTAGAAAAATCTCTATAAGTTGAATAAAATAAACTATATTTTAAATGAGCAGTGAAGTCAGGAGAAAAATCACAGGAAAAATTATAACTTCTTTCATTCTGAAATATAATGAAAGTACACATATTGCAATTTATGGGATGAAGTTACTGCAGCTAGAGCAAATAATGTCTATTTTTATATTCTAAATTATATGCTTTAAATTTATGCTTTCACTAAAAAAGGGAAAAAGGTTCAAACCTTAAATATAAGAATATTTTAAAAAAGAAAAAAGTACGTTAAGCACAAGGAACAGGAAGAAATTTCTAAAAAAGAACAACAATAGATGATAGAAAAATGGCCTATGAATCTATCAAGGATTTTCACCTGTTCTGGATTTCCTATGAATGAATCATAGACATTCACTTTCCCACCTACTTTCATCTTGTGGTCTAGTGTAATGTATCTAATATTCATTCATATTATGATATCTTTTAATATATCAATAATTAAAGAGAAAGAAATTGTGTATTTCCATATAAAGATTTATATATAAATATGTTTATGAAAATTCATTAAATTTTAGCTCCAAATGGAAAAGACTTCATTTGTTCATCAATATAAATGGTAGTTAAATTGTACATTTTTTTAAAATTTTATTTTACTATTTTTGTGTGTGTACCGTCAAATCAGATCTGACGGGTACAGGAGGAGATTGTCTGTCCTTCTCCAGCAGAGCATCTGGTGGATTTGAACTGTGTACCTCTGGGATTGCAGTGCAGCTTCCTGCCACTAGGCCACCAGAGCTCCCTTCAAATTGTACATTTATATAATCAAATATTATTCAGTAATATCTGAAGTATTAACTATTTGGTGATAAGAGAAATCAGAACAATGGCTTTCTCCATGGTTTGATTGAGGATCGAGTGGGTAGGAACATAAGAGAACTTTTGGGGTAATGAAAGTATCCTCTATACGTTGCTGTTGCTGTGTACCATTGAGTTAGGCCTGACTCATCTGACCCTCCAGCATGTTTTCAGAGGCTGTAAATCGGCAAAAAAGAGTTTGCCTGTCTTTCTCCTGTAGAGCAGCTGGTGGATTTGAACTGCATGCCTTTGAATGACAGTGCCGCTCCTTACCACAAGGCCATCAGAACTCTCTATGCTATTTCTAGATATATTATTTACTACAGGAGTTCCAACTCCAAAGATTGGAGGGTCAAGTCAACTCAGAGGCACCTAAAAAATATGACCAAGTGATCTACTTTAGAAAAATCAAATCATCGAAGCCCTCAGAAACACAGTTCTACTTTGACACTCATGACGTTCCCTGTGTGTCAGAATCGCCTCAGCAGCCACTAGGACTGGCAATGGCCTGGTAGCTGTCTGTGTAATGTTTCCACATTTTACTCAGACTTCAATTATTAAAAATAATAAGTTAAAAAAACGGACTACACAATAAATGCTACAACACAACAACCACGGTTATTTTCTAATCTAGAAAGGAGAACGTGGCGTATGTAACAAAGCATTATTTAATATGGAAAGAAAACAGTTGTTGCTGCTGTGGTATGCTGTAAATTTGGATCTGACTCATAACGGATCCTTGGGCGGGTTTTAATCACATGGGAGGAGATTGCCCATCCTCCTACAGAGCAGCTGCGGCCTCGAATGGAATTGCAGGACAGTTTCTTGCCACAAGGCCACCAGAGCTCCCTCTATATATGTGTATACTCAGTTTATATAGATATATGGATGAGCAATGCTTATGGATTGGTTCTTCCTCTATGGTAGACAACAACAACGTATATATAAACACACAAAATTATATAGAGACACACTCAATGATATATATTATTTATATACACAGTATACAGAAAATAAATAATTTTACATAGATAAATTGAGTACTTCAGTTGTCCTGATTTCTGAAATTTAAGTGAGGTTTTGTGCTTGAGTTTCCCTCCTTCATAGGCTACATTATATTTCCACATCTATGCCTTGATGTTTGGGCCATCTGAAACAATTACGTAATTGAAAAAGAAGAGTGCCAGTTGGAGACGACAGAACTCTGTTGGTGCCCATGGGCTACAATACCTCATACTCCTTTATAAGTTCCCTTCTTATACTTTCTTTTGGCTAAAAACACACTCTGACAGATGGCCTCCCTCAAACTTGACCCACTTTCTCCCCAGACTGTATATTCTAATTGAATACAGGTATATATTTAAAAGTGGATGTTGCTTATAGGGAACAAACTCATATCAGTATGAACAGGTGGGCTACCCTGGGAATCAAGGAAATAATTAACCTCCGCACAGGCAGGAGAAAAAAAAATAACATTTAGGAATCAAGTCCAAGGACTTATCTGAAAGATTATCAGCAATATGTACTCTAAGCACTGTTTCCAAACTATTGCTACGAGTAACCCAAGGGAGTTCAAACAACTTTTTATAAAAAAAACTCTGGTCCATACAGAGTTTTTTGAAGCATAGGAAGATATGATCCCTTGTGACAAGAGGGTGGGAATCTTTCTGGCAATTTCAAAGGTGCACCAAACCCAGGGGTTTGATATTGCAAGGTCAAAGTAAATAGGACAGCAGCCTGCAGAATCAGTTTCTCGTTCACTCAAAAAATCCATATTGAAGGCTAATTACTGGACATCTGAGTAGAAACCTCTCCCCTCCCCAAACACCTCAAACTCTGATGGTAGCAAAAACCAGTGTAGAGGTCTGGATGGTAAGACAAGACGGTCAGGGAAGGCTTATCTTATGAGGTGATTAAGTAATTGTGACTTAATATCTAATTATAATACCCACCACTTTTCAGTATTAGAGATAGTCACTGATCTGAGGCATCTGACTTTAAGCTGCTCAATTAATGTCCTCAGATAAATAGAGTAAGGAGGAATCAAAATTAAGAGAGAAAAACATTGTGAGCTGGTGCACAGGCTCTGAGTACTAAGGTACAGTCTCATTAAGCTTCTGAAATATGATAATTTTTTCTAGATAGCTCTCTATTACCACAGGGATGAACCCTTTAGGGTCTATGAGTGTTCCAAAGGATCAAATGGTAGTAATGTTGATTGTGAGAAAGAAGAGAGGGAGAATGGGGAGAAAGAGAGGGAAATGAGGAAAGAAGGGAAAAGAAAAAAAAGAAGATACTGAAGATGAGGCTGAAAATCCAGGCATAGCTTCTTCACAATCCACGCTCTGCATGAAGTAACCAGCATGTGTATCAGAGAAGTTAGTAACAGCCAGGCAGGTACAGGACCATTTGGAACACTGCATAAAGTGATCCTTTTCTACTTCATTGTCTGGTGGTTAGGTTTGAATTGTAAATTTTAATCTGGACTGGATTGAATTTTATACATATAAAATGACCAGAAAAGTATGAGGTCTTTCTAGAATTCACTGAAGGCTAGAAAAAAACCCTCAAACTCCTAGAATCAGAACTGCCCCATAGCTGATCCTCCAGCAGGTTTTGGAAGATGCAAATTGCGTGGGAGGAGATGACTCATTTTTTTTCTGCAGACCAGATAGTGGGTTCAACCATCAAAGAGGTGTTGCCTTTAAGTGAAGAACACTATTTTCATTGTACTGTTATTACCAGATCTTCTTAAAAAGAAAGGAGTGTTTAAATAAAGTATGTTTATTGATGATATCCTGAAGGCACGCAGCTTGAATACACTGAGGATGGGCAATTTCCTCCAGAGCAATTAACTGCCTCTGAAAGCCCACCAGAGTCAGCTATGGGTTGATTCTGACTCGACACTAACAACAACATGTTTATTACTGTAGCTGAAGTTAGTGAAGAGAAATTTCTGGTTTTTACCCCCTTTTAATTTCTCATTTTAAAATAACTTCAGGAAACCAGAAAAAGAAAATGTATTAGAATAGATGCATGCTTCCGTGAGTCTTCAAGGGGTGATTAATCAGAAGTAGAATGCCAGGGTTTCAAGATGCTTCTGTGGACAATTGAACATCCAGCTTCTCAGTTAACAACCTTGCATTTTAACCACCTGTTGTTAGGTTGTGAGCCTTCCAGTCAGAATAGACTCAGAATTGACCTTCTCCCAGGTTTTCAGAGGCTGTAAATCACACAGGAGGAGATTTGCCCGTCCTGCTCTCATGGAGAAGCTGGCAGATTTGCCACATGCCTTTGGTATATTGCAGCATAACTTCTTATTACTAGGCTACCAGAGCTTCCCAAGAACTCCTAGGTACCTAGGAGACATTTAGGAACTCCAATAATCTCTGAGAGCATCCTAAATTCCTTTTAAAGTTTTAACATTTCTATTGTGTATTGTCAAGTTGAAACCAACCTATAGCTGACCTTCTAGTGGGTTTGCTGTGGGAGTTAAATGCTTGTGAAGAGATTGCCCATCATACTCCCAAGGAGCAGCTGGTGGATCCAAACCATATGCCGTTGGGTCAGCTGTGCAACTCCTTACCACTAGGCCACCAGAAGTGGAAATTGGTATAAGCTTCTGGTAGCTATGAAAACTATTTATAACTATGGCACCTGGTCTAAGCCATGATATTTGCAATTACTTCATTCATATGCATATGAAAACTGAATAATGAATAAGGAAGACCAAAGGATAATGGATACATTTCAATTATGGTGCTGGTGAAGGATGTGAACAATGTCATAGAGAGCTGGAAAACCCAACAAATTTGTTTTGGGAGACAACATTGGAATCAAAATGTTCTTTAGTAGCAAAGATAGTGAGATTCTGTGTCCCATACTTTGGCCATATGACCAGATGAACCAGTTAAACCAGAGGGTCAAGGAAAAAGAAGAAGAATTTTCAGGAGCTGATAAACATAGTAGCTGCATCAATGGACTAATTTGATTTGATTGTGAAGATGGAGCTGGAGCAGGCAGTGTTTCATGCTGTTTTACATGAGAACATTAGGAGTTGCATAAAGACACTCAGCAACTGGGGCCATGGGAGTAGGTGTGTCAGAGACAAGGAAATTGGCTCAAGATAGAGCAGGGTTCAGAGCTAGGAGTTACTATTATGACTTGATGGCACGTAACAGCAACAAGACTGCTCTTATAAAATAGCATTGACCAAGATAAGGGCAGGGGACAGGCAAATAAGACAAGAATGGATAGATAACGAACAGTGACAATTAACATTGTGGAACAAGAAAAACATTACAGAGTGAATTGATGGGGAGGGAAAAGCAAAGGGAGGGAGCAAAATATGCATCAATGAGTGAATGAAACCTTTCTGTAAACTTTCCTGAAAATCATAATTAAAGAATTGGATCCAACTTGATGGACCATAACAAGAACGATGCATACGTAACTTGGAAAAATAGCAATTTTAATTCATAAGAATAAGAAACATGGCTATGAACTAGTTGTACAGAATTTTTAGGGAGTTGTGCTGCTAACCCAAAACCCACCACCTGCCTGGTGGTTCAAACTCACCGGTTACTGAGGGATAAAGGTTAGCAATCTCCTCCCATGCAATTTCAAGCCACTGAAAACCTGCTGCTGGTGGTGGGATATGACTGTCAGTTCCAGCTTGACCACAAAGAGTTCGAGTTGATAAAATTGGACTTTTTCTCATTTAATCTTGAAGACATTTGCACTCCAATTACATGGCTTTTCCTATAAATCATAACATTAAACATTCCTGTTATCCACATTGGGATGGTCCTCACAGGATGGGTTTTAGACCTTGGAAATAGCTCACAGTTCCACAGATAATCGGGTATATCATCCAGTTAGATATTTTGGCCTTGATATATATGCCACATTCCAACTGAACTGGGTTTATTTTTGGATACAGTGGAAGGAAACCTGACAATAAACAAGCCCACACACCAGATAGTTCTCCGTGCCCTTCCAGATGTGGCTAGTCTGTGTAGATGCAGATGGTATGACAAGTGATTGACAGAGAAAGGTGAATCATTGCAAGAAACTATATTTAAATTAGAAAAAAAAACCACCCACAAAACAAAACCACACAATCCAAACCTAAAGGTGTGGGTTCACACTTCACTTGGACTCATAGCTTTCTAAATTATCTGCCAAGGCACTCTAATTTGTGAACAGTCTCTTCATTTTATGCTTCATTTAGAAATGGATGCATATAGAAATTGTATGATCTCATCCTCTAAGTTTTTATCCAGTCTCCTCAATCCAACTTTGAGGCAAGAGCGTGACTGCAGGTTTAGCCTCTTTGCTGCTAGAGAACAGGGCCTGCTCGACATCTAGTGATGCTGGGACCTAGTGTACCACAATGGACACCACTGTGTGTCTCAGACCTAACTGTTTGTTTGGATACCGCAACAGATCTGAAAGGATGATAAAAATAATGGATAGTGTGCTGAGGAGATATCCGAGCTTTCCTGTGATACTGTCTGAGGCCATTTCTGATCCTGAAACCAGATAATAACACCTGCAGGCTCCTTTGAAATATTTCCCTTCCACTACAACCCGTTAGTCAGCGTTCATCAAAACTGTTTCCTCAGCAAGTACCCACTGAAGCTCCACAGTACTGCAAGCTTGTGGCCAAGGAGGCCATGTGTTTCTGATAGCACCTGTATTCTAGAATTACCTAGTTAAGAATGTTTATTTTTAACCAAGGCTGGGCTTACTTTTTCAAATTAGGAAAATGAATACATTCTTATTTTATTTAGTTTACTATCCATGCCAGGGGCGCACATGTTTAAACAAGCACACAGTTCCAATCCCAGTTCTTATTTCCACAAATAACAATAACAGTAATAACAGTCAGTTGATCTGGAGTCAACTAGAGATAATGTCCCTTTAATGATTTTGTGGCACAGAGGACACGTTGTAAGAACCACCCCCCGATATTCTCCTCTGTTGTGATTCACATTTGTTTGCCTTTTCTCTAGATTTAGAGTGAGGTTAATGTTGTCTCCAAATTGTTTTAAACTAGAACAACAACTTTAAAGCCCACAGTTTCATCTTGCGCGTTTTGGCTAATGAGTCATTTTCATTGTGGGACAGTTTTTGAGAGTTGAGGAAACTCTTGGGCAAAGACGGCTGGCAACAGAAGCCTTAAGCAATAGGTTAAATGGCAGGGAATTTTAGCTCTGAAGTCAATAGCTGTCATCTTTCACTTGGCTCTGAGGACCAATGAAGTATATGAGGAAGTCAGTGAAAGAGGACTGTGGAAGTCTGTGACTCGGACCAGGAATCCTGTTTATCAATTTGAAATGAGAAACTCTGATGATACAGAAGTTTAACCTTACAGATCTAAGTAGGAGGTCTGTGGATTACAGTGAGCTACAGCTATGTGTACCTAAAAGGAGACATATAGTTCTGCATGTTGTTGTTAGCAGGTGCCATTGGGTTGATTCAGACTCAGGGAGGGCACAACAGAACAAAAGCCTGTCTCATTGCTTATCATTCTTCTCACAGTCATCACCATGGGTGAGCCCAATGCTTCAGCCACTGTCAATCCACCTCACTGAGAGTGTTTCTTCTTTTTCGCCAACCCTTGATCAAGCATAACATCTTTTTCCTGGGACCGTTCCCTTCTGACAACATGTTCAAAGCCCGGAAGATTAACTCTCATCATCCTGTCTTCTAAGGAGCATTAGGACTTCACTTCCTCCAAGACTCATTAGTTCAGGTTTCTTGTAGTCCATGGTCAATATTCTTTTCAATACTATAACCAACTGTGAAGCTTTCACACACCCATGAGGCAAATGAAAACACCATGGAGTGGATCAAGTGCACCTTAGTCTTCAAAATGACATTTGCTTTCTAACCCTGCAAAGACTTTCGTATCAGAGTTTCCCAGTGCAAGATGTCCTTTGGTTTCTTGACTACTGAGTCAAACTGAAACAACCTGATCACCCTTTTCATTTATCATGATGATGTTTATAGGTCCAGCTGGCAAGATTTTGTATTTTTTCCATACTGAAATATTTGATCTTCATTAGTATATGTTTGAAGTCCTCTGAACCTATACTCTGTAGGTTGCCGTTAGGTGTGGTTGAGTTGACCATGACACACAGTGACCCTGTGGACAACAGATCCAAACTGTGCCCTCTCCTATCCCTTCCTCACAGTCCCTGCCAAGCTCAAGGCCACTTATCCAGTCACTGTATCATTTCATCTCACTGAGAATCTTCCTTTTTCCCCCTGACCCTCTCTTTCTTCCCTACCATGGTGCCTTTTCCTAAGGATTGGGCCTTCCTAACAATGATATTAATTCTATACTGGCTTTGGATTTCTTGTCACTTTAGATACAGTTCCCCAAAGCCCTTCTGCAATATTGTCAATGCCTGACTAGTGCCTTCTTTTCTTCTCATGCTCCTCTTTCTTTTCTCTTTTCCTCGCAGAGAAGCTAAACCAGAATCCTTTTCTTTTATAATTATATGTACTATTTGCACTTCATAATACGTTTGCCCTCATAAGTCTTCTCTGGTCATGACCATTTCTTCTCAGACATGTGACCTGTGCTAGAAGATCCACCATTAATCATTACTCCTACCACTTTTATTAACATGCAGCCACTGACTAAAGCCTCACCATATGTCTTGAACATCAAGACCTGCATTAATGTATCTAAAATATGGTTATTTCACAAACAAGCTATCATAGCACAATAGAATTCAAATTACCAATCATAAATGTTGTCTGCCTCTTCATGATCCTTCTACAGCTGCTTCTTACTTCTCTAAAACAGGATAATGCAGCATTTTCTAAAGCCTTGAAAATAAGATAGTGTAGCATTTTCTAAGGCTATAGACAATTGAGAATGTATTTGGTGCTTATCTTTTAACTACCTGGGATGGTGGCAAGCACAGATATTATTTTTACGTTTCTTCTAATATGTTTAATGTCACTTTCCACATGTTATAAAAAGTACACACTTTTTAAGTTCTTTGTGAAATTTGTGCTGTGATCTCATTCCTCATTCAAGAAAAGGGCTTTGGGGTGAGCAGCATTTTTATTATATTTTTTGCTATCTTGTCCTGCTTTACCTGGTAAATGCCCTGTGAACAGGGTGCCAATTTGTCTCAGATTTCTCCATCTAGTTCCATTGTATGCCCATAGTTCCAGCATAATTATTAGTAACCTTTCCTTTCACTCACAGAAATATCTCAATTGTGTCAAAGTATAAGGTCATCTTTCATTCTTTTCTAAATAAAATTTTATTGTATTTTCATTTGAGGTTTACACAGCTGTTTGGTCCTCATTCAGCAATTCCCACACAAATTGTTCAATGACATAGATTATATTCTTCACATTGTGTGAACATTTTCATTATTTCTATTCTGGTTGTACCCCATCCATTAATCAAGTTTCCCTTCCTCCTTATCTTCTCTTCTTTGTTTTAAAGTAATTGTTGACCATTTGGTTTCATATAGGGGATTTCTTTTAAAGGAGCAAAATACTTAGGTGACATTTATTATTTAGCTAAAATAAGGTTCTGGGAATTGACGGCATACCAGTTGACACATTTCAACAAACAGATTCTGCCCTGGATGTACTCACAAAATTACGCCAAGAAATCTGGAGGATGATAACTTTGTCAACTAACTGGAAGAGATTCATATTTATTCCCAACCAAAAAAAAAAGGTGAGGCAACGGAGTGTGGAAATTATTGAACAATATCATTAATTATCACATGCAAGCAAGATTCTGCTGAAAATTATCCAAAATGACTGGAATAGAACCTCTACAGCATGACTTCCAGATTTGCAGCCTGGTTTTAGAAGAGGAGGTGACACCAGGGACATTATAGCCAATGTTAGATGGATCTTAGCTGAAAGCAGAGTACTAGAGGAATGTTATTTTGTGTTTCATTGACTATGCAAAGGCATTTGACTGTATGGATCATAACAAACTGTGGCTGACTCTGAGGAGAATGATAATCCCAGAACATATGATTGTGCTTATGTGAAACCTCTTCTTGGAACAAGAGGCAGTCGTCAGAACAGAGCAAGGAAACACTCCTTGGTTTAAACTCAGAAAAGGTGTAGCCAAGGATGCATCCTATCTCCATACCTTTTCAATCTATATGTGGAACAGATCATCCAGAAGGCTGGACTCTGTGAGGAGGAATGTAGCATCAGGATTGGAAGTAGACTCATCAGCAATCTGCATTGTGCAGATGACACAACCTTGCTTGCCGAAACTGAGGAGGACCTGAGGCATTTGCTTGCAGAAGGTCAAGAACTGGATCCTTCAATATGGATTGAAGCTCAGTATCAAGGGGAGGGGCAGCTTCTCACCATTGGGTCAATAGGCAGCATCATGACAGATGGTGAAGACATTGAGATTGTTAACGTCTTTAGCTTGCTTGGTTCCATAATCAACACTCTTAGTACCAGCAGCCAGAAAATGAAAAGATGGAATGAACAGCTGTAAGGAACCTCTCTAGAGAACTGAGAAACAATGATGTCAGCCTAGACACTAAGGTGCACCTGATCCGGGCCATGGTCTTCACAATTACTTACTTTATACGTCAGAAAGCTAGACAATGACTAGGGATGATAGAAGGAGAATTGATGCCTGTGAGCTGTGGTGCTGGGGAAGAGTATTGAATATACCATGGACTGTTAGGAGAACAAACAGGTTTGTCCCGTTTTCACCAAACCAGGTTGCCCCTTGGAGGGAAGGATTTTGAAGCTTTGTCTGACATATTTTGGGCCTGTTGTAAGGAAGGACCAACCAGTCCTTGGAGAGACATCATGCTTGGAAAGGTGGAGGGACAGCACAGAAATGGAAGTTCCTCAAAGAGATGGATTGATTGATTCAGAGACTGGGGTCATGGGAATAGGTGTGTCAGAGATAATGAGGTTGGTTCAGGATAGAGTAGGGTTCATAGCTGTTGTTCATAGGAGCACTATCAGGTGCAAATGACTCAAAGGTACCTAATAATAACAACAACAAAAAACATAAGGTGACCACAGAATTTAGTTTCATATCTTTACATAATAATAGTCTCAAGGAGTCATCAAATCTCAACCAGTCCAGTAGTTCTTTCTTTCTTCCTCTAGGAAACCACACTTTTCTCCCATTTTATCAAGGTCCAATTATTGTGATTATGGTTAAAATGGTTAGTAATGGTAGCCTGATGTTGTTTTCACCTAAGGGCAGATAGAGAGTTTCAGTTCTTGAGGACAGTTCCTTCTTTGAGTTTTTGGTGTTGTTTCATCTGTTTTTGTCTGTACTAATAGAAACTGAGAATTGTATCTTAGATGCCTGCGTCTAAGGTTTTTATGACATCAGACACTATTCCCAGACAAGGACAACAACTTTCTGAATTTTATTATGTCATTGACCAAGATATCCAACAACACTATAGTCCCAAGCCTGCAAACATGGAAAAGCAATTCTGTGAGGGATTTGGCTGTTCAATAAGTACAAATAATTGTGCCACCATGTGCTTTCTATATATGTTAGTATATGTGCTTATGATCTCATAGATGTATACAACTACACATGCACACACAAGTAGGAGGTATAGTGGCTTAGTGGTAAAGAGTTGCCCTGATAACCCAAAGTTACATGATTCCAATCCACCGGTTGCTCTGTGGGGAAAATATGGGTGATCCTCTCCTGTGCAATTTACACTCTCTGTAAAGCTGCTGGAGGGTCAACTGTGAGTTGTTTCTGGCTAGATGATACACAACAACATCTCTTTCTATATATTCATCTACATATAGATATTTATTTATAGATATAGATGTTGTGTTTTGTAACATCAAGTTAGAATTGATCCACAGTTGACCCTCCAGTGGGGTTTCAGAGGCAGTTTTAATAGCACAGGAGGAGAGTGCCCATTTTCACCCATGCAGCAACTGGTGGGTTCGAACAGCAAGCCTTTGGGATTGCAGCATAGCTTCTTCCCACTAGGCCATCAGAGCTCCTTGGATAAATATACTCACATGTAAGTATATATGGATACTTGTATATTTACTCACACAAACATTTTTCAGTTGTTTTTGCTGTTCTTTCAAGATGATAAATGAAATAGAAATTACCAACAGATCCTTTTCTTCTGGTGTACATTTCACTGACTTTGTTTACCTTTGTAACCTCTGTACATTTTACTCTAATATGGTGCTATCATTCCCATCACCTAAAATAGCAAATGTTGAGGTTCTCTTACATCGACTGCCTAAGAGTCGTCCTGTAAGAAGCAACAACCTCCCTCTTTTTCTCCACCTTCTCCTTGGAACTGTGAAGCAGCAACCATGTGTGACTGCATCTCCATCCACATTGGCCAGGCTGGTGTCCAGACTGGCAGTGCTCTGCTCTCTGGAGCATGGCATCCTGCCTGATGGTAAGTGATGAGACCATTGGGAGAGGAGATGACTCCTTCAACACCTTCTTCAGTGAGAATGGTGTTGGCAAGCATGTGCCCAGGGCAGTGTTTGTAGACCTGGAACCCACAGTCATTGAAGTTTGCACTGGCACCTCCCGCCAGCTCTTCCATCCTGAGCAGCTCATCACAGGCAAGGAGGATGCTGCCAACAACTATGCCCGTGGGCACTACACCATCGGCAAGGAGAGCATTGACTTGGTTCTGGATAAGATTAAAAATCTGGCTGACCAGTGCATGGGTCTCCATGGCTTCTTGGTTTTTCACAGCTTTGGTGGGGGAACCAGTTCTGGCTTCAGGTCCCTGTTGATGGAATCTGTTGATTATGGCAAGAAGTCCAAACTGGAGTTCTCCACTTACCCAGCCCCCCAGGTTTCTATAGCTGTGGTTGAGCCCTACAACTCCATTCTCATCACCCACACCACCCCGGAGCACTCAGATTGTGCCTTCATGGTAGACAATGAGGCCATCTATGACATCTGCCACAGACCTTGATAAAGAACGCCTAACCCAAACTAACCTGAATAGGTTAATAGATCAAATTGTGTTCTTTATCACTGCTTACCTCAGATTTGATGGTGCCCTGAATGTCAATCTGTCAGAATTCCAGACCAACCTGGTGCCCTATCCCCACATCCACTTCCTTCTGGCCACTTACCCCTGTTACCTCTGCTGAGAAAGCTTACCATAAACAGCTTCCTGTAGCAGAGATTACCAATGCTTGCTTTGAGCTAGCCAATCAGATGGTGAAATGTGACCCAAGCCGTGGTAAATATATGGCTTGCTGCCTGATGTGCCATGGTGATGTGGTTCCAAAGATGTCAGTGCTGCCATTGCCACCATCAAGACCAAACGTACCATCTGGTTTGGGGATTGGTGTCCCATTGGCTTTGAGGGTGATGTTAATCACCCCTCGGAGACCTGGCCAAGACACAGCGAGCTGTGTGCATGCTGAGCAATACCACAGCCATTGCTGAGGCCTGGGCTCTCCTGGACCACAAGTTCGATCTGATGTATGCCAAGCGTGCCTTTGTTCATGAGTACGTGGGTGAGGGATGGAGGAAGGAGAGTTTTCTCATGAGGACGTGGCTGCCCTTGAGAGGATTATGAGGAGCTGGGTGTGGATTCTGTTGAAGGAAAGGGCAAGGAAGAAGAATACTAAGTTAAAATGTCACAAAGGTGCTGCTATTACAGGGAAGCTTATTCTGTTTTAAACATTGAAAAGTTGTGGTCTGATCAGTTAATTTGTATGCAGCAGTGTATACTTTCATATACAACTACTGACCTATGCTTTAAAACAAGAACGCTTTGTCACAGGCCCAAGCTGTCCATTTCTCTGATAGGTTTTGAATAAAGTATCCCTGTCTTAAAAAAAAAAAAAAAAGAAATGTCTACTCTCTGAAATAGACTTACACTCCTGTTCCTGGTAACCACTAATGAACATTAATTTCTGTATATTTACTTCTGCATACCATTTGTTAAAAGTGAGAACATACTATCAGATTATCTCTCAGATGTACAAAGCTTTCACTTAAAGGTAGATGGTTTGAAGGCTACTATATTCCATAATACTAAAAACTGAACAAGTATTTCCTGTAAAAAACTAGATTGTCCAGTGTTTCTCTGACCCATTTAATGTCCTCCACTAAAAGGTCCAAAGTAGTAACCTTTAACTCATTTTTATTTCTCTCCTTTCCTCATTCCACTTGGTAACTAGGTTGTCAAACCTCCTATCTAATCCTTTCTTAATGATACATCACGGCTATTGGCACATTTTTCTCATCTAGATATTTGCAATAATGTCCTACTGTGTTGGCTAGTGTGCCTTTTAGATTGTTCACAAAATTCCCTTTCTTTGAGGGAGCTCTGATGACTGAATGGGTAAGGAGTTGTACAGTCAACACAAAAGTGGGTGTTTCAAACACACAAGCTGCTCTACAGGAGAAAGTTGGGCACTCTGCCACGTGATTTACAGGCTCTGGAAATCCACTGGAGAGACAGCTAGGAACCACTTCTGACTCCATCCACAGAAATGGGTTGCATTGTTGGAATGAGGTTGAAGATGCTCACAAACAAGTCCAGAGGAGAACGGAGAGGATGGCAAGTTCATGGAATTACATGAGGATTCCTACAGTTAGAACATAAATTTGCAGGTAGGAAGAGAGTAAGTGTTAATACTGTGAAGCAGGACCAGGTATTTCAGATACCATTTGCCCATTTGACATTTACCAAAACAAAACCAAAATGCCCAAACCACATTCATTCTTGTAGAGTTCATTGCACTGCTAGTGATCCCATTTGTTATAGGGTTTTTTCCTTTCTTTGTGCTGTCGGATGGGATAGTAATTGAGTCCAAATCATATTCAATTGCTGAGACTTAATCTTGAGGACCACAAATTTTAATTTGCTGTTGACTTAGAATCAACACATAGTGGGCCTTCTAGTGCATTTTCTGAGGCTGTAAATCATCATGGAAGGAGATTGCCCATCTTTTGTTCTTAACCACCAGAAAGGCCCACCTTTGAGTTAGCAGTGCTACTGTCTATGGACTATGCTGCCAGAGGGTCACAGGGATGCAGCAAAGGCAAACCAGACCCTACTGTGCTCAGATTTGTATTTTACAAAACAAGGAAAATTCTTCTACAAAGATTCTTTTATTATTCAATCTAAAGTCCTCTTTTCTGAACTCACTGCTCAGAGGTTTGAGATTACTACCAATGAATACTGTCTTAAAACAAAATCTAAAACAGAAGTGAAAATTTAAGTTCCACCCTGATTGAATATTTGACCTTTACCACCTCTACCCCCCATGCCTCATACCTTGTGCTCTTTAATAGTACAGAACAGACTTCATTCAAAGCCACCACAATAAGAGAAGACAAAGGAATGCCACATCTCAGTCACTGCCTCCTCAAAGGGGTCTTTCCTGACCCCATCCTATAAATCTGTTTAATTCCTTTAGTACTTAGCATCTAGACCTTTTATCCTATATCTCTAGAATGTTGTTATTGTTGGCTGCTATCCCTATTCTTGAGTTTTGAACAGTTGGGACCAGCACTATCCTGCCTGTTCACCCCAGTGACAGGTTACAGATTGGACGGCTGTGATCCACAGTGTTTTCATTAGCTGACTCCTGAAAGTTGATTGCCAGGCCTTTCTTCCTGGCTCATCTTAATTGGGAAAGTCTGGTTGAAATCTGTCCAGCATCTTGGCACCACAAAAGTCTCCAATGCCACATGTGTGGTTATTGTCCATGAGGTACCAGGAATGTTCTTAACCCAGCTACTTTCTTTACCCATGGGATTGTCAGCTCCTTGAGGGAGGCAGGATACATAGTGGTTAAGACTTAGAACTTTGCCTGCATGCCTCCCAGTTAGGCTGTTCTTGATCACAATCCATCACCTTTTCACCCACAAGCAGTAGGATCTTACATAATTCTCCCAACTTATTGAAATCTCAGCTTCACATCTCTGAATAGTAGTCATCATTCTGTCTTTCATGAGTTTACATGTTGTTGTGTATCATCCAATCCGTAGCTCCAGCCAAGTTTTAGCGATAGTAAATTGCATGGGAAGAGATTACTCCTTCTTGCCCCATAGGGCAGCTGGTGAATTAGAACGACATGCATGGTGTGTATAGACTAAGCGAAACAAAGCCTGTGAAAGATGGCAGGATACCTGACAATAAGCATTCAGCCAATGTTGCCCTTTTTACTTGTAATATGTTATTAAGACCTTAGTGCAAAAACGTGTATCCCTAAAGTAAATTCTAATTTATGGCAATGCAAAGGTCAGAGGACAATTGTGACTTTAGAACTACCAGGGATCATGAGGATGGCAAAGACAGGGCAAAGTTCCAATCTGTTGTCATTAGGGACGCTCTAAGTCATGGTTGACTCAAAAGCACATTACAATGATCCTTCAGAAGTATATAGTCAGGCTTTTCTCCCAAGACTTCTCTGTGTGTATTCAAACTGCTAACATTTAGTAGCTCTCACAGGAGATACCAAAATTATATTTATTGCCTAGGAATAGAAACGGAAAACTACTTCATGAGAGATTATTTCCCCTTCCTCAAAAATCTCCTTTGCAATTCAGTCAATTGATAAAATATATTTTGAACCCATGCTAAAATATCACTATCAAAAGAGAAAAGTCGTGTGGCCAGCTGCTTAGATCATGTTTTAGAATGAGTGGGCCCTAGTAGAATAGTACATAAACAGAATTTTTGTCAGTCATATTATTTTTCCTGCTACAGATTTTCATTACAATCAGTCATTTTTCTCCTTTCTGATGGAACTTCAATCAATTAACAGAATCATTCAACCTTGTTGCTTTGTGTCTCCCTGCCTCTCAGCATCCCTGTGAAATTGTTAACGAATGCTCAGATATAATAGGAGGGCTGTCATAAAAATTCTTTAGGGACTCGTCAGGCCGTGTGGATAATCATGTTCCGAATTTGATTTGTAAATATGGACTTTTGCATGCACAGGGTATTTTTGGTAGCATGATTATGAAGGTACACGAGGCTGAACAATCCATCCATCATTGAGTGAGTTATGGGGAAAGTGGATTGATTTCACCGGCTTCCTAGACAACAATTTACTGATGGTGTGTAATCAGGACTATGTATGAGTGTTAAAGAAGAAGCAAGAGAAGAAACAGAGAAGGAGGAGAAGAGAGTCCACTCGTCAATGTAGAACTATGTTCCATAGGTTTTTGGAGGAGTATACTTTCAGAAATGGATTGCCAGGCTTTTCTTCTGAGGTCCCTTGTGTGGATTACAAGGGCCAACACCTGAATGTGTTAACAATTTTCTCTACCCGGGAGTCCTCAGAGTGGGCAGACACAAGAAACCAAGCGTATAGGGAAGCAATAGAAGATCAGTTTCAGTCTCCAAGGTCACTGAAAGCTTGGACCACAGGACTCAGGCCCTGGGGCATCTCCTTCTAGCAATTGGAGAAATCTGCTGCTTGACAGCCGACTTTACAGTATAAACGTAACTAGGCATTTGAGTAGACAAACCTCAGAGGCTGTACTTCAGCTCTCTCTAACAGGTTATTCCAAGCGCCTTTAAAATGAAAGACCGTTTACAGAATGAAACACATTGCATTGTGAAATATTAGTTTCTTATTACTTCTAGTAAACAGCAAAGTAAGTAAAAAGCACAATGTGGGAGATGGATTTTCTATAAGATAGGCAGTGTGTGTGTTGTTCTCTATTAGATTCCGTGAAAATCAATCTGCAACCTAGTTCAGCCTGGTAAAATTAGATCTAAAACTATTTAATTTTGTTTCAAGAGTGTTTTTCCCATCTGATGCCTAGCCTGAGGACACAACGGTGATAAAATACCTTGAGTTATTATCAGCTTACGTGCACCTCTGTCTGGGTGAGAATTACACAGTATTATGTATTTTCAGAGGTAACTGGTGCCTGGGATAAAAATGCAGTATACAAATAACATGATTCTGCAAGCGTTCCCTGTTATTAAGAGGCTCATTTTTTATGCACTTATTTTACATTCCACATGGTTTGGTAATAAGATGTGGCAAATGGATGTTTTTAATTTGCCTGAGTATGGGCTTTTTGTTTTTGAAACTAGACTCTGTGACTAGCTGAATGCTGCAAAAAACAGCAGTTGGGGTGGTGAGGGCATGTTGAAGGTGTTGTGAATGAGATACCAGGATGGGCTGGGTAATAAGACCGGTTAGGGATCCTGTCAAGTAGATGACCCTCAAGTGAGCCTTCAGGTGACAGAGTGGAACTGAGTGCTGTACAGTTTCTAGTGACCAACGTTTTCTTCCAAGGTGCTTCTGGGTGGACTTGATCCCTTAACTTTCCTTTCAGTTAATAGCCAAGCACCTCAATTGTCTGCCCCACCCAAGAACTCCGATGAGCACTAACAATAGCAGTGGAGAGTAATCTTGAATTGCCGCTTTTTACAACTCGAACTCTCTGCATCTGGGGACTCTGACAAGAAATGAAGGAAACTCTGGAGGCTTAGTGGTAAAGAGTTGTACTGTCAACTCAAAGGCACATGGTTCAAGTCCACCTGCTGCTCTGTGAGAAAAAGACAGGCAATCTCCTCCTGTGCAACTTACAGTCTCTGAAAAGCCACTGGTGGATCAGCTATGAGTCTGTTTTGACTCTACGGCCATGAATAGTAGTAGCAGTAGACAAAAATGACAAATGGAAAATGAGAAAGGTAAGGTCAGAAAGTTTCAAGAGTATCTTGTCAGGATACTTGGTTGTATACATGAACATCACCTAGGACTTTAATAATTGTCACAGTGTTGTATACTTTTGTGGTGCTTCTGAATTTTATCATTTGTGTGACAAGGCAACCCTGGAAATTGTCTGACTATGATCAACTCTCATTTTACAGGTGAGAAGGAAACAGAGGAGAAGCAGAATTATTTCTACCCAGATAAAGACGGAGTCTCTGAGGAGATGGGACTAGACACTAAGGTGTGTAGTTTAGTTTCCACCTCTGCAGGGTGCTACTCTTCTGTGAGACGGTCTCTATAAGCCAGAAAGAGACATGTGGCAACGATAAAGGGGAAAACTCTGGAAGAGATGGATTCACACGATAACGGGGTTAATGGGGGTAGGTGTGTTGCAGCCGGTGATATTGGCTCTAGATATGGCCCAGTTCAGAGCTATTGTGCGTAGGGTCCCTATGAACTGCAGATGACTTGATGACACATAACAACCACCACCACAATGGTACAATAACAAACGGTAGCATGTTCCTGGGGTTAACAGGAGAACATTTAGGGGATTCTTGTTTTCACGGAATGGAACATTGTAAGGGAAGATCGTCACATAAATGACAATGAGCCAAATTTTCATTTTATTCACAATAGATGGAGTTGGCATACCATCAAGACCACAGTGCATTTTAAATTTCCTGAAGACAGGGATTGCTTTTGTTCTTTTCATGTCTCCCATTAATCACCAATGTTGTAAGAGGCTGCTGAGTCAGGTCCAACTGATAGCAACCCCATGAACAAAACCACACCTGGTGCTGTACCATCCTCACTATCTCTGTTATGCCTCAACCAATGTTGTTACAGTTGATGTTGTTGTTGTTATGTGCTGTCGAGTCAGAACGGACTCATAGCTCATAGCGGGTTTTTGGAAGATGTAAATCGCTGGAGGAGACTGAGCCTCGTTCTCCCACAAAGCAGCTGTAGGATTCAAACTACCTGCCTTTGGATTGATAGTGCAACTCCTTATCATTAGGCCACCAGTGCTCCACTCATAGATGTGTAATGATAATCTGGTTACTGGATTTACAAGGATACAAACTCTAATCTGTGTAGTTAATCTTGTTTCTATGTATGCCATTATTTCTCAGCAATGAAGGAACCACAGAACCTAAGCTTATTATTATTATTATTGTTGTTATGAAATTGTAATAAAGCTTGAGATATCAGCTCCCAAAATATGCTTTAAAACAAAAACTGATACTAGTACTAAAAAAATTTCTAAGAGCAAATATATTTGAGGAAGGCTAAGTTGTTTTTCTTTTAAATGAAATTTTTTATTTTAATTGTCATTTTAATAAAAGTTTACAGAAAAGTTAGGTTTTCATTCATTCATTGTTGCACATTTTACCCCATCTCTCTCCCTTCCCCCTCCCCAAGCTGACTTTTTTCCCACTAGTTCCTTTAACGGAAGGACTTTCCGGGGTTCTGATGCACACTACGCTAATATGACCTGAAAACCTCTAAGATGGAGAGACTACGCAGAATTGCTCATGACCTTGGAATATGTTTTTCATGAAGCATCTTGTGTAACTTCTGCTCCACAAGACATAATTTGAGAAGTGCCGACATATGGCACTATCACAAGGCTCAGCCTAATGTCTTCAGAGACTGCCCTGCAGTTATTTCCTAAGGAATGCAATGGAAAGATTTCATTTAGCTTTAGGTCTCTAAGGTCTAGGGTGAGCAGGAGGGAATGGGAGTCTAATTTTATATTTGGTACAGAATACACACACACACACACACACACACACACACACTGATATATATGTGTGTGTATGTATGTATAGAGTCCATTGCTTAGTCAGGGACTGGATATATTCTAAAAATCTTATTTCTAGCTATAGTCTAAAACCTTATTTCTAAGTCATTCGTTCTTTTTCAAAGTAACTTTTCTATGCATTTTTTTTTTTACTGATAACTTACTATGTGATGAGCAATTTTCTAAACTGTGGGAATTTATTAGAAAACAAAACAGGTAAATATTTTCCTTGAAGAAATAGTCTTGTTTGTTTAAATTAAAAACATTTCCCTAAGACATAATGTAATTAATCCATATTTCAGTTCCAAAATTAAGACCCTCCCCCAATATTTCTATTGAATCAATTACAACTAATCATGTGCTTCCATCAGGCATCCAAGGACACCCATCTTTCTTCCTCGGAGCCACTGTTGGATTCAAACTGCGGACCGTTCACTTGGCAGCTCAGCTTATTTATCGCCAAAAACCCAAACCCAAACCCATTGAAATGAGTTGAATTTGGATTCTTAGCAACGTTGTAGCACAACACAGAATTGACTCAGCGAGTTTCCCAGGCTGTAAATGTTTATGGAAGCAGACTGCTTCATCTTTGCCCACAAAGTGGTTGTTGGGTTCAATATGGTGACCTTTTGGTTGGCAGTTGAGTGACTCTGACCATGGCACCACTGGGGTTCCTCTACCCACTCATGTCTAACCATTTATTAAAGACTATTTGGAACATTAAAGACATCTAATGAAATGGCCTAATGTTGTAGAACATTAAACGTAAGCGTGGAACATTTTGCTTCGATCCTCCATCCAGCAGGCAGCCCCTCACTTAGGCCTGAAGGGAATGACTTCAAGAATGTTAGCCCTCACTTATGTGAGGGTGACCCTACTCTGAACATCAAGAGTGGCCCTGATCAGTCTGAACAGCATAATCCTACTTTCTTCAACAGAATCCACTGTACATTTTATGAGGTCCAGTGTGAAAATGAAAATGTGGTAGCTGTTTTTGAAAAACTATTAAGAATTTCAGGGCAGCAACAACAGGAAAAACATGAAACCAAAGGTAGAGTAAGAGGAGGCTGCCCACTCATGCGCTCCTGAGTCAGCCTCTTCCTGGGCATGAGACTCAGTTCATGCCAAGAATCAAATCTCTTGTTCACATGGTAGGGAGAGGAGTTCTCTTTCTGTTGATTTTCTAAGTGAGAGGTTGTGATGTTTGGGACAAGTCTAGCCATCTTGAAAATAAAGAGGAAAGCCTGGATGGAGCTCACATGTGAGGAAAAGAGGGAATCTAGGAGGAGGAATGTGACATCAGGATTGGAGGAAGACTCATCAACAGCCTACATTACCCAGGTGACACAACCTTATTTGCTGAAAGTGAGGAGGACTTGAAGTGCTTGTGGCAGAAGGTGAAGGACAGTTGTCTTCAATATAGATTGAAGCTCAACATCAAGAAGACAAAGATTCTTACCACTAAGCCAATTGGCAGCACCTTGACAGATGGAGAAGAGACTGAGGCTGTTAATAGTGACAGCTTTTTCGGCTCCACAACCAGCATTCTTGGCATCAGCAGTCAGGAAATCAAAAGACGAGTATCGCTGGGAAAATCTGCTGTCAGGAACCTCTCCAGAGTGCTGATAAGCAACCATGTCAGTCTAGATACTAAGTTGCTTCTGATCCAGGCCATGGTCTTCACAATTACTTACTATGAATTAGAGAACTGGACAATGACAAAGTATGATAGAAGAAGAATGGATGCCTTCAAACAGGTCTGTCTTAGAAAGAGTGGAACTGAGTTTATCCTTGGAACCTAGGATTTTGAAGCTCCATCTCATACTTTGGGCACGTGGCCAGGAGGGAGCTATCCTTGGAGAAGGACATCATGCTCGGAAAGGTGGAGGGACAGCACAGAAGAGGGAGACCCCAGATGAAACGGATTGATACAGTAACTGGGGCAATGAGGGTAGGTGTGTTGGAGTCAATGAGACTGGCTCAGAATAGGGCAGGCTTCAGAGCTGTTTGTACATAAGGTTGCTGTGAGTCACAAGGGACTTGACTGCATATAATAATAACAACAATGCCAACAACAACAACAGGAGGCAGAGAAGGGCTTGATCATTATTATACCATTGCGATGAATTTTAGGTGGGCCTGAACCCAGCCCTATTTGTCCTCTTTTTAATTCTGTAAACCAAAATTGGGGTTTCTGGTACTTTGGTACATGAGTATTCTGTATAACAAAGCTACACATTGATCATTCATTTCTGTCAAGCTGAAACCAACCCATAGTTGACCCTCAGTTCTGAGCTTATAATTCACATGGGTAGAGACTGTCCATCTTTCTTCCATGGAGTTTCTTTCTTATGAGCTCCTAGTGCAGCACCCTATGGACTATGCTACCCATTACTAGATTATTTAACCTTTTTATCCTGGCTTCAGTTTTCTCATTTGTAAAATGGAAATTACATTTCAAAGTCGTACTGTAAGATTCACTTGGGGAATGAATGTGAAAGAGCTTTGTAGTGGATCAAATGATAATTACGTGATGGGTCATAATCATTATCACACCAGAAGAGGTCTATTTGCTTCTTTGTATAAGAGAAGGGCTTGTCTAGGTGGTCACTGCCTACCTTTTCTGAATTATGTTGTTGTTGTTAAGTGTTCTCAAGTCATAGGTGACTCATAGTGATCCTATGAATGAAAGACCTGAACACTTGTATAAAATTCATCCTTTCTCTAGGTTCATAGGGTTTCTGGAGGCAAGCTATTTCAGAAGTGAATGCCACTCCTGCTTTCAAGTTTGTTTTAATCGGGGAGCTAACCCAAACACTGTCTACCATGAGTAACCATTATCACATTTGACACATCAGTGTCATAAAGTTCAGCATCATGGCAACCACAAGTTAGCTTTGTACTGCAAGTGGATAGACCAGGGCTATATGAACTAGAAGAATGTTTGACCAAAACCAATTAAAACCAGACCCTTAGGCCCTTCCAAATTCAGAACCAGAGCATGTTGAAACTCCATGAGCTCCGTCATTCCAAATTCCTCCATAATCATGCATTCTCACTGGCTCTCACCACCCAATAAATGCCCATCTGGGAGCATTCCGCTGCTTCTTTAATCTCCTCCTATTTTGATGCCACATGTTTCTTCATAGAATCTAACTTCTTTAATGATTTGTCTACCATATAGACTGAGTACACATGAAGGAAGGATGCATATATAAGCAGAAGATGAACAAAGACCCGAAGCCTTCTGTAACTATCATCATTCTGAGTTATAGGAGAAGACAATTCAAGCTTGTGTTCGATGCAAGCTGAACTCAATTCTGAGATGCAGGAGTAATTGCTAAATGTGATGCTCACAAGGCATTTATCACCATCCTTGAAACTGGTAATTTTTTTTCAACTTACATTCGATAGAGGTCACTACCATTGACTCTTACCTTCACTGCCAGATTATTCATCTCAGAATGCATAAACTTTGGCTGTTACATGGGTTAAGCAGAGATGAGAAGCCAAGAGAGAAAGCATAAGGCCTTACAAAAAAATGTAAAGGAAGCACAACAGTATAATATTTTATGGGAAGAAAAGACTACTCAGTAAACTGGCCACCTGGAGAAGACTGAGTTTATTTCCTTTATCTATCAGCTAAGATTCATTCAGTATATAACATGGCATGCTTCTTGTTTAATCCTTACATACACTTTATGCTGAAATCCAGGGAAGATCCTTTCTCTAGTTTCTTCCTGCCTGTGTCTAGCTATCATGGAATCAGCTCAGACTCATAGGAACCTTATGTATAAAAGAATGGAACAATGCCTGGTCTTGCATCATCTTAACACTTGTTGGTATATTTTAGTCCACTGTTGTGGCAGTTGAGTCATTCTAACTTATTGAAGGTTCCTTCTTTTTTGCTACTCATGTCGTTCTAGTGTACCTGTATCATGTATCAAGCTGCTAACCGAAAGATCAGCAGTTCAAATTCAACAGCCACTCTGAGGAAGATGGGCAGTCTCCCCTAATAAAGATGTACTACCTAGGGAATCTGATGGAGGGTCGCTGTAAGGTGGAACCAGCTGGGTGGGTTGGGTTTTGGGGTCTGCTACTTTATCAACCATGACACCCTTTTCTGTCCATTGATCTTTCCTGTTGAGGTGTCCAAAATAAGTAAGCCGACATTTCATCATCCTTACTTCTATTTTTTTAATTAATTTAATGAAAGTTTACAGAGACAGGGTTTTCATTCATTCGTTATTGCACTTTTCTCCCTGCCCAACCTCTCCCCTGCCCCCCAATTCACTCTTCTTCTTAGAAAGTAAGAGAAAAACTCTTTCATTGTTATGCACTCAAAGGAACATTATTTGGGCTCTTAATATGCCTAAATATACCTTGAGTTGTGGTGTTGGAGAAGAGTGCTGAATATCCCATAAACTGCCAACAGCACAACTAATTCTGTCTCAGAAAAAGTGAGATATGAGTGATTCCTGAATACGAAGAGAGTGAAGCTCTGTCTCATATATTTTGGGCATGTTGTTAGGAGGGTATGTCCTTGGAGAAGGAGATCATGCTTGGAGTGGTGGAAGGTCAGTGTAAGAGAAGGAAACCCTTAACAAGGTGGATTTGACACAGTGACTGTAACTATGGGCTTAAGCGTGATGGAAATGGTGAAGATGGTTCAGGTTAGGACAAGTTTGAGATCCATTGTTCACAGGGTCTCTTTGAGTCCTACTTAACTCATCACCTAACAACAACCACTACAGTTATTAAACTGTATTGCATTGCACCAGAAAGAATAAACCCTAATCCTAGCTAGCTTGGCTCAGGAATTCACTGACAATGTGATGGTCATCTTTGTGTCATTTCAGGTACTTTTGCAGGACTGCCATCAGCATACGACTCATCAGGTCAAGGATGAATGAGAAACAGTATAATAACCCTAAACCGGTTGTGTTTCAGGGGTGCTGGCTATTCTCGGGGGCTCACAGCAAGCCCAAACCATAATCCTCTTTGTTGGCCTTGGGTCTCTGCTTCTTTCAAACCTGGGAATCCCTGAGCCTATGAGGATGAGAAATAATTTTCAGCTAATAGGATTATGCTTCATTGGTGTTTTCTTAATGTCAAACTCTAGAATGCTCTATGCCTTATTTAATTAAAACCTTAGAGTTTTGGTCCCAAAGGAGAAGGAGGAGTAGGTAAATCCTTCCTTTGGGTTGTAGAAATTGTTGTTTGAGCTGGTTGTTTTACTGTGGTCATAGGAAAGTTGGAGCAGGGCAGTGAGTCAAGTAACAGAGGTTCACATGGAGGGAACTCAGCTGAAGAGCCCTCTCTCAGGGGCTGTCAAACTTCTGGGAACACATTTTCTGAGCTTGTCTGGGAGGCCCTGCTTGGGCTGTGACTCCTATCAGGAGTGCTAATGGGGGCTGTGCATCTTGGTCCCTGGGCTCAGAGCTGACAGCACACCCTTGAATGTCAAGACGGCCAATAACTCTCAGAAGAGAGAAGTCGCTTATTTGCAATGCTGTCATGGCTCTGTTGGCATTTTTACGGCAGCAGTAGCCTCCAAAGTACAGGATGTCAGAGTAAGTGTGGCCAAGGATAGCTCTAGGTTTGGATGATTTGGGAGGAGTGTACATTAAAGAGCTTTGACTTAATTTCTTTTCCCTGGATATTTAATGGGGAAAGTCTGCATATAACTGAGTAATCTCTTTTTTTAAATGACAACTGGGCAGGACTCAGCTGATAGTAAAGAGATGATGTTTGTGTATAGGACTGAGCTAGGTAGGTTATTGTTGTTGATTGCCTTCTAGTTGAGTATGACTCATAGTGACCCTATGAACAAAAGGCCTGAAGCCCCTCTACAACTAACAATCTTTATCAACATTCATAGAGTTTCCGGAGGCATGTTGTTTAGGGGGTGGATGCCATTCCTGGATCCAAATTCAGCAAAACCACTTCCCTTCCTCTTTCCCTTCTTTCCCCCTCCTGTCTTTCCCCTCCCCTCTCCTCCTCCCTTTCTTTTCTCTCTTTCCCCCTCCCTCTCCTGGTAGTAGTGAGTGCCCAGAGCTGCCCATGTGATATTTTCTTTTCTATTCAAATGACCAGCTGAACAATGTAAGTACCCAAGGATATGGTGACAAGCCCATAAAGACAAATATGATGAGCAATACTTTTTTAAATTCCCAAATGGGAGCTGGAATAAAACCTGCTAGGACCATCTTCTTCTTCCTCAGGGAAGTGCTTAGAATAAATCCACTGGAGCCCATCTTTTCTTTTGGTCCTTTTTCATTGAAATAATTTTTAAAAGGGTAGCTTGTTTAAGCCAAAGAATTCTAGCTCCTTTTCTGGCTCTTTTAAATCTTTGCTAGAGGCTTCCTGAACACAATCTCTGCAGTTGCCTGAAGAGGTGGACCTTGCATGTGAGGGTTCACGTCACATACTTCAGGCAGGTTGCTAGGAGAGGCTGATCCTTGGAGAGGGACATGACGCTCAGAAATGTAGAGGCTGGCAAGGGAGAGGAAAACCCTCGACCAGGTGACTTGAGACGGAGACTGCTGCAATGGGCTCTAATGTTTCAGGAAGTGTGAAGAGAGCACAGGATAGAACAGGGTTCAGATCTATTGTTCATAGGATTGTTATGGGCCACACCTGACCTAACAACAACTAATAATTTTGTTGGTTTTCATTGTCAGATTGACTCTAGCACATGGCAAATCCATGGACAACATGGGGTCCTCTCCCACTTTCCTATTAGTATGCTGGTCTGTTGTTATGGACACTGTGCATTTTAACTGCCAGTTTCCAGCACTATGTTGGGCCACATCTTGTGATTCATAGGCATTCATTAGCTAATTTTTGGAAGTGGATCACCAGGCCTGTCTCCTTTGTCTCTCTTATTCTTTTTTTTTTTTTTATCTGACTGGTACAGGAGGAGATTGTTCCTCCTTTTCCCGGCAGAGCATCTGGTGGATTTGAACCGTGTGCCTCTGGGATTTCAGTTGCAGCTCCTTGCCACTAGGCCACCAGAGCTCCCCCTGTCTCTCTTATTCTTGAAGCTTCACCAAAACCTGTTCACCAGGGGTGATCATTTTAGTATTAGAAATAGCGGAGGCTTTGAATTATTGCACACTGATAATAATTCAGAATGATTACACATTAATAAGAGTTCATAGTTATTGTACATTGACACTATTTCAAGAAAAAGTATAGAACATTAATTTACATGTATTTCCTCAACTAACATTCCATTAAATCTTAATAGTTGGGATATTCCCCTTTTTTATCAACAAGGAAACGGCCATATGGAGATATTAACTGATTTGTTCAAATTTGAGTAGTCCGACTACAGAGCCTTCCACAAACAAGAGCTTCATTAAAAGGATTCTGTACTTTATTACACTTGTTGACGAATTTGCTGAGGAAACTCACATCCATAATTAGGAAAGTAACAAAGTATACTGAAGCTTCAGAGAAGCCATGCACCAAAAGAAAACTTGTGCACTGAACCATTTGTCAATAGACTTTGGCTGCAAATTGTTCTTTTCAGCAAATTTTTCCAGCTGCTTCCCTTGACGACCAGCAAGGTATAGATTTTTATTTTCATGAACTTATGGAATTTTTCATCCAGAACGTCACAATGTTCTGCATTCGTGTCCCAGTCTCTTTCAGTGCAGGATTAACTAGCTAATATATGAATCAGTTGACTTCCATGTGTCCAGTGCTGTCAAGCACTCCGAAGTGGAGATGAAAGTCACGCCATGCCCTCATGATATTGACAGTCAGTAAATTAACATGTGTTTGGAAACAGACTACCACTGCACCTGCTTCCAGCATCCTAGCCCTGCTTGTGTGTGATAAATGCGACCACGAAAGGGAAAGAACAAAAGACAACTTCTTGATAGATGTGCCAGGGACAACTGAAATTTATAGAGGGAGTTCTACCTAAATTTATTTATTGTTCATTCTTAATCTCAATGGCTTCCATACAGTGGCACTGTTCATTCTGAGGTATAAATTTGTCATTTGTATTTCCTTATGGATTGAGATATCTTTCAAACTTTGAAGAAATAGCTGTCTCATTAATGGGTCAAGTTGATATAGGTAAAGTTTGCTCCATCAACAAGTGTTTGAAAGTACTAGAAAAAATGCACACTGCTGTTGAGTGGAGTCCGACTTACAGTGGCCCTATAGGTCAGAGCAGAGTTTCTTCCGAGGTTCCTGAAGCTGGGTGTATTTATGGGAACAGACTGCCACATTCTTTTCCCTCTTGAGGTGGCTGGTAGGTTCAAACTGTCTACCTTTGGGTTAGAAGCTTTATGAATAACACTTCATGCCACTAGGACTCATTCTAGATGAACAAAGAAGAAGAATATCTGAAGCATTTTGTTTGGCTTTCCTAGGTTGTCTGAAACTAAAGCAGTGTTCATTCTGTAATAAAAAGCTAGCACCCTTTGTTGATTGGTGTGGAGGACAAGTGTAGACATAAATCTATGGGTTCTCTGAATGGACATCACTGCCTTCCAGGTTGCCCTTTGTTTCAGCTCCAATAACTCTATCTTCCATTCCTGTAACCCACAGTTTAATAGCTTTCTTATTTGAAAGAGATGATGAAAGAGGTGATGATTTGAAAGAGGTGATGGTGATGTCTCATGGGATAGCTAAATGAACCTGCACCCTCTAGAGTCAACGTTTTTCAGAATAGCTTCTCCATGTGCTCGGAGACACCCTTGTTTGGGATCTTGCTAGTGACCTGGATTCCACAGGTGAGGCATTTCCCCTTTATGACCATGCCCATAAAATCCAATCATTTTTATAACTTTGCATTGAATTAAATTTGCTCTTCTACACCAGCACTTTAAAAGTCCACTAAATACCCATTAATATGTCCCTTTATTCCCTTACCAGCAACTGCCAGAGTGAGACGGGTTAGCCCCAGTACTGAGCTGATTTCCCAGGTCGATTTGCAGCTGGCACAATCACTGTTTCTCTAACAGAAGCGATTAGCCTAGCGGGAAAGCATCATTTACTTTTAATTGCCTCCCCTTTCACTCGCCTCTGTTCAGAAGCCTGGTGACAATAGTCTGGTGGTGACCTTCTCAGCACCCTCCAGGCTGGCTTTCATCTGCAGCGTGCCACCGGGCCGGTGCCTGTGTCCATATCTCTGTGCTCCTCCAAAAGGGTGTTTTCATTGCTTGGTAGCAACTAGAAACTATTGAATGAGGAGGACACATCTGGCTGTGAGGGGTTCTCCCCAGCTCATGGGGAGGGGGTGTGCTCTTTAAATTAACCCACTCACTCCCCTAATGGCTTCATCCATCAAACACTGACTGAGCCTCCTCTCCGCCCCCACCCCCACCCCTCCTGCCACTCCTGCCATGTCTGTGCTTCTCTTAGGAAAATATTTCAATTTAGACTTGGTGAAGTTGACGAGTAATTTTAAGGGGTAAGAGAGTCACTGAAAAGAAATATGTCTCAGAAGTTCTCCAGGCCTTATCCTGGAATTCCACTTGGCAGAAATTATTAGAACTTTCAACACAAAACAAGCAATGAACATGAAACCTGATGCAGAGGAGTCAGTTCTCACTCGGGGTGACCTTATGTGTTGCAGAGCAGAACTGTGCTCCATAGGATTTTCTTGTCTGTAATCTTAGATGGAGTTCAGGTGGCCTAGTGGCAAGAAGCTGCACTACAATTGCAGGACTATAGCCATGTCGGTAACCCTCACCAATAAAAGGCATTATTATTATTTTTAAATGAACATTTTATTGCTTCAATTTGTCTTTGCTCAGAACTTAATGAGGCTGTTGATTTTTATATATGCTCTGACCAACGCTTATTTAAGCCTCAGGTATGTATGTTGATTGTCTATTCAGTGGAAGCTCAACTTAACAGGCCGCCAATGTATCTGCCCCTTCCCCCAGCTTCTAGGATTGAAAAATACCAATGAGATAAACATCTTTAACTGGGAGTTAGATCTCTGTGAATACTCAAGACAGTAAATTAGATCTCAGTCTTAGCTCTCTTAGTGGAAGCTTTGCCTGTGACCCCAGAAACCTTTCTGTTGGTTCAGAAGATAAGGTCAACTCTGGTGGCTCCTCATTAAACATCTCCTTGCAACTGGGAAAGCTAAGCTTGGCTGACACATCCACAGTTTGGTTGGGTAAAGCAGCTGTGTTTCATCCTCTGAAGCTGTTTTATCCTTTGTTGTAGTATCAGTAACTATTCAGAAGCAGCAGCACACGGCTGAAGCTAGACTTTGGAGAGGACTTAATGAGCTCCTCCTCAATCTGAAAGCTGTGTGTGATTTACCGACGGGATGTACCATATTAGAGCCCACTCTCGACCCATTGTCTACATTTATTTTACATCAAACACATACCTCATTAGGAACAAGCAACACACTAGCCCCACAGAGCTGCATAATAAGAATGGAGAGAGGCATTTCCATATAATTCTCCTAGATTCTCTTCAACACCTTCACCAAAATGCTTACCAGTTCTAATAATATCATCCTAACAATGAAGTTCTTGCCTCTTGTGAGTTTATTCTGTAACCTTGATGCTATGGGAAGCTAAAGAGAAGACTTTCCCCCTCCTCTTGTCGCTATCTCCTGCTACCTGGACTGGATCCACCCTGAATGTGTGGCATCCATCATTATAAGGATCCTCAGCCCATCTGAGTTTGCACCTGGGCTTTGGAGCTTGCCTCTGTTTGTTGACAATCCAAAGAGGCTGACATACTCAGGCCGGAGAGCTTCCTTGGATGGTGGGAACATATAATGATATTTCCTGAAACGATAGAATGGGGAGCTTCTTACTCTGTTTTCAAATATACAAGCCACCCACCCCTCTCCCTGAGATATTAGTGGAATCTAAATTCACATTTCTAAAAGAAAATGCCATCACTCTAGAAATATTACTGTTTTAAAGATATGCTAGAAATTGTAATTTGGATTGTGAATTAGCCTTTAAGATCCAAATGTGCATTAGCCAAAATGGCCATTTCCTCAGCTATAATGGTGAATAAAGACACAAGTCACCTCAGCATCCTGGACAGCTGTCTTGTCCAAAAACCCCTTTCTTCCTTTTCCCTGGCAATTAGTCAATGGATGCTTTGGTTAATCAGAAATACTGGCAGAAATTATCTGCAAAGTTTATAATGACACATATTCAGTTTGCAAAAGTGCAAGTGCTTTTCTTTTCTTGAAACTGCATCTAATTTCAGTCTTGGGCTTCATTCCGCTTTGCGTGTCTGCATGACCTTGTCACTTCTCCTAAGCGTGGGCATTTTAGGTTTAAAATCAGTCAATTGCAATTTATCAGCCTCCTCCTTCTTTTCCTCTTCCTGCCTGGAGCTTATTCTCAGCTTCTGAGCTTATAAATATCTAAGGTCTTGGTGGGAATGAGAAAGGTCTAGGGCTGCATGGTGCTGGCATCTGATAAGAGAGAAGTCAATATACCATGGACTGTCGGAATAGCAAACAGATCTGCCTCAGGAGCAATATAACTAGAATGCCCCTTAGCATTAGAGATGGTGAATCTGGGAACATGTCACCAGGAAAGGCCTACAAGTATAAAGGACACCATTAATGGAGAGTTAGTCCTTAGTGAGTGGACTAGACAATGGCCACAAGAATGGACTCAAACATATCAAAGACCATGCAAATGACACGAGACCATGTAATGTCTCATGCTTAGAAGGTCACTGTGAGTCAGAGCTGATTTAACAACAACTAACAGTAAGTGACTTCTTTGGGTTTTAGGTAGTATCCTTTCTTCATGTTGCCTCCTCTCAAGTGTGCAGAACCCTCTCCTCAGACCCAGGACAGCCTGCTCTGTTTTTGTTGTCAGCCTCCCTTTGAAACCAGAGTGAAACTTCCTACCCATTATCCCTCAGCTTAGTCTTGTGTCTTTTAGGCTTATGAGGCAATAGAGCTGCTTCCTAGGAAATCAGTCCACTTGGTTCAACACGCTCTGGTCCTGGCAGGCCACTAGGCCTCTCTGGTTTTCTCCCCATGCTTTCCAAATCATCGGGGTGTTCTGCTTTGCTGGATGCTGTGCCACACCATTTCAGGTGGGAGCAGGGTACTTGTTGCTTCTCACATTTGAGGAGGCACAATCAGTAGCCCAACCTGAAAATAATGGTTGGGACAAAATCCAAGGCTTTGATAACACCAACTCTGCCTTTCTGATCTTCTCCAGGCTGATGCTGAGGATTTTTATCTAGTAAGAGAAATTGGATCAGGGGCACAAAACCCAATCAAACAAAATATGTATGGCTCAGAGAACATGGTTTCTAAATCTTAGTTGACTTACACATGAATTCAAGATTTTTTTACCCAAAAGGTTAAAAAAAATCCACAACACAAAAAGGTCTTTCCTCCGATAACTCTGTGACAGAATCACTAAAGCAAGGACAACTTGGCAATTTATGACATGGAAGAGTGGGCCTTATGCAGAAATTATAGCATCCAGCAGCTTATATTATTCTTTCTCCTTGCTGTGTTGACGTTGCCTGAACTTTTAGATGTGAGAGACAGAACTGTACTTCAGAACATGAAGCCTGAATGCAAGTCTTCACTCTGCCACTCACTAGCTATGTGAGTTTATGCATTTACTTAACCTATGTTTAAGTTTCTCCATCTATAAAATGTGGCTATAATAGTACTTATAAGACTATTATGAATATTTAATTATATTATTTATAAAGAGGATAGAAACACATCAAGTGTAGAATAAATGTCATAATAAATGCTTATTGATGAATAGGCTTTACAGAGAGGTTATTGCCCCTTTAGTTCTGTTTTTCCAGTGGAAATTTGGAAGCCATCCCTTATAGATATCAGTATATATAGATGTTTTGGATTTGCTAGTGA
>NW_006399823.1:2787528-2789585 GCF_000299155.1 Elephantulus edwardii
ATATTTCTCTGGAAGTTCAAATCCAGCAAGGCCTCTGTAGAGGGAAAATGGGCAATCTCTTCCCATATGATTTTAAATTTCTGAAAACCCACCAGAGGCTTAGCTATGAATTGGTTCCAACTTGAAGGCAATCAGACACCGAAAAAACCCAGACAATCTGTTTTGGAGAAAGTGCAGCCAGAGTTCTCTTTAGAGGCAAGGATGGTGAAACATTGTCTTAGAGACTTTGGGCATGCTGCAAAGAGGCACCAGTCCTTGGAAAAAGATATTATGCTGAGACAAGTAGAGGGTCTGCAAAAGAGACAAGATAGATTGGCACAGTGACTTTGACAATGAATTTAAACATGGCAGAGATTATACAGATGGCACAGGATAGGCAAGGTTATGATCTGTTGTTCATCAAGTCTCTATGAGTCATAGTCAACCTGATGGTACCTAACAACATACCTGTGTAATCTCTAAGTAGTGCAATTAACATGTTCAATTGGTCACTGAATGTGACAGGTATGTCCACCCAAAGATACCTTGGAAGAGTTGTATGAGTCAGAATAAGCTTGAATACAGAAGTTGTTGTTGTTGTTGTTTTAATAGATGCATCTATATAAAGATGTTAAACTCCTGTGTAAAACAAATTTTACATAGAATTCCTTTTTTAAATATAATAATTACTATACTGAAATGATCCATCAATCTAGAATCCTAATGATCTGATGCGTTCACTTAATTTCTGCTCTGGATATGTTGCTGTGAATTTTGAGAGGGCAAGGAAATCCAGAGCACAGGGTATATAGTGAACGAAATGAGGTGGTTGTATCTTTTGAAGAGGCCCTTCTCAGAGTAATGCAAAACTGTCCTTAACCAGGTAGAGGCAACACTGAGAAACTATACACACGTCTTGGAGAAGGTGCAGCCAGAATGCTTTTTGGGTCGAGGATGCTAAAACTTCATCTCACGTACATTGGACTTAGTGCAAGGTTAGTCTATTCCTTGGGTGGATGCTCTCCTCATGCTTGAAAAGGTAGAAGGATGGTGAAAGAGAGGACGGTCCTCAGTCAGATGTATTGGCACAGTGACTGCAGTAAAGGGCTCAAGTACGTCAGAGATGATGAGAGTGCCACAGGATAAGACAGGGTTCAGATCTGCTTTTCATAGGGTCGCTACGAGTTGTAGTTGAGTTAAAGACATCAAATAACAACAACTCTTACTCAAGGTTGTTCAATGCTATAGGCAACTCTTGATCTTTAAGGGATTTGAAAATCATTTAAAAGACTTAGACTTTTGTATATTTCTTTTGAAGAGTTTCCTCCAATAAGCTGAAAATCTAGCCAAAAGAAATATTTGTTGGGGAAAAAATGATCTTTTAATGCTCATAAAGATATAAACTAGATTTGAACTCAACTTTGTGGGCCTGTGTCTTCACTTTTGTGTCACAGTAGTTTTGTATTTTATTTTACAACTATTATATCTGTACATTCTCAAATATCCTAAAGGATAATAAAACTAATTATGTTCTGCCTACACATAAAGTACAAAAATAATCTCCGTATCTGAGAGAATATGGATTAGACACTTTTTCAAGCAATCAGCTCAAGAGCGATAGAAGGATTTGAAGAGTAGTGGACCATATAATTAATTCAGTAAACATTTACTGAATGCATTCTGTTTTCTAGATTTGAAGCTAGGTGCCTGCCTATGATAGTATTCACCGAAATTAAGGCATGGCTATTAAGGCTAGAACACTTGAAGTTGCATCCTCATCTTACCACTTCTTTGCAACATGACCCTGGGTAAAATTCATAAAGTTGTATGTTCATTCTACCACTTATTTGCAATGTTACCCTTGGGTAGATGTTTTTCACCTTGGAGGTTTGAACGTGACTGGTAAAGTGCTTGACTGTTAATATTAAGGCTGGTGGTTCAAATTCACCTATCTGGTCTGTAGGAGTAAGACCTAATAAGAACCTTAAAAACCTCTATAGGGCCTTTTTATGAAGATGATACCTAAAGCGAAGAAGGATGCCCCTGTCCCTCTCAAAACTGAAGCTAAAGCAAAGGCA
>NW_006399823.1:2793192-2795669 GCF_000299155.1 Elephantulus edwardii
AGACCAGGCACTGCCCTGAGCAGCCACTGCGTCATGGATGTGCTAAGTCTTTTTGTGTGGAAAGCCTTTAGGCTGGCCATTTGGTTGGCGATTCTGCCTGAGAAGATGAGAACACTCTTCATGTTCCCTGAATTCCAGTGGAAGATGAAGCTGAGTGTTTGTGTCTTTTCCTTCCTGATGATTCTTTGGTTTCTGATGAGACTGGTGTTGGCTTACAGAAGTCGGATTTATGTAAGACAGGAAAAGCAGCTTGCAGACACCCTGGCTGGACTTATTGAAAAAAAATGTCAGCGTCTCAAGAAGCTCACTGATGGCCGTGATGAGAGCACAGAGACTGAACTCATTCTCCAGAAAAAACAGGTGTTGATGATGAAGAGCTTTGACAACTGCTATCAAAACGGTTGCAGAAGGTGGGAAGAACTGAAAGGACTCTATCAGGACCTGACGGAGGAGGCTGCCAAAAGGTCTCTTGAAGAAAAGGCCCTGGAAGAATTGTGGAAGGCCTTGGAGCACCTGGAGGAGGTGAGGAAGGTGCTCAGAGCCCAGGGAGGGTTGGCTCACTAGGAGTGAGGCCCTACCAGAGAGGGCCAGCTGCTCCTTTCCCTCCAAGAGGCCTCCTGAGTTACAGGACTGTGTCAGTTCTCGACCTCGGAGAATCGCCTCTATGAACAACAGGATCAGATATATCCATATGGAAATACACGACCCCACACCCCATAACTCTAAATTACCTACTATTTTAAATAAAAATATTTATATAATTTAAAAAAATGAAAATAGGATTTCCTCATAAAGTTGTTATATGAATGAAAGAAAATAATCTGTGTGCAATGTGTGTTGACACATATTTTATGCTATTTATGCAAGCTTCTCCTCCATAAATTTCCCCCTCCTTGTCCACTTCTCACTTTCACCAAGCAGATAGTGGGGTAAGCACACTGTCTCATGGTGAGAATAGGAAGGTAGCAAGAGTCTGTGGGCTTTATGGGATAATGTGGTAACCTTTTTCAGGCTAGCTATGATTTTCAGCCGGTGAGGACTCTGGCAGCTTGGCAGAGATTCTAATGATGAATAATCCAGAAATCACAGAGATAATCCTGTGTTCACACTGAACAACCACAAAAAGGTAAGGATGATATTATAGTGGAATCTGCATAGATTAATAATCTGTGGTGCAAGTAAGATAATGGAGGATTGGAAGGATTCCTGATTGTTTAAAGGATATAGTGATCAGGACAGAATGGATATGCTAATGGAAACATATAAACAGATGCACAAGACTAGGTGTTTCTTATCTCAGTCCAAAACATAGACATGACCCAAGGCAAAGTGGGCTGGATGCACAGAAATTGCCTTCCTCACCCCATAGAATAAAGGCTCCAAGGATAAATTAGGTGGGTTCAAATGCAGCAAAAATTATGAGGCTGATAGAGTACTTGGCAGTGTTTCTTTCTGCTGGACACAGGGTCTCTATTAATCAGAATCAACTCAGTGGCAACTAATAACAACAACCTAAAAGATATTATTCATAAAGTTAAATTCCTATTTCAATGGTGTTGTTATACATGCCTCTGCGTTTGTTCTGTCTCACAGTGTTCCTAAGCACAACAGAATGCTCCTATGTACACTATTATCATAATTGCAGGTGTCCTTGACCTCATGTGGCAGCTCTGTGTCAATCCATCTCACTGAGAACCTTCATTTTTTGTTGCCTTTGCTTTACCAAACACGAGTCCTTTCTTTAGGGATTGGGCTTTCTGAACCACTCATTAAATAATCGCTTCAACTCTTGAAATGATAATTACTTCAGTTAAATTTTATTGCGTCACTACTATTTGCTCAGCTAATTTCTAACAATCCTATGAAAAAAAGGTTACGAAGAAGGAATTCAAGGCCCAGAGAAATGTAGAGTGGAGCCAAGACTTTAACTCTGCCTTTGGTTCAAACTCAAAGTTCTGGGTCTTAACCATTTTTTCCACACTCCAGTGCAATGAGGCAGAACATTTGGTTTTAGAAGTCTGTACTCTAAAAACTGAAGGAGCTCCCAGACTACAAAGATAAATTCATCCTTTTAATTTTTTTTTACAAAGCAAAAATGGTCTTCGGTAAAAGCTGATTTGCAAATTATACTATCACTTCTGCCAAGATGAATAGAAATGTTTAGAAATACTCAATAACTGTTGGAAATGAATTCAGTTAAGTAGGATAAAGAAATCCTTATCCAAGTAGGGATTAGTCACGTTTCAAAATCTGGTCAGTGAAGCCTAACAAACAATTATCAAATACTTACTAGGTGCTAGGCCAGTACTTCTCAAGGGAGCAGGATGGGAGTCATTTGCCCCCAGGGTACAGGAAACAATACCTTGAGATATTTTTTATTGCCACAGTTAAGGTAGGTGGGGTTGCCACTGGCATGAATAGTTAATAAAACACAGGATTTTTTTTATGTTTAAATGATTTTATTTATTATTATTATT
>NW_006399823.1:2795815-2807244 GCF_000299155.1 Elephantulus edwardii
AGTACACTTCTCTTGTTGTTGTTATGTGCGTTGAGTCATTTTCGACTCATAGCGACCCTATGTACAACAGCCCTAAACTGTGCTCTATCCACACTTCTCTAAGCAACCTTAATTCTGGATTCCTGTGCTAACCATAATAGATAGAACACTTACAGGAATTCTATCTAACATCCTATAATATACAGAACACCCTCCAAACCAATAGTCATCCACACTAAATTTAAACAGTTCTGAGGTAGGGAAATGCTTTGCTAGACCTTAAGACAGGGACCTTAACAACATGGAATTGTGCCAGTCATCATACTACATGTATATTTTTGTGTCAGAACCATCCCATAGCTGACCTTCTAGTGGGTTTTCAGAGGCAGTAAATATACACGAGGAAGCCACCCATTTTTTTCCCCTGAGGAGCAACTGCTGTATTTGAACTATGTGCCTTTAGGATTGCAGCGTAGCTTCTTATCACTAGGCCTCCAGAGCTCCATAAGAGCAGAATTTACATTTGAACTTACCCTTTCTAGTTGTGTACTCTGGCCACAGTATCTCAAGATATTTGAAACTTCCTTGGTAAACAGAGTGCCACAGTCATCTTCTACCTGTCCTTCATGATCCACTGAGTTCAACATTATCATTCTGCATCTTGTGTATCCAGGAGGGGGATGATTGGGGCACTAGCGACTCAGCTCCAGTGCATCTAATGAGCCAAGTTGTCTTCCTTCACCACTTCTTTTTCCGTCCCTTGAGAAGCCTCTCTCTCCTGATTGCATCACTGAACAATAAGCACATGCTTGTTTGAAAACAATCGGATCCTTTATTCCCTAAGTACACTTCCCTTGATATCAGTTTGTCAGATCAAGTTTTGACTGCAGACAGGAAATGCTAGACCCTCCATAATCTGGTTGCAATTTTCCAATTGCATTTTATTCCCTAGTCTTAACTCCGAGAAATGTTAGGGACAAATCGGGAATTAGTCAGAGATAGAGAGGCGTGTGAGTGACTTCAAAGACAATTGACTACAACATGCTATTTGTTGGTCCAAGTGGAGAAAAGGGGTTTTTTTTGTTTGTTTTTTTTGTCTTGTTTTGTTTTCCCCTTACCTCTTTACTCTAGTGGGAAATGGAAATGTCCTATTCGAGTGTTTGGGATGAATTTTCCAATAAAACTGATTTTTACATTATTTTTTGTTTACCTTGTCTCTTAATCGGGAACTCTAACAAAGGTTTAACCCATGCTGGAAATATTTCTGAGTATATTCCAAACCAGGGAAATGTTCTTTTTCTTTTGTCTTTCACCTGGCATAATTCTTTTCCTGGGAAAGGAGAGCTGAATACACACAAGAAATATTTGCTCTTGGTCGTGAACTAGCATATTTTGAGTGGGAATGCATTTTGTCCTTGCTCGGTTCTCCTTCTTTGTCTGCATATGTCCTGTTTGTCCTTCAGACATTTCCCTAGTGCCACTTTCCAGAAACTTCTGGGATATCCTATTTTGTGCCTCACCTCTGACCTCCCAAGCCAGGTCTCTACCTCAGCTTCACCTCCCTCTGCTATGATTCACTCACTGACGGGCTTCTCATACCTCCACCTGAGCTTTGTCTCCCATTAACACCTGGAACACACTGAGCAGTCAGTATGAGTGAATGCAAAAGTCCTAATAACAGTTATCTACAGTGACAGGGTATTGCTACACATTGACTTGTCTCCCTCAAAAGACATTATGGAGTCCTAACTTGTAAATATAATTTTGTTTAGAAATAGTTTTTGAAGATGTTACCAGGTTAACAGGAGGTCTCACTGGAGTAGGTTGGAGTCCTTATAAAGAAGAGAAGAGCCAGCTACAGGGGGACAGGGAAAGGACACATTTGAATGGCAGCTGAAAACCAAGCAACATCTATCTGGAGCTCCCAGAAGTTAGGAGAAAGGTCAGGAGATAATCCTCAAAACTTCTGAAGGAATCAAGACTAACACGCTGATGTCCACATCTGGAAAAGCAACCATGGAAAACTTCACGGAGCACAGTTACATTCGAACACACAATGGGTCGCCACTTAGAGTCTGCTTAATGGCAACTGGTTATCTTCTTTGAGTATTTGTGGAAATCATATTCTATATGTGCTACAGCCTTCTATATGGACAACTCTGGGGGCACAAACCTGGATTAAGTTCCCATTGAATCAGTTATCTGTGTGATTACAATCTTCTAAAGTAATGTTTCAATCTCAGCTTCTTGTATCATAAAATTATGAATAATAATTATTCAAGCCTAAGAGCTGTTGTAAGAATTTATACAAATTTTCTTTCTTGTATGGGTATGTAGGCACACGCACGAGTGTGTGTGTGTTAGTCTACAAGTAAATTCATTTTGGAATTGATAAAACTAAACATTGTTATTATTACATGTTATTTTTTCTCTACTGTAAGTTTAGAACCTATGAAGCTGTGTATACTTACACAGTTAGCAAGGGAGCTCAGCTGACATAGTCCGTAGGCAGTTGTGCTCCTAACCCAATGGCAGTTCAAATTCACCAGCGGCTCCTCACGAGAAAGATAGACAATCTCCTCTCATATGATTTGCAGATTTGGAAACTCAGTGGAGGGTCAGTTGTTAACTTGATTCTGATTTCACAGCAATGAGTTTTAAATATATCAAAAGTCAAAGTCATTGCTCAGTTTTCTCCTGTGGAGCAGCTAGTAGATTTGAACTTTGTGTCTTTGTGTTAACAGCACAACTCTCTACCTACTAGGCCACCAGAGTTCCCTTTGTATCACTGTTTATCAATATCTATATTTACCACTGTAGAGATATAAAAGGAGCTCTTGTGGCTTAATGGTAAGGAGTTCTGCTGTCAATCCAAAGGTAAGTGGTTTAACTTGAGATACATATAAATATATATAGATTAGATAGGTAGATAAAATTGATGTAGACTCATAGTGACCTTTCATCAGGTTTTCCAAAGCTATAAATTTTTGTGGAAGGAAATCATCAATCATTCTCCTTAGAGTTGCTTGTAGATTTGAATGACTGACCTTTTTGTTAGCAGTGTAACATATAACACATTAGGTTACCAGATGTCCACATCTGAGAGACAGAAAGAGAGAGAGAGAGAGAGAGAGAGAGAGAGAGAGGGAGAAGGAGGGAGGGAGAGAGAGGGAGAGAGAGGGAGAGAAATGGGAGAGAGAGAATGTGTGTGTGTCTGTATTCGCAGGTTAGATAGTATTTGGTAGATAGATGATACTGAAAAATGTGTTAAATAAATAAATCATTGAGTATCTGATACCACCAAAAGCTATTAGAAATTGGATTAAGGTCTAAGTAGGCTCTGTGCATGTAAATGTTTGATGAAAGGGGAATAATAATTGTTTCATCATGTTTAAATGACAGTTATTAACTCATCTACCTTGATCTACCGGGATCCCCTGTCTTTGCATAGCACTGTAGGCATGGCAGGTGATGGTGGGTCTGGCCCAGATGAAGTCACTGGCTGGGACTTTGTGCTTGTCACTCTGCTCCCAAGCTATTCCCTTTCTCTTTTTATTTACTACCACCCTGTTGATACACCAGGGCGAGGGCACATGGTGAGCGGCTGGTGATGTATCCTAATAAGAAAGTCATCTTGTGTGAAGTGCAGAGGAAGGTGGCGGCGTGAATTTCTAATCTAGGGCTGTGCTGACACCAGCAATTCTTTAATGTATCATCCTGAGCACAAAGTCTGATAGGATCGCTAACCTTCTGTGAGGTCTGGCAGGGCAGCCTTCTGCCAGGGCTCGCCACTGCAGTCATGGGCCTGATAAACTCATTTACTACCTATAAGAACGAGAAGCCCAGCCCATTAGTCATATGGTGAAAGTTTCATTAGTGAAGTCTTGCTGGAGTCGAAGCCCTTTATGAAGAGAAGTTCCAGGTCTTGGTGATGTGCGAGTCCGTTCATGAAGTGAAAACTGTGAGGGCAGGGTGACAGGGGGGCTCTGACTTTAAGCCCCAGGAACAAAGTGATCCTAGAAGACCACAGAGCAAGGGGCAGTTTCCTCGTACCCCCGTCTCTAATGCTCTCCTGTGTAGGAAAGCATGCTTAAGAGATATTAAGCAAAAGCTCAACTAGTGGAAAAAGATCTACCTCAAGCTGTATGCCCTTAAAAAAATATCTATATGGGACCAAATTGACACAACAACTGAAAAGATTAGATATGAATCATAGTTATGTTAATGGGTGTGGGGGGGCAGTGGAACAACTCAAATAAGCAGGGTGAGAATGACTGCAAAATTCCAACCTGAAGAATGCTATCAATTGTAACTCAATTGTATGTGTAGAATTTGCTCAAATGATTTGTTTTTATGTGCGTCTTCTCAACAACACCAAAATAAAAAAAAGATAAATAAAATCTTCATTATTTGAGGTAACTTGCTTGTTGTTGTTATTATTGTTGTTAAGTGTTGTTGAGTCACGGATGACACATAGCAACCAAAAGACCTGAACACTTGTATAACTTTCATCCTTTCTCCACATTCATAGAGTTTCCAGAGGTAAGCTATTTTGGAAGTGGACACCACTCCTGCTTCCAAGTTTGTCTGAATTGGGGAGCTCCATCAAACACTGTCCATCATGGGTAACCATACTCGCATTTGACACATCAATGTCACAGTGTTTAGCATCACAATAACCACAAGTTACCTCTGTACAGCAAATGGACAGACCAGTGCTATACCACTTAGAAGAATGTTTGACTAAAAACAATTAAAACCAGGCTTGAGGGCCACAGATTAAAATCACCCACCTTTGGCTTGGTTGCATAACTTTCTATCCACAAGGCCAACAGAGCTCTCTCTATGCCGTACAGACAAAAATAAATCTTAAATAAAATACCTATTAAAAAGTCAGACCACTTGCCCATATTTGAGTCCCATTCATAGACCATTAACAGAGTAGAATTACTCCAAAGAGTTTGCTTGGCTCTAATCTTCATGCAAGCAGCTCACTTGCTCTTTATTTTATAATGCCTCTGGATAGATTTAAATTATCCACTTTGCGGTTAGGTGTTTATTGCTATATGGCATCAAATGGGAACTGGCTCATAGCTGATTCTCCAGTGGGTTTTCTGAGACTGTAAATCACACAGGAAGGGGTTGTCCATAATTTTCCTGGGGAATAGTTGACAGATTCAAAACACCTGCCTTTGGATTGACAGTGCAATTCCTTACCAGAATGATCCTTGGAGGCAAGGATGATGAAGCTTCATCTCACATACTTTAGGCATGTTGCTAGGAGAGGCTATTCCTTGGAAAGGGACATCATGCTTGGAAAGGTAGAGAGTCAATGAAAGAGAGGAAAATCCTCACCAAGATGGTTTGACACAACAACTGTTGCAATGGGTTCAAGAGTGTCAGAGATGATGAGGATGGCACAGGATAGGACAGAATTCAGATCTGTTGTTCTTAAGGTCACTGTGAGTTTTACTCAACTCAATGGCACCTAACAACAACAAGCTACCAGAGTTCCCTTGAGGTTAATACCAAAGTGAAAACCATTTGTGTTACCCAGAGACCTTCCAAATGTGCATTATGGGCTGTCATTCAAAAGCATTAGAAAACATGTGTACAGTGGCCCGGGCCTAGATGATCAGAAACTCAGTAACCATCATGGAAATAGAAATGATTTGGATTTAATGAGCTATTTCTAAAACATTCTGCTAATTGCTTTGCATAAATGATCTCAATTACTCATAATAACAATGAGAGATTGGAGGCTATTACCATTTCTATTTTACAGACGAGGAAACAGAGGCAGAGAGAGACAAGTTATAGTCTTAAATTCATATTAAAAGATAATTTTTTTGTTACGTGTATTTAACCACAATAAAATAAGTAATAGTAATAATAACAACAATAATGCTAAAGGGCGAGGGGGAAAAGGCAGAACTGGAATTTGAATTCTTGCTTGCCAGCAAATTCATTTTGCCTTTGGGTATCCACTTGCTCACACAGGATGTGTTCTTTTACTGCTGGGTTTGCTTTCTCCACAAATCTGAGTTCAGTGTCATTGGGTAAAGTTACTTCCCACTGAAGCACAGGCCTCTTCCTCTCCTTTCATTCCCTGCCCTCACCTCGTCCTTGTCCTTATCGAAATGTGGATATTGTACTTGTCTGCTTCTTTGCTCTAAGCTTCTCCAAGGTGGAGATTTTCCTCTAATTCTTCCTTTCCAATGATGTAGCTTGAGCTCAATAAATATTTGTGCAGCAAATAACTAACTGGATAGATTAGTGGAAAGTGCCTTGTCCCCACAAGGTGAAAGGAAAGATTATTAAGGGGGAGCAATTGCTGGGGGAAGGCACAGGATAAGAAGGCAGAATGCCGTCTGGCACCTTCCTCTGCAGATCAAAATGTTTAGAGTTTTCAAAGAATTAACTGCTTGAAACACTTTTGAACACCTGTTTTTTTGCTGTTCAACTCACTACGTGGAAAAAAGAAGTCTGAGATATTTAGTAAAATGTGGATTTATGAGGAAGAGTGTTCTTACTGGCTAAGCCAACTTGCCCACTTACCCTTCACGAGGCAGCAACTTCATATAGGAATGGGAGATTTCTAATTCTTCTTTATACATCTGTTATGTGTGATGAAGGAAGCGATAAAAAATACTTAACAATCTGAAAAGTGTTGTGCATCATTTAGAGCCATTGCTAGGGTCATTACGGCTCACTCACACACTCACTCACTTATTGCAGTTGATTTAGAATCGACCTACACCTGACCTTCCTAGCAGGTTTTTTTGAGGCTGTAAATTGCATGGGAAGATATTTCAGCACTTCTGGTGGATTTGATGAACCAGAGTAGTGGGCCTTTGGGTTAACAGTGCAACTTTCTATGAATGACACCTCCAGAACTTCCTATATGAATCAAAGCCATGCCTGTCAAGTCAATTCTGATTTAAAGCAATCCTCCATTGGGCTTATGACACTATAAATCTTTATAGGAAGATATTTCCCATCTTTCTTCTTCAGAGGGGCTGGTGGTTTTGAACCATTGACCTTTTTGATAGCAGCCCGACCTATGTAATGCACCAGGGCACCCCATAATTATATTTTGTCAAAGTGTCTACAAATGTCCGGTAGTCTCAATCCCAGTGCAGGTGAATTTCTTAGAGTTTCAATCAGATGTGAGAATCCGTGAAACTCCAATCAATACTCTACATTCAGATTCAGGATTCAAGTTTTAAAATTTGGGGGAGGGGAACCAACAAAAACAAAAATGAAACAAAAAACCACATAAAAGAACAAAAAAATAAAGACCAAATTTATAGCAAAAAAAAAAATCTATCAGGGTCTCTTCCGTGGCTTTGTTCTAGTCTGTGTTTCAGCTGCTGTTTACTTTTCTGAAGCTTGCCACTGAGAAGACAAAAGAGCCCTCACCCAGAATTACAGAGACATTTAGAAGTGAAAAAATATTAATGAGAAGTGTGAAGACCTGTTCATCACTAATGAATTTTTTTTCTTCAAGATAGCAGAAAAACAATTGAAACTAAATGTCTGGTAAAAGCACACATATATGTAGACTTTAAAAAGTGTTATGCATCTTGAATAAATGACTTCTGTTTCATATTGTTGCTGTTAGGTGCTGTTGAGTTGACTCGTACCTACCCAATGTACAAGAGGCCCCTGTCCTAGTCTACACTAACGTCACAACCTCATCTTAACCTAAACCTGCCCCCTTTTGGAAGCATGGCCAAAGAACATGAGGCGAAATCTCTCTCACTATCTTCACTTTTAAGAAGCACTCGAAGGACGTACTTCATCTCTCGGCAGTCCATGGTATATGCACATTTGAACAACATAAAGAAGTTAATTTTTTTTCATTGCATTGAGTATTTTCCATTTCTATAAACATACCAAGTTTGCAAACCTTCATAAAACACTCTAAAACACAATAGGATGCTAAAGTTATCAAATGTTGTGATATTTTAATGGTTTCTTTCCTAACATAATTCAAATACTCTGGAAAGCAGGGAACTCAATCTCAATTGCTATTTATTTCTTGAAAAATTTGCTTTTAACTTACACATATTTTATGTAATGAACGAGTAGTGTATGTCTTCTTTTTCTACTTTATGTAACTACATGTCCTAGGGAAGAAAACCTTGAAGATCACCCAAATAATACAGTAAAGCAAATGGAATATTTAGACCAACCTGATTTATAGAAAAAGACAAAAGCTAGGGTTTATATATACATAGGAAGCTCTGGTGGACTAGTGGGTAAAGAGTTGTGCTATAAACTCAGGACACTCAGTTCAAATCCACCAGCTGCCTCACAGAAGATGAGCAATTTCCTCTCCAGCTGTTCACAGTCTCTGAAAACCTGCTGTAGGGTCAGCTATGAATCTGTCCTACAACCTCAACAGCAACATATATACCTAAAAATGTAAGGTGACACTTCACTTGTCATCGGCTCGTTTGAGTGTCCAGGAATCTGCCCCAGTGTATTCCCAATCTTTTCCATTTAACATAGGGGTGGTGGAGCCTCACATTTAGTCTTTCTTTTTATTTAGAATTCAGATAGAAGTCAGCTTCAGGGTGGTTTTTCTTGGCTTTCAGCCAAGGATCTGAATTATGGAAACACCAAAAGTGACTTTTTGGAGGATACAGATGCTCCAGACGGAGCTTGGGAGCTGTGGTCCAGCAAGTGCCAGAAGGTTGGCATTGTTGGAGTCAATGCAGTAAATGAAGGGTGATGCAGAGATGTTTGTTGGCACAGTGTTTTTATTAATGTCTCATTATGTCTCTAAGTAGTTCTTGTTATATAACTGAATGAATTATATTGTCCAAGGTTATTGCTCAGATAACCTATTGAAAATGGTAGTTTTCCTCTTTCATCACATGAATCTAAATGTTAACTAACTGCTTGTTAGCTTTTCACATTACATTTCGAGAGATTCATTAGATCTTATAGCTCTGGATCTACGCTCTAAAAGGCTTTAGATTAAAGATGAATCAAAGTGATTCAGCTCTGTAAGTTTTGGACTAGAAGCCAGTGTCTCTCTGGACATAATCCAAGAGTAAAATGTAGCACAAATTGCCTTTAAAAATTAATAATTCACAAAATCTATGGGCTAAGCCCAGTCTGGCTTGTGAAGATAAGTAAAATAAATATTGTAAAGTCAATTTTTAATAATCTGCAGCATGAAATTTAAGCACAAGAGAAAACATTTAACAATTAGGCAGGAGCATTTGGTGAATGATTAAATGCGAATAATAATATTTAAAAACCCCATACCTTACTTGCTGGCAGGAAATACCATTTTAAGTTCTAATCTCATACCTAGCACAGATCATGCCATTTCTTTGTCTAATGAGCTCCTGCCTTGTGATTTTCATGTTTTGGTGGTTACTTTTAGAAGTATTTTTACATTGACAGCTGTGTGTGTAGGGCTGACAAAAACTAGCACAGACAGATATTTGATGAAGGATTGTCAGACCAAGTGCAGTCATGGAAAATAATATAATTAGACCCTTCACTAGGCTGGTAACCAGTGGTCTGGTGTATTTATCTAATTATTGAGACAGCACATTTACATCAGAAGGGATTTTATTATAAGAGGTTTATAAGATTTGGAGTTAGGTTTGATTTTCAGTTTCTATATATGAAATAGAACCTGGCTGCTGGACTATGGTTTTGCACAATGAAGAATAAAATCCCTGATAGATGATGGCAGGTCCTATCTCAGAAAGAGGAATCAAAATAAAAGACAGGGGAAATGAAATAGCCTGACTGAAAAATACAGAGAGCACCATGTTTTCATAGAGTGTGGCAGCCGTCTGCAGTACAGAACACTGGTCTTGCACTCTGGAATAAAGTTAAGGAAAGATAAAGAAAAGGGTGAGACAGTAAAATTCTGGATGCCCATCTCAATTAACAGTTGCCTGGGACTAATGATAAGTTAGAAGGCAGTTTTAAAAGAAGCAATATTACGGATTTCCTCTCAGCGTTATATTTTCAAAGGAGTTTATGTGATGCAGAGACTCAGATTGAATTTGCAGGTGTATGAGGGAAGGAACAATTGCAGATAAAAGTGAAGACTTTTAAGTCAGTTCAAAATGACACAGAGCTGCTTTCTCTTTGCTAACCTAGACACTAATGGCTCTATGGTAGACTTCTCACCTCCCCTGGGGATACTTGAATACGATTGTTAAATGCTGAACAGGTTTTGAGGGAGCTATCAAGATAACACAGACTAGGAAGAAATGCCTGGAGACCTACTTCTGAAAAGTAGTCAATGAAAATGTGATGGATCATAAGAGTCCAACCAATAGCTGAGAGTGGTGATAGTACAGGACTGGGTAATGGCTTAACCCATTGTGTGTGAGGTCACTAAGAGTCGAAGCCACTCAAGGGCACCTCAGGGAGCTCTGATGGCCTAGTGGTAAGAGAGCTATGCTGCCAACTTTAAGACCCATGGTTTGAATCCACCAGCTGCTCCATAGGAGAAAGGTGGGCTATCTCCCCTCTCTCCTGTGCAATTTAATGCTTCTGAAGACCCACTGGAGGGTCAGATATCAGTTGGTTCTGACTCAACAGCACGTATAACAACAACAACAACAATAGAAACAAGTATTCACCTTCTTTGCCAGTGGCAGTCACTGACATATAGGAAGCCCTCAGAGCTTCCTCCATTCTTCACCTTTCAAGACCTTCTAGGCTGGGTCATAGGCGGAGTGGGCCTGTTCTGAGTATTGTTTATAAGCTCTTACATCCTGGATCCATGCTTTTATTAGCATTTGATTTCTTATCTTGGCTTTTCTGTGAGACTCTATTACTGACCTCATTCTCTTTCCTAGTATTTAATGTTTTAAGAGGGAGTCTTTCCCTATAGGAAGCAAATGAATTTTACCTTGGAAGACCCAGGTCATTGGATGGGTAGGGGAGTGGAAAGGGGCCTAGAAAGGTCACTTGGACCCATCTTTACTTAATCTAGTCTAAAGAAATTTGCTTGTCAGCCTTCACTCTAATCTCCTTCTCTAGTTCTCCATTTTGTGATGGGAGTCAAGATCTCAGAGTAAAAATGAAACAAAAATAGTTTACACTTGCCTGTTGATAAACTCTGCAGTATAAATCACCTGTTCAGATTTAGAAGAAATAGACATTTCCAGACTAGGCGCCTGGTTAGGATCAGAGATTTCAATGCTAGCCACACTCTACATAACTAAACAGTGATGCCAAGTGACACTGGTTCTAATTCCAGGGCTGCTACCTCATGGCTTCAGGAAGGTCACCAAATTTATTTGGGTGACTATTTCTAAGAGTCATAGGAGTTGGAGATCATGTGAAGATCTGTGCTTATTTTTTCTTTAGAATCTCTCTCTAGAATTATGAAACAACATATGAGCAAGAGCCTAAGGTGATGAAAGAAGTTCAGGCTGCTTTGAAGGAAATGGCAAAAAATA
>NW_006399823.1:2808665-2829614 GCF_000299155.1 Elephantulus edwardii
GGCAACTCGACGGCACATAACAACAACAACAACATTGAATCAATATTTATTGATTACTTCAAAGTCCTATTTCAGGCCCTGTAGATACAGCAGTGAATAAAAAAAGACAAAAACCCCTCTCTTAGAAAACCCATATTATTGTATGACACACACGAAGAGTTGCACCTTATATAGGAGAATATGATGTTGTTAGGCACCATTTAGCTGACTCTGACTCATCAGGATCCCTTTTCTCTACAACAGACAGAAACCTTGCCAGATCCTACACCTTCTTCATAATCTCCACTGTGCTCAATCCCATTGTTGCAGTCACTGCATTAATCTATCTCCTTGGGGGTTTTCATCTCCTTTGCTAACTTTCTTTTCTAGGTATGATGTCCTTTTCCAAGGACTAACCCCTCCTGCTATGATACCCAAAGTGTGCGATACCAGGGTGCACCATTCTTTCCTCTAAATACACCTCCACTGCATTTCTTCCAAGAAGAGTGTGTCTATTCTTTTGGCAAACTGGTATATTTAGTACAGAGAAAGAGAAATGCCAGAAATATAAGCTGGGTTTACAAGAGGCTGTGACACTAGGGGCTTCATTGCAAATGTCAGATGGATCTTGGCTGAAAGAATACCAGAATAATGTCTATTTGTGTTTTATTGACAATTCAAAGGCATTTGACTGTGTGGGTCACAACAAATTGTGGCTAAGTTTGAGAAGAATGGGAATATCAGAACACTTGATTGTTCTCAAGTGAAACCTATACTTGGAACAGAAAGAAGTCATCAAAATAGAGCAAAGAAACACTGCAAGATTAAAAATTAAGTAAGGAGTGTGTCAGGGATATGTTCTTTCCTCACATCTTTTCAATCTATAGATGGAACAGATTATTCAGGGGGCTTGACTTTATGAAGAGGAATGTGGAGCAGGTTTGGAGGAAGATTCATCAACTACTTGTGTTATGAAAATGACACAACCTTGCTTAGCAAAACTGAGGAGGACCGGAAACGTTTCCTGAAGAAGGTCAAGGCCTGTACTTTTTAATATAGATTGCAACTCAACATTAAGAACTGGTAACATCATGGCAGATGAAGAAGAGACTGAGATTGTTAACAATTTCTTCTTGCTTTGATCCACAACAATCAGGAAATCAAAAGACAAGTTACTTTATGAAAATCTGCTGTCAGGGATCTCTCCAGGATGCTAAAGAGTAATGATGTTGGTTTAGAGACTAAGGTGCACTTGATCCAGGCTATGGTCTTTGCTATTATTTGCTATATACATCAGAAAGTGGGACAATGGGTAAGGAAGACAGAGAAAGAATCAATGCCTCTGTATTTTAGTGCTGGAGGAGTATTGAACATACAATTTTCTGCTAAGAGAACAAATAGGTCTTTCCTGGGCAAGGTAAAATCAGGTTTCTCTTTGGAGGCAAGGATTTTGAAACTTCATCTCACATACTTCAGGCATATTGCTAGTATGGTTCAGTCCTTGGAGAAGGACATCATACTTGGAAGGGTGGTAGGTCAGCGCAGGAGAGGAAGACCCTGAATGAGATAGACTGACTCAGTAACTGGGGTAATGATAGTTTGGTTCAGGATAGGGCAGGATATTGTTCATAGAGTCCCTATGAGTTGTCCTCAACAGCACATAATCAAACCAACCCTTTAAAATCTTGTTGAGTTTGTCCAATTCCTCTCTGAAGAATTTCATGAGTCTCACAGAAGTTTTTCCATTTCCCAAACTCCTGAAACCTTTATGATCTTAAGACTTCAGTAAGCACTCATGCTACTTTTCTGGTAAGAGTCTCTAGTACATATTCACCATACCTGAGTACTCGAAGCATCTTTATTGTTGTTGTTAGATTCCCTGCCCTATCCTGTGCCATCTCCATCATGAGACATTAGAGCCCATTTCTGAAATCAAAGTGTCAATCCCTCTCATTGAGAGTCTTCCTCTCCTACACCGACCCTCCATTTTTCCAAGCATGATTTCTTTCTCCAAAGAACTGCCTCATCTTACTACATATCCAATATACACAAGATGAAGCTTCACCATCCTTGCCTCCAAGGAGTACTCTGGCTGCATCCTTTCGGGGACATACCTGTTTAACCTTTTGGCAGTCCATGGGATATCCACTACTCTTCTCCAGCACCACAACTCAAAGGCATCAACTCTTCTGACATCCTTATTCATTGTCCAGCTCTCCATGGCAAAGCAGGTGATTGAGAAGACCATAGCATGAAACAGCCACACCTTAGTCTTTTCTGACTTATCTTTATATTGCTTCTAGTGCACAGGATTGGGTAGCATTTCATCCTATTCTACATAAAATTGCTATGAATTGAAACCAAAGATAGAGTTTACCAGCAACAGTGCCTACTGGAGTTTTAGATATACAATAGGCCCTCCGAGATTGTGTTCATTGATCTTAACTGAGAAAATGTAGGATAAGCATTTCGATGAGACTTTGGTAGTGAAAGGAGTCTATGTCATTATTTCCTAGTCTAAAGAACACTGTTAGAAGGCAATAGTAATGCCATCTATCTAAAATATGGGTTGGTGCTGAAACTGGCTTCAAAGCCAGCACTTTGCTGTACCCTCCTGGTGTTCACTGACTTGTGTGAAAGTCTCATGTTTTTTGGGCTACTTGCAAATGACTTTCAGACACCACAGGAGATTAAAAGAGAGAGTCTTATCACAGGTTGGTTTAATTCTTTAACATATTTTAGGAAATTTCAGACAATGGCAATAAGTCCAGCCACTCAATGTGTTCATTTAGTATACATGCTTTGAATTTCATAATAGCACATCAGGCCATTAAAAAGAGAGAGGGAGAGAGAGGAAGAGATAAATAAAAAATAAAAGGCACAGATGGGACATGGACAGATTCTCATTGCTTGTTCCATATGATGGAACTCAACGCATCTGGTATGCCACGGAAAGCATCTTTGCACTAATTTGTTTGTCAGTATCCATTGAGAGGACTATCTGTCATTCTGTCGTATTTTGGTTGCCCCTAGATGTTTGAAGACAAGGCTAGTCACAAATTGTAACCGTAGCCACCTGGGAGTTAGTGGTAGAAACCACCAGCTGTTCTAAGTAACATCAAGTGTGCTTTTTTTAAAAGCTGAAATTTCAACCTAAGCTCTCCAAAGACATTTAACAGCTGCATGAAAAAACTAATCACCGTGACGAGAGAATGAATCTATTTCTTCATATCCTTCATATTCGTGTGTGTGTGTGTTTGTATGTGTGTGTGTGCGCGCGTGCGCGCATGCAACCCTTAATATTGGCAAAACCCCAAAACTAAAAATAGAACAAGATGGCCAGAATTCTAAAAGAATAGAAATTGTCTTTATCTTTGATGTTTTAAAGCTTTCTGCTTTAAAGAAGAATTGTAGTACTTTTATATCATTTGCTTTGGGTTACATAATCAAGAATTGAGATTTAATTGTATTGTTTCATTGGATTTCACGACAGTTTGATCTGGTCACAGCCTTCTCCTTGCATCTCCACTGTACCTTACACACCACCTGTTTCTCAGAATATATTATGCCGGATGATACTCATTGGCTTGTTTTTTTGTCCACTGAATTAATTTTAATGTTCTCAGAGAACAAAGACTATGTTTTATCCCAGGACATAACAGATCCTCAGTGAATGCTATTTGGATTGAGTTACACTTCTGTCTTTTAAGCAGTATGTTAAGTGTGCTAATCTATGTCACTACCTGTGCCATCACCCAGTGTTCCAAGGATCCTCTGTGTAGTCTGTCCATGTATTCATTCAGTAACTCTTTATGGAGTTCCCACAATGTGTTACTTAACTCTGATTGCCTCCGTCTGACTCTTTAGAGAATTATCAGGAATTCTAGACATGGGGGCTCTCGTGGCAAAGTCTGTAGAGAGTTATAGTCTAATCCAAAGTGCTAACCTCTCTCTGATGGTTTGAATATACCAGCAGCTCCATGGAGGAAGGATGGATAATATCCTTTCACCTTCTATGGAATTTACAGCCTCAAAAAATGGTCAGCTAGGAGACAATTCCGACTCAATATTAGTGAGTGAGAAGGTGATTAGAAATGCAGTCTTTCCCTACTAAAATCTTTTTAAGGTCCCATAAATTACTGAATAATATTAAATGTTATTCTTAGTTAAATGTTAAATGTTGCTCTTGAGTTGGTAACATGTTAAATCCTCTCTTCCTCTTATACCTTCTACCTGATACAGTGTCCACTGGTTGGTTTTGTAACCAGAATTACATAATAGAGTTGGACCTCTCTTAATCTCTTCTCAGACCCCACTGTCATGTAACACACTTGCTGGAACAGATTAGCAAATATTGACTCCTGCCAACATAATCGTAGTCTTCCAACTCTATCTCAATTTTATGAACAAATCTGTGAATTCACTGTGGAGCTGCGCTGGGGTGGATTCATTTGTGAAGTAGCATTATTCAGAAATGTGGAAACATATTCCCCAAAGCTGTTAGCCTTTCCTTTCATCTTTCAGGAAGATCATTTAGAACAGTGCTGGGGTTGTCAGAGGGTTGTGTTTATGTTTCATATATTTTTTCTAAAATGACAAAACAAAACAAATACAGAGAACCTGTGTAAAAGCTCTGATGGGTAAAGGAAGCCTAAATTGTTCTATTTCATGCTCCCTCATCAATGGTAGAAGGTTAAGGCAATGCAGCCAGATAGATTACCACCGTAAGACAACGAATCTCTTGTGTGCTTGTATCATTTAAGTAAGGGCTGTATAATTCTTTTGAAATGTACAATTCTGTCATGTTTAAATGACTCAAGTATTTCACAGTGTAAAAACAGAACAAGGAGAGATACCTGCTACACTTCTGGGTATTAACATTTTAAAAAGAGAAAACACATTCCCCACCCCCCACCCCATTTCTCCTCTTTTAAATTTTGTATCACTTTAGTCAGAGCTCTGATGGTGCTGTGGGCTAAGTGCTTGACTGCAAATGGGAAGGAATATATCTGTAATTGTTATTTTGTGGTGGAGGAAGGATCAGTCTTGTTATCATTGTGATACAAAGAGCTTGCACACGGGAATAAAATAATCAGGCATTTATCTAAAAGGACTGAGACATGGTGGATTACAAAGAACTGAAAAGTCTCACCTAACTCCACAAGTCCAAGGAAGTCATGTTTCTGTCTCACTTCCATCCCCATCCCTCAGTCATCCAAGGCCTATTGTAAGGCAGAAGGAAAGGAGGGGATCAGAGTCTACTCGGGAAGATAACAGAGCTGCCCCTTCACAAGGGGGCAGAGTTTATCACATGAATAAAGTTAGATAATGTAAAGAGAAATTCTGGTGGTGTAGTCCATAGGGAGTTGAGTCGCTAAGCCAAAGGCAATGCCTCTCCAACAGTTCGAATCCACTGAGTAGTGGCTCTGAAAGAGAAAGACTGGCAGTCTCCTTGCATATCATTTACAGCCTCCTAAAAACCCACAGGAGGGCTAGTTATGATTTAGCTCCAACTCAATGGCAATGACAGATGAGTAGAAAGTGCAAAGTGTCCCAGTTCTGAAAAAGCCAGAACATAATGAATCATAGAATGCACTGGAGAGAAAGGGAAATTGGTGCTTAGAAGAGGGACCAGGGGCTAGGCCAACAGAAGCAAACAAGGCTGAGCTGCACAAATAGGTGGTTCACGCTCAATTCTCTGCATTAAGCTCAGTTTTGGCCTTTGTGTCCCTTTTCTATCCTGTATCTGGAAGCAAAGCCTGACCATCTCTTCTAGAAGGCATGTAGCCAAGCAAGCTCTGTGGAGCATAGTTTTATGTTGTAACACATGGTCTCTATGAATTACAATAAACTGGATGTCAGTGGGCAATCTCCTCCCGTGTGATTTATTGCCTCTGAAAAAAAACCACTGAAGGTCATTGATGGGTCGGTTCTGAGTCGAGGGCACACAACACCTCTACCGCATGTCAAAGTAGGCTTCATAATAGATGGTTTTGTACTGAACAAAGTACAGAGGAGACAATCAAAGGCAACGAAGAACAGGCCCAGGTATCAATCCTTAAACAACTCCTGACCTCAAACTCCATTTCTTAAGAAGAGGGTGTAGCTTTGTATAACTGACCTTTGATGGTGGTTTCAGAACCTTGCTCTTCAGGCTCTCTGTACCTCCCAGCCGTTCACCTCCCAGGCTCCGAGAGCATGATCATTTCCTCTCCGGCAGCCCATTTCTACTGCAGATATCTTCAGGTCTAGTCATAATCACCGACTCACTCACTGCTGTCAAGTTGGTTCTGACTCGTAGAGACCCTCTCTCAGTATTCTTAGGCTGTAAGTGACATCAGGCAAAGACTTCCCATCCATCTCTTGCAGGGCCTCTGGTTGATTCAAGACTGGAGATGCATGCCGATGGGTTAGCAGTGCATCACGCATGTCACTAGAATTTATCACTAACTGGCTAACTGCCATGGACCAAACATGGTCTGTAACGGAATGCATCCACCAATCCTGTAAGGAGGTTATATCCCAAGCTTGCCAACAATTCTGTTAAAAGGTTATATCCCCAATTTGCTGATGTGAAAATCAAGACTCAAGGAGTCATGTGTTCCGGGTCATTCAGTTAATAAGTGAATAGGGCTGGGATAAAACTCATGTTCTTTAAATTCAAAGCCTGTTTTTATGTACTTTGCTTCTTTAATTTCACGTTGCCTCACTCTAATATAAAGCTTGTTCTATACTTTTATTTTAAAGCTTTATATTGTTGTGGTGGTGTATTGTAGGGTCGGGACTGACCCATAGCTGACCCTCTGGTGGGTTTTTAGAGGTAGTTAATCACACAGGAGGAGATTGGCTATCCTTCTCCCGCAGAACACCTGGTTGGTGGCCTTGAACCACGTGCTTTCTGGATTGCAGCTCAGCTTCTTGTCACTAGGCCACCAGAGCAAAACTTATTCTATGCCTTTATTCAGGAGTTCTGGTGGCCTAGTGGTGAGGAGTTGTGCCACCAACCCAAAAGCAAGGAGTTTGAATTCACTAGCTACTCAGTGGGAGAAAGATGGACAATTTCCTCCCATGTGATTAACTGCTTCTGAAAACCCACCTGAGGGTCAACTATGAGTCAGTTCTGACTCGAGGGTACATAATATATATTTATTTATAACCCCAGGAACCCTAGTGGCCTAGTAGCCATGTGTCGGACTGCTCAATGGAAAATCAGGAGTTCAAACCCACTAGCTTCTCTGCAGCAGGGAGAGGGGCAGTCTATGCGCATAGAGATTTGTAGTCTCAGAAACATGTTAAAGAATAATTATGCGTTGGACTTTGGGCGTTAGTCGTACTGCTAATGAAAAGGCTGATGGAACAGATAAACCAGCTTCTATGAGGGACAATGATGGGCGATCTCTTCCTGTGCAAAGGCCTCTGGAGGGTTAATTATCGGGTGGTTCTGACTCAAAGGCGTGGAAGCTTTGCGAGAGAAGAGATAACAGCTGTGCTTTTTTAGTTGAGCAGTGTTCAGAGTTCACATTCTCAACTATCCTGAAAGGTTGGGGATTCCAGTCCACCCAGAGGCACCTCCAAAGGACGTGGTAATCTGTTTATGAACAGTCTGCTACCACAGCCCTTACGGAGCACAGCTGTGCTCTGACACGCAAGGGCATGTCACGAGATGAGCTGACCAGCTAGTAACTGCTACTTACACGTCTCCTCCTTTGACTTTTTTTCTAGGAAGGGAGTTTTCTCTCATATCCATACAGGGCCCACAGTTGATTCCTGGATCATTCTTTGGCAGGCCAGCTGATGGTTGATATTTACCTGGTAAGCAAGGTAAGTATGATGTGGCCTTGTGGAGATACCACAGTGTAAATTGTGTCTCTGTGTGTGGTCACATAAAGACAAGGGTTTTTTGGTTGCTGTTGTTATAAAACTATGTATGTGATTATCCTATGACTCACCAATTGGGCTCTTAGATATTTAGTCTGGAAGAATAAAAACAAAACAACAAACCCTTACATTCACACACAAAAATTCTATACATGAAAGTTCACATCAGTTATTTTTTGGTAATAATCTCTAACTAGAATTAGCTCTGTGTTTTTCATTATGATCCAATAGTAAAAAACCAAAACAAAATTTAAAAAAAAACCAAACAAAACACCAACAAAAACCAAACTGTGATTCATTCATGTCATGGGATTCCATTCAGTAATAAAAAGGATCAGACTCCTAATAGACAAAACCAATTGGATGAATCTCTAGAGAGGTATACAGAGTGAAAAGATCTGGTCTCAAAGACTTTATAATCTATTCTTTCATTTACATAACATTCTTAAAATGGTAACAAGGAAGATCAGGTTAGTGGTTGTCAGGGATTGGAGACTAAGTCTAGGACAGAAAGGATATGGATATGATTATAAAAGAGGGTCATAGGGATATCTGGGGGAATGGAGCTAGCCAGTATCTTGATTATAGTCACTATTACACAAACTTACACTTGTGGAGATTACATAGAACTAAATACACACAAAAAATTAGTCCAAATACAATTGGATAATTTTGAATAAGATGGCTGTATCAGTGTCAATATTATGGTTGCAATTTTGCTGTATAGTTTTTTGCAAGATCTTATTGGAGAAAACGGGGGAAAGGGCACATTCAACCTCTTTGTGTTAATTCTTACAACTGTATGACAGTTTACAGTTATCTCTAAATGGATGTTCAATTAAAGATAGCTAAATGCTTTTGGGCTAGATGACTTTTATGTTTGTATGAATTATCTTTCATAATCAAAATGATGAATTAAAACATAATCATAAACTGCTGCGGTACATCTGATATTGTCTTATCTGATGAAATTTCATCATCTGCCCTCCAAAGGACAAAATGCTCATCACTCAAAGTGTATTCAACAGCCCTCAAGCTACATAAATACCAACGTTGGTTTGTGCCTTTATTATGGGGTCAGACTTGCTCGCTCTGATTGAAATGAGGCTGTACGGAGAATTTCCTAACAGACTTATTGCTGTTAATTTGGAGCCTACTTACAGCTGACCTTCCATTGGATTTTGGAAGGTATAAATCATATCACAGGAGATTGCTCTTCTTTCTCCCTCTGAGCCACTGGTGGATTCAGACTGCCAGAGAAGTGTGGCAACTGTGTTAGAGTACAGCTTTCTATGAAGTTGTTTGTTGTTGTGTACCACAGAGTCAGAACTGACCCATAGCTGACCCTCCAGCGCGTTTTCGGTGGCAATTAATCGCATGGGAGGAGATTGCCCATCCTTCTCCCATGGAGCAGCTGGTGGCCTCGAACCACGTGCCTTTGAGATTGCAGCACAGCTTCTTGCAACTGTTGTTGTTAAGTGCTGTTGAGTCAGACGACTCATAACGACCCTATGAATGAAAGACCTGAACACTTGTATAACTTTCATCATTTCTCCATTTTCATAGAGTTTCTAGAGGTAAGGTATTATGAAAGTGGATACCACCCCTGCTTCCAAGCTTATTTTAATCAAGGAGCTCCACCAAACACTGTCCACCATGGGTAACCATTATCACATTTGACACGTCAGTGTCACAGTGTTTAGCATCACAGCCACCATGAGTTACTGCTGTACAGCAAATGGACAGACCAATGCTATACCACCTAGAAGAATGTTTGACCAAAACCAATTCCCAGTACAGAGAATAGTGTAGAACATTAAGTTCATAAGTCCAGACCACAACATGTAGATGCAACATTTCTAAAAGCAGAACAATGGTCATTGCTTTGTCTACTTATTGTTATGTACTGTAGAGTTGGAGGTGACCCATAGCTGACCCTCTCGCAGGTTTTCAGGGGCACTTAATTGCATAGGAGGAGATTGCCCATCCTTCTCCTGCAGAGCTGCTGGTGGCTTAGAACCGCATGCCTTCTGGACTGTAGTGCAGCTTCTTGACCCTAGACCAGTGTACTCATTAAAACTATCTTTTGATGAGTGGAAGCTTCCATGAGCATGGGACCTTGTAATGAAAATTACTGGACTTCTTAAGTTCATAGTATGCTCACACATTTATACAAATTAATATGCACTAGATATGAGTCCTGTCAGGCTGGTCTAAACCATTCTCACACAGGTGCTCACATTCAATACATGGTCTCTGCTTGGGGTAAATCTTTCTCATCCTTTTCTTATTGCCTTTAACAGGGGTTTACTTAATATTTTTCCCTCTATATTTCTTCTTTTTCCAGACTGAAATTCATTTTCTAGGATACAGAGCATTTTATTTCATATGTATTAAAGGTGTAAAACCCAAATACATCAAAAAGAGGCAATGCCAAGCCTTTCCCACAAAAGTAGAAGTGACTTATCATTTACTTAACATCTTTTTTGTCCTCTTGGTCTTTAAGGGAGAAATGGCTCAAAATAATGATCTTGGAAGCAGTGCAAAAGGCAGAGCTAAAGGAAACAGGATCAAGAGAGAGGGAAAAATGAGACAGTAGCCATTGAAATTCATGTTTCTAGACTTGACAACATGACCTAGAACTCCTTCTGCAGATCCGTCTGTTACCACTCAAAGTGTACAGCTATGTGCTCCTCTGGAATTCATTCTTCTGTGGATCTTAGAAATCATTTTTCTATTTTAAAATACTTTCTTTTTCTCCAGCATGATCTAGTATCATTCCTCCCAGATATTCTCTTTTGCAATTAAAACAAATCACTGACAAAACATGACAAAAAAAGTAAAAAAAAAACCCCAAAACATTCTGAAGTTAACAAAACCCAAGACTAACTGCATGAGAGTCTCAAGACTTGAGGCATGGCATGGCAGTGAGTTACTTGACTTTTCTTATGGACTCTCCTGTATTCTGTACAAGGAGGTGCAACCTAGAGTCATGAATGAAAGAACAAATCCATTCCAAGGCATTACAAAAAACAAATGCCAAGAAAGTAATTTTTACCTGCCCAAAGAAGGGAGAAAAGTAACATCAGAATACATTTTTGGATAATACCTGCCATACTTGAGGCAAACACGAATGGAAAAGCCACTCTGTTGTTTCAGGACGCTGAGGAGTAAGCTGACCTTCTACCTACCTTATGTTGTATTCTGGATGGTGCTTATGATGGATGAGCTGAGCTGCCATCACCACCCAGGAAACTTATGAAGCAATGTGAGATGGGGCCGATTACCCCTGCTCCATCTCTTTTCTACCTACATGTCAGTACGGCCTCAAGAGAATTGAGTGGGGAAAACAGGGCCAGTTGACTCTCAATGCCATTCCTTTACCCTGGTTTGAGTGTGTCCTAGCCATGAGCTAAGATTTTGTCCACACCCTATATAGAAACTAAAAGACTGAATTAGTCCAATTTCTGTTCTCTTAGAAAGAAGCAGAATCCAAAGAGGTGGTATGAATTAATAGCCTATTCATTAAAGAACAGGCCCTTCTTCTTGCTGTTGTTTGCCATGAAGTCAGAACCAAATCATAGCTGACCCTCCAGTGGATTTTCAGAGGCAGTAAATCATACAGGAGAGGTTGCCCATAGATAACCCTCCAAAGGGTTTTCAGAGGCAGTTAATTACACAAGAGGAAATCGCCAATCCTTCTCCCTCAGAGCAACTGGTGGATTCCAACCTCTTGTCTTTGGGACTGCAACATAACTCAGTATTACTAGGTTGCCAGAGATCCCTACTCATCTGCAATGATGGAATGATAAATTAGTACCTCTATTTATCAGGTACTGATAAATTGATAAGTTGAGGTAGTCCAGCAGGAAATAAAAATACACCTCAACAAGAGGAATGTCCGCTAAAACAAAACAAAACATGAAAAAATGCCATAAAAACAAACATAAAACACAAACCCCCAGAATCCAGAGTCTAGTGATTTCATATCCAAAATGTATTAGATTCACCAAGATATTGCTTTTCACACTGAGAACCAGTAAAACTACAATATGAATTAGCAAAAGCAATTGATGTCAACATCAAATTTAATAAGATGTTAACAGATAATTTAATTCACAGATAGTAATAATTTCTTAATAATCAAATATGGAATTCTTTGAAATGAGAAAATATTAAAATTGTAGAAATGAAGTAGAACTTACAAAAATAGTCAAATAGAAATTAATAAAAAAAGAAAAAAGAAAATAATCTGAATAGTAATCCTAATTGAATGGGCTCAATAATAAAGTGGAGATGGCAGGGGATAAAATCAATTAACCAAGGGAAGAAAATACGATTTCCTCATTATGGATGACATAGGGGGAATATACAGAAAAATGGAAATTGAAGGGTTTATGAGACAAGGACATCAATAACAACAACTAATTTATATTTTTACATCATCAGAAGCCCAGAAGAAGAAGAAGTCAAAGAGAGTGGGGTTGAAACATGTTTGAAAAAAGAAAGACAGAATCTTCCAATATTTGCAAAAGGCATTAATCTATAGATTTAAAAAAACTTAGTTATCTTACAAATGATAAAACTAAAGAAGACTGTGCTAAGGCCTATCATAATTAAACCACTGAATATGAAAGACAAAGTAAAATCATGAAAGCAGCCAGAGAAAAATGACAAATAGACAACTTTAGAGCAATACTAGTTAAAGTGATGGCATTGCAACATTCTGTTGAGTATGTTAAGTGATCTAGAGATTATTTTTCTCTCTCTTTGATAAGTTGATCTGGCAGCCCAATCCCAGTGATATCATTGATATCACACACAAGCAAGATTTTGCTGAAGATTATAAAAAAAATTACTGGAACAGAACATCAACAAACAGCTGCCAGAAGTGCAGGCTGGCTTTAAAAGGGGTCATGGTACTAGGGATATTGTAGCTAATGTTAGATGGATCTTGGCTGAAAGCAGAGAATACCAGAGGAATGTTTATCTGTGCTTCATTGATTATGCAAAGGCATTTGACTGTGTGGATCATAACAAACTGTGGCTGACTCTGAGAAGAATGGGAATCCCAGAACACCTGATCATGCTAATGTGAAACCTATACTTGGGCCAGGAGGCAGTCGTCAGAACAGAGCAAGGGAACACTGCATGGTTCAAAATTGGGAAGGGCGTATGCCAGGAATGTGTCCTATCTCCAATCCTTTTCAACCTATATGCAGACTAGATTATCCAGGAGGCTGAGCTGTATGAAGAGAAGTGTGGCACCAGGATTGATGGAAGATTCATCAATAATCTGCGTTATGCAGATGACACAAACCTACTTACTGAAACTGAGGAGGACCTGAAGCGATTGCGGCAGAAGGTCAAGGAGTGCAGCCTTCAATATGGATTGAGGCTTAATATCAAGGAGACAAAGAGTCTCACCAATGGGCCAGTTGGCAGCTTCAGGATAGATGGTGAGGAGATTGAGATTCTTAGCAGCTTTAGTCTGCTTGGCTTCACAGTCAACATTCTTGGCACCAGCAGCCAGGAAATGAAAAGATGTATTGCGATGGGAAAGTCTGCTGTTAGGGCCCTCTCCACAGTTCTAAAGAGCAATGATGTCACTCTGGAGGCTAAGATGCACCTGATACAGGCCATGATCTTTGCAATCATTTGCTATGTATCAGAGAGCTGTACTATGAGTAGGGAGGATAGAAGAAAAATTGATGCCTTTGAGATGTGGTGTTTGAGAAGAATATTGAATGTACCATGGACTGCTCAAAGAATGAACAGGTTCATCGTGGAGAGAGTTAAACCAGGCTGCTCCTTGGAGGCAAGGATTCTGAAGCTTCATCTGACATATTTTGGGCATGATGAAAGGACGGACCAGTCCTTGGAGAAGGACGTCTTGGGAGAGTGGAGGGACAGGGCAGAAGAGGAAGATCCTCTATGAGGTGGATTGATTCAGTGACTGGGGTAATGGGGGTAGGTGTGTCAGAGACAGTGAGGTTGGCACAGGATAGAGCAGAGTTTAGGGCTGTTGTGCATATAGCCACTATGAGTCGCAGGCAACTTGACGGCATATGGCATATAACAATAACATATAGATAGAGATAGAGATTCAGATACAGATATAGATGATATATAGATATATAACAGATATAGACACACACACACACACACACACACACACACACACACACACTATAGGGCACTATAGTTGCATAGTCTATAAGAAGGAGTTGCACTGTTAACTCAAGGATGACACCTTTCTGGTGGTTTGGATTCACTTGTAGTTCCAAAGGAGAAAGATGGGCAATCCCATCCTGCGGCATTTACAGCCTCTAAAAACCCACTGGAGGGTGAGCTATGACTTGGTTCCAATTGAGTAGCAATGATTGAGGTGCATATTATAGGAAAATACTACACTATTTTATACAAGGACTCATCTCTCAAATAACTAAGCAATAATTACAATGAAAAGACGAACTTAAGTCCCAACATATCAATAATAACAACCAATGTTGTTATGCGTCATTGAGCCAATATCTACTCATATTGACCCTATATAACAGAAGAGAACTTCCTCGTAGGACTTCAAAGACTGTAAATTTTATGGGATTAGACTGCCAACATTTCAGTTAGCAAATGAGCACTTCATCATTACATCACCAGAGCTCCTTACCTTAAATGAAAGTGATCTAAATACACCAATGAAAAGATAGACCATATCAAAGTAGATTTTAAATCCAATATTATTCTATATATAAAAACTCATTTATAATAATACAAAAGTAAGCAATCCATTGTCTTTGAATGGATTCCAAATTATAATATCATACAAGGCAGAGATAAACTGACTCCTAGTGTTTCAAAAGCTGACTATACAGAAGTACATGGTCACATTTTCTCCTGTGGAAAGGGCTGCTAGGTTGAACTACCAATTTATTAGCAGCAACATACTTAACTGTTGTGCTACCTAGGATCCTGGCTCCAATAATAGATAGTCAGAAAAAAGGATGGAAAACAATATGGTTTGTGATTATTAATTTAAAAAGCAGACTCTCTCTGTTAATGTCAGAGAAAGTAGACATAGATACAGAAAATTACTAAGACAAAGAAAGACATTATATAATAATAAAAGAATCAATGTACCATAAAGTCAGAACTATTTCAAATGTCTATGTACCAATAACATAGCATCAACATATATAACACTAACACTAATAGAGCTGAATTGAGAAACTGACAAATCTTTAATACTGTATCACCAATTCTTTACATTGAAATGAAGGAGAAATCAAATCAATAACCTAACTTTCTCAAAAAACTAAAAAATAGAGAAAAGAAAATAAATCTAAAACAAGCAAAAGGAAGGATATAATAAAAAGAAGCATGTTGTTACTCTCAGGTTCTGTCGAGTTGAGTATGATTCTTTGAACAACAGATCTGAACCCTGTTCTATCCTGTATCATCCTCACTCAAGCCCACTGCCGCAGTCACTCTGTCAATCCATCTGGTTTACGGTCTTTCTCTCTTTTGCTGACCATCCACTTTTCCAAGCATGGCATCTCTCTTAACAACATGCCTGTAGTATGTGAGATGAAGTTTCATCATCTTTGCCTTCAGGAAGCACTCTGGCTGCACTTTCTCCAAGACATACCAGTTTGTTCTTTTGACAGTCCATTGGGTATTCAGTACTCTTCTCCAACAACACAGCTCAAAGGCATAAATTCTTCTTATGTTGTCCTATTCATTGTCTAGCTCTCAAATGCATAAAGAAAAAGCATAGAAAACCAGCTGAACTCCTGGACCTTGCCTTTCTTGCCAATGTTTTCAGTGTAGCTTGAAAGTCTTTCATTATCATTGGTTCTTGTACATATGCTACTTTCTGAATTAGTTTTTTGTCAAGCAATGAAGTAGTGCAAAGTGGGTGCGTTTTGAGGTTAGAAAGATCAGAATTCAAATCCAGTCAATGGTGTCAATCACAGTGTGAGAGAAACAGAAAAACTAATAAGTTTGGAAATGAGAAAAACAAAAATCAAGAAAACAAATTGGCTCTTTACACATAATCTAGAACATTTGTTTGAAAAAGCAGAAGCAAAAAACACTTGCAACACTAAGGAAATAAGGAAGAAAAAAACAAATCACCAATACTGGGATGTTACATGCAGATCAAACAGTCATTAAAAGGTTAAAAGGAAAATAATAAGAACAAAAATCTGCTATTCAGAAAAAATTAATTCCTTTTTAGAAAACTACCAAAATTTTCCAAGATAGAATGGCAACATCAACAGCATTATATAACCATTAAAGAAATTGAACTTGAAACGATAAATCTCCTAAGAAGATCTCCATCCCTTGTAATACTTCAAATGAGGTGTTGAACTAACCTCATAACCCTACTCTTTTCTTTTAGCAGCTTTCACAATGTAAAAGAATATATTTATTGATATAATTATTTTATTAATATTTCCCTTCTATAATCATATAAATTCCATAACTGCTACATTTTTTACCTTGTATCTCCAACACAATGTTATAAAATGTAATGATGATTTGTAACATAGAATTTGTAATTGTATTGAAACTCTAGTGAACCAATAAATGTGTGACTCATGATACATAAAAACAAAACAGTTGCTAAGCCCTCTGAAGTTGAGTTGATTCCAACTCACAATGACCTTGGAGAAAACTCATCATGACCTTGTAGAACAGAGTAGAACTGCCCCATTTGGTTTCCCAGGCTGAAATCTTTTCAGAAGTTGACTGCCTCATTTTTCTTCCATGGAGTGACTTGTGTGTTTGGAAAGCCCAACCTTTAACCCATTGTGTCACTACTGTACCTTTTAACAGTTATACAAATTATGATGCACCCCAAAATTGCAAGAGGCTCTTGTGTGAACAGAGCAAAGGAACACTACACGGTTTAAAATGAAGGAAGGTGTGCATCATTAGGGTTTTATCCTTTCTGCATACCTATTCCATCTGCGGGCTAAGCAAATTATTCAAGTTTGACTCTGTGAAGAAGAATATGGCATCAGGATTGGAAGAAGACATCAGTAAACTGAGTTAGGCAAATGACACAATCTTGCCTGCTGAAAGTGAGGAAAACGTGAAGTACTTGCTTCAGAAGATCAAAGAATATAGCCTTCAATATGTATTTCTCTCAATATAAAGAAAACAAAAGTTTTCATCACTGGGCTGCAAGAATCAACATCATATGTAGAGAAAATGCTGAAATTGCCAACAGTTTTGTCTATCTTGGATCCAAACCCAACACTCTTGGCACCAGCAGTCTGGAAATCAGGAGATTTATTGCACCAGAAAAGTCTACAGCCAGAGATCTCGCCAAATTAGTCAGGAGCAATGATGTTAGCTTGAGGACTAAGGTATACCTTATTCAGATCATGTTATTTTCAATCATGCTATGCATCTGAAAGCTGGACAATGAATAAAGATGACAGAAGAATTGATGCCTTTGAGTTGTAGTGTCGCAGAAAAGTACTGAAGATCCCATGTACTGCCAAAAGAACAAACAGACATGTCTTGGAAAAAGTGCAGCTTCAGTGCTCATTAGAGCCAAAGATAACAAAGCTTCCTCTTATGTATTTGGGCATGTTGGTAGAAGAGGCTATTCCTTGGAGAGGGACATCCTTCTAGGAAATGTGGAGGGTCAGTGAAAGAGAGGAAAACCCTCAACCAGACGGATTGACAGAGTGACTACAGCAGAGGGCTCTGGGATATCAGAGTCTGTGAGGTTGGCACAAGGTAAGGTTCAGAGCAATTGTTCATAGGGTCACTTTGAGTCATACTAGACTTGATGGCATCTAACAATAATAACAACATTAAGATTGCATTTGTTTAGCTTGGCAACACCTTTATCATTGACAAATATTAGCTGATAAGGACTATTGGATGCTCTATTTAATTAGTGAAAAGTAACAAGACAAAGGAGATAAGAGCTAAGAAACCACTCCATAATTCTCTAAATACTGCAACGTAGTTTGTCTTCCTTTTCCTGAAGGCTTAGCTAATTGCTTGTGCTAAATATATTGCTATGTTAGAATATTTTGATCTAGAAAACTCACTAACTTTTCTAACTAGAAAGTCCAAGTCTTGAGACTCCCAATTTCTCTTATTAACACGGAGACAATTCTTCATTCTCTTTGTCTGGCAACATCACCTTGCTGTCTAGCTTATGGTACAGTCTTAAGAAATATTAGTTGAAAGAATGACTGAAAAGGTCCTAAGTTCAATTTTTTTCCTTTTTTTATAATTATTATTATTATAGATTTAAAGTTTATTATTGATTATTATCCTTAGTGAGACAGACACCCTGAGACAAGAAAATGCTGGTGCCAGGGGTATCTAGAAGCTCACTATTGTCTATCAACACCTAGCACATGGATAAGGACTCAGTACACACTTATCAAAATGAATGAATAAATGGTGGAGTGAACAATTAATTCTAACAGAGATTTTAGATAAGATCAATGCAGCTGATTTACATACTTAAAAACTAAAACAAAGAAATAAACAAAATCTCCCTCTGCTTTCTAATCCAGCCCTTGTTTAAAAACACATTCTTTTGTTTTCCACCTGGCTCGGACAGAATTCAAGCTGACACTGTAGCATTGACACCACCTTTGAGAGCAGTGCTTATCATAATCAAGTAGTAGTTGTATCATAATCAATGAGCGCACAATATTAAAAGAAAGTATTAAAAAAGAAGGTGAAGTGAAAACAGGAAAGAAAGAATATCCTTGATCACAGTATTCTCCAAATTAAAACAGTTTTTGTTAAAGTAAGGTTGCTTCATCTCATGCAGCCCCAGTGTGTACAGAGTACAATGAAAGGCTTAAGGTGCTATATCATAGTCCCTATCCAGTCTGATATCAAGTGCTTTACTTGATTATTGATTTTAAAAGTGATTTGAGAGGCAAAAGAAGGTAGGGCAACAAATTGTCACCACCAGAATGAACTAAATTGCCTTGGTGAATTCACTGTGGCTTCAAAAGAAAATAAAACAAAACAAAACATCCTCAAACTTACTGCTGTCAAGTTGAAACCAACGTACAGTTGTCTCTGTAGTGGGTTTCCTGAGGCTATAAATAGCACAGGAGACTTCTCATCTTTTTTCTTGAGGAACTGCTGGTGGGTTCTAACTACTAGACAGAAACAGCCTTTGGGTTAGCAGTGCAATTTCCTAAAGATTAAGGCACCAGAGCTGCATTTAAGCATCCACCCAATCTGGTGTAGGGATGAGAAAGAGCTTACAATAAGAGGTGTCATTTGTGCTGAGTTAATTAGGCGATGAGCCCTGGTGGTGTAGTTGTGCTGCTAACGCAAAGGCTGAGCCTCTGGTGGTTCTAATCCACTATCAGCTCTGTGGGAGAAAGATAGACAATCTCCTTCTATACAATTTTAAACCTTCAAAAACCCACCAGAGGGCCAGCCCTGAAACAAGATATGGTAGAGGCATGAACAGTGGAGGGGAAGTGAGAGTTGTCCAGACAGAAGAAATGGGACTGCGAAAGTTAGCTGGTGATATGAGAGTAGGGCTTGGTTTCGACAGAAATAGTTGCTTTTGTGTAAACCTAATTTAACTAAAATTTGAAAACCTTTTGTTCCCTCAGGGTTATTTGTGGTGGTGAAAAGCTTGTGAAAGATTATATAATCTCTGCTGCTATGGAAGCCAGGACTGTTTAATTTATGTCAATTCCCAGAAACACTATTAGCTGCCATATATTAAGTGTTCATTCTGTGCCAGCACTTTCTGAACGGTTTTTCTCATTTAATTCACACTAACGCCTGCCAAGTACTTTTCTTTTTACTTTTGAGGTGAGAGTCCAAAAGCTTGCGTAGCTTACCCAAAGCCTGTGGAGTAAGAATTTAAATTCACATCTCTGTTCTCCAGACACCGCTGTTGTTCCCAATGACCGTATTAAGATAAAGGAGGTTTACTTTAATCCAGTGCTTTAGTGTCTGGTCTAAATGAAGGTCTATTTTACAAATCATTCCTAGAGAGAAATTTATTAAAGTTGGTAATGTTTTGGGTTTTCTTTATTTTTTTTTAATAAAACATTTCTGTGAAAGAAGATGGGTATTCTTCATAATAAATCCATTTTATTTAGGCTAGAAGAGTCCTTGGCATAACAAATGTTTCAGTGCTCACTATTAACCCAAAGGTTGATGGTTCAAATCTACCATGCAGTACCTTGGAAAAAAGGCCTGGTGATGTTCTGAAAGATGAAAGCCATGAAAACCCCATGGAGCACAGTTCTTACACATGTGGAGTCACTGTGAGTTTAAATCAAATCAACACTAGCTGTTAAGTAAGGACATACTGCTTTTACCACACCTTCTTTTCTCTTGATCAGATCTACCTTATTAGCGAAACGCATGTTACCTCACAATCACCCAGTCAAGTATGACTTACGACAACCCTCCACTGGGTTTCCTAGGCTGTAGTTTTTCTCCCCCCTATGGCTAAAACTTTTTTTCCCATTAAAAAAAATATTGACTTGCATACAAATTTCATGTCCATTATGTTTCACACATTCCTTCATTCACAATGTATTTCACACATTTGTCCCTATACCTTGTGTTTTATAAAATTAATTATCATTGGTGCAACCACTGTGGAAGGTGGTATGGCTCTTTCTCAAAAAGTTGCAAATAGAGATACCATTTGACCCAGCAATTCTACTACTGGGAATATACTCTAAAGAGACCATAACTGATATCCAAGCAGATATATGCACACCCATGTTTATCGCGGCTTTGTTCACAAAAGCAAGGAGTTGGAAACAACCCAGGTGCCCATCAACAAACGAATGGATAGAGACACTGTGGTATATTCACACAATGGAATACAATGCTGCATTGAAAAGCAAGGAACTCATGCAATATTATTCAAAATGGGTGAGCCTGGAGGATAGTATGCTGAGTGAAATATCTCAGTTGCAAAAGGACAAATACTGCATGATGCCACTGCTGTAAAATGGGACTGATATTAGGGTTGGGGTAAGACTGAGGAAAAACTGGATAAATTGTGTATACTGCACTGAAACAAAGGAGGGAGAGAATAATTTAAAAGCGATG
>NW_006399823.1:2829979-2832167 GCF_000299155.1 Elephantulus edwardii
GATTTTTCTTAATTCCTTTCTCCCCTCCCTCTGCCCATCATCCCAATGTAATTTTTTTCCCCTCTCTAATGACTTAAAAAATGAAATTATTCATTCCTTGTAGGAGACTTTCCATCTTTCTAACTTTCTAACTTTGGGTTAGTTACTGGATATGTTATCACTACATCATCAGAGCTTCAAATATATATTAGCTATTAAGTGAAATTACCTTAAACTACAGAAGTCAAAGGAACATATTAGGCTTAAATCTCAGTCATCACGTTTGGTTCATAATTTTATAACTGAAATACCTTTTGCAAGATTCTCACTGTGTACACACTATTTGTGTGCTCACAGAATACATAACTTTCATAAAAAAAATAAAAAACAAACCAGTTTTTAAAAATCTACTTACATTTATTTCTAAAATGTTACAATAGTTATTTTTTTATTTACTTGAAAGCTGGGTGTAAGCTGTTGGGGCCTGTGGCCTTTTGGGCCTCATGTTAATTATGTCTGAGGGAACATTGTTCTAAGTGGTACAGTACTTGTCTGTCAGTTTGCTGTACTAAGATAACTTGGGGTTGCTGTGAGACTGAAATCTGAGCCAGTGTCAAATGCCATTCGAGCTACCCATGATGGACAGGTTTTGGTGGAACTCCCTTGCCTAAGACAGACTAGGAAATAGGATGGACTATCTACTTCCTAAACATCAGACCTTAGAAAACCCTATAAACTTGCCATTCATATGAGAACTGGATAATGAATAAGGATGACAGAAAAAGAAATGATGCCTTTGAACATGGACAGCCATGAGAACAAACATCTATCTGTCTTGGAGAGGGTACATCAGAATGCTTTTTGGAGGCAAGAATGGTGAGCCTTCACCTCACATACTTTGGACAAGTTGCTAAAGGTGCTATTCCTTGGAGAAGTACATGATGCTGGGAAGAGTGGAGGGTTGGCAAAGGAGAGGAAGACTCTCAACTCGGTGGATTGATTCAGTGACTGTTGCAATGGACTCTTGTATGTCACGAAGTGTGAGGCTGGCACAGGATAGAACAGTGGTCAAATCTTTTCTTCATAGGGTCACTAAGAGTCATATTTGACTTGATGGTACCTAACAACAACAGTAACTTAATTTCTTTCTAAAATATTACAATAGTCAGAATGTCAGAATCAGCTTGAGGTAAATCTATAATTTCTTAGCAACTATTTTAATATACCTTTGGTAATTAGTCCAGATCATACTTTTTCCTAAAGAAACTATTGGGCTTTTCTGTTCTCTCTACTTCCTGTGCACAAAAATCTGCTTTATTTTTCTCCTATAATGCTGCTGGTTTAAAAGGCAATTATGTCTGGCTTTGCACTCAAAAGCAATTTTGACATTACAAGATAGTTGTATGTGACACTGTTAGAATCAGAAGTAGATGATACTTTATATAATATTCTGTAGACTGTAAACATCTTTATAATAAAAATAAAAGACATTTACATTATGAATACTAAATTTTTTTTTATTTTTAAAACTTTCCACTCTCAAAGCTTTTAGGAAAAAGAACATTATAATATGTTCATGCACACAGACAGATCTAAATTTCCCTTGGGGAGAAACTACCTTAACTGCCATTCCAAGTTTTACATTTTTGCTTTAAACGAGTGATTTCATTTAAATAAAAAGGTCTTATTTTCTGTGATGAAAATTCAGCTGCTTCATGTAACCCTGAAGCACCTTGATTTATTATTGACTATATCCTCTTTCAAGGAGAATATTCTTCTCCAAGACATTATGGAGGAAGTCTTATATTTTTTACTCTTTGGCATTTTCTATTAATCTCAGCATATCTGTGTTCATGGTATTTGGGTAAAAAAATTAGAAAAATGGAGTAGTTACATATTTGGATAAATACAATTGCGAGAATGAATACATTCTGTTCAGCTGAATAAGCCTGCTTATTGTATGCCATTAGCTGTCTTAAAGGATTTTTAGAAATTTCAGAAGCATTATCAATGGGAAAAGGAAGGGTAGTGAAAAAGTTCTTTTAAATACACCAGGATAAAGAAATGTGTAAAATGTGCTAAAAATATTAGAAATTGTTTTTCAGGATATATAAGAGGAAAGCATTTCATACACATTTATCTTCCAGAAATAGTAAGAATTGAAAAGAACATATACATAAAGAGATTTTTATAGTAGGTTTATATTATA
>NW_006399823.1:2832490-2834639 GCF_000299155.1 Elephantulus edwardii
CTGATCCATGTCTACTATTACCTGTCATTTCAGGTCCCCACCAAACTATTATCCTAGTGATTTCCTCCCTTCCTCATCCTTGGCCCCTACAACCCCTGCTCTTCCCCTTTTGGACTTTTATCCCCATCTTACTAGTCATCCTTCTACTTTTACAATAATGGTCTTATGCAGTATTTGTCCTTATGAGACTGAATTAGTTCACCAGCATATTTAGTTATTCTTAACAAAATGTTTATGCTTCTTTCTCCTTACTGTGAAAATCTTGACCTAATTTCTTACATTTCAATAGCCGGAATTATTCACTTTTTCTCATAAGAACTGATGCTGCCCTGCAGTTGATTTTCATTCCTTCCCTCCACCCCTCATCCCTCCATTTCTTTATTAGGTGGAATGCTAGGGTTGCATAGTGGGATCCCATCTGAATATTGATTTTGTAGGCTTTAGACAAAGGATATGCTAATTTTTGTAATATGTTAAGGCACACCAGAACATCTGTTTTGAATGTTCAGTGGGAGAAAGATGGGCAACCTTCTCCCATTTAATTTATTGCCTCTGAAAACCCACTGGGTGATCAGGTATGAGTCAGTCCTGATTCTACATAACAACTACAATAAGCATGTCAGTTTGCAATTACTGGTTAACTGAGATAAGAGCCTGGGTTCTGAAGCAAGAACAATAGGTATGGCTACTTATTAGCTGAATTCTTTGTGTATTCTAATGGGGTTAATAATGTCTGCTCTGTAAGTAAAATTCTATGATCTATTCACCAATCCTTGATTTGTTGCCTTTTCTTTGTTGTTCCCCCCTCTCCCCTTTGTGTCACATTTGAAACACCTAGGCCTTGGCTTTAGAGATTGATTTTTGAAACATCAGCTCAGAAACATTTTCCTACTTATTGCATAAGTTCAGTGTCATGATGATGAATGAAACTAGCCATAAATTTTACTTTCAATATTGATTCTTCATTTTCCACAGCCTTACACACCTGTAATTCATCCTGGAGGCTCTTCTGTACAGGTTTCCTAAGATATTACTGATGTCTAATGAAAATCAATCAAAATTATACAACACTCTCTCTCATCTCAGGTAATCCATTGACCAAATATTAACTGTAAAACACTCTGTGATGCATTTTCTAAGAGTCTAGTGGCATAAATATGTGAATTGCCAGGGGATGAGACTTTGTCTTCATTGTGGAAATGGGTGGTCAGGAGAACATGGTGGCTGGTAATCTGGGTGATTTCTGAGTCTGTGAACTCACATGCACGTACATGTTTCCACATCTGCCATGCTGCACCTGGAAAAATAAATACAGCTTGCAAACTGCCCAGATTTGTTGTGATTATATCTTCTTTCTAGGTTCAGCAGTAGGTTGGTTTTAAGCTCACTCGCTGTTAGTGGAATCACTTTTCTAAGTGCAATTGTCAGGTAGAACAATTGTAGGTATTTGAATCTGTGTAGTAGATACCTAGTTTCATTTGCTATCGACTACCTTATAATTTCTGCCCTGTGAGTGGCTTTTTATCATCGGTTAGAGAAAAATATCCCAGGCTATTGGGGGAAAACAAGAAAAGGCATCTTTTTAAACCCAAATGTCTTTTTCCCTCCAAGCCAAATTGTCTAAACAAATTGATTTCTGGGAAACAACAGTCCAGTTCATTGCTTTCTTTCTGGTTCTTCACATGTACTGCTTTTGTCATCTACTTTCTAGCATCTGAAAGGAGCATTTGTGCCATTGGCATTTCAAAATAAAGATACAGTTTCTCTGAGAAAGTTGGCTGTAAAGAATCCATTTTTCCTACAATTTTTTTTCTGTTTTTTAATCATTTTTTAAAATTAATTTTAATGAAAATTGACAAAGACTAGATTTCCATTCATTCATTGTTTCACTTTTCTCCTTGCCTACCCCTCCCCTCCCCCAGTACACTCTTCTATTTGAAAAGTCAAAGTTCCCCCATTGTTTTACAATCACTCCCCCCAGGTCCACAATTCTTCAGGATAGCCGTTTCAAACAACAGAATTAATAATAGCTAACATATATCTACCCATACTATCACATAGAACTCACCCGTTTAATCTTTCCTTTTGTTAATGCAAGATTATAAAGAAAGATAATTAATAACTTTTAAGAACTTATTAACTTTAAAAA
>NW_006399823.1:2834739-2835842 GCF_000299155.1 Elephantulus edwardii
TCATTATGTCTTACCCTTTTGCACACCACTATTTTCACCTTTCTCTTCCTGTGTGACTTACTGCCTCTGAAAAGCTCCTCAAGAGTCACCTATGAATCAGTTCTAACTTAACAGCACACAACAACAACAACAACAGTAAAATATCACCTTATTAATATCATATTTTAAATTTTAAGTTTTCTCTGTGCTGGCTGGTGTTACTGTTTCCTTTTATACTAAATCCCATACTCTGGCCTTAGTAAAGAGACAGTGTGTGAGACTGAACTAAAGTCTCAAAGCAAGCACAAAACACAGATCACCATTTTCATTTAAGGGCAGCTCCATTGGTTAAAATGAGGGCAGAATGATTCCAATTCACACTTTGCTAATTTGCTGACAGCTAACATTTCAATAAACTGAAAGGATCTGTAACCATGCTCATGAGATTAAAGTGATGCTCACTAATGAAATTAAGTAAAAGAATCAGGAGGAAGCTACTCAGAGATTATACTGTACATGACAATAACACTCAACACAGAAAGGTTCCATTCAACTGGTTGCCTTTTACTTTGTTTTTATAAAGCTTAGAAGAGTAACACAGAGAATTTTGAATTAGTATCAAGTAGACACAAGAGAAGTGCCAGAGATTTGGCGACATGACCTGAATAGAGCAACAACAAAGAAAAACAAAAATAAGAAAAAAATAGGTAAAATGCAACAAGCCAACCAATCTGGAGAGTAAACTGACTACATTTCAGCTGAGACAGAGGGACAGCAAAGTAAAAGAAAAAAACCCAAAAACCACAACACAGAGAGACATAAAGAACTTCAGTATGGAAGGCTGAATTGAAATAATACAAATGATGGAAAGGTCTGGGAAAAGCATATGGCAACAAAGAGAAAATATTCCATGATGAAACTAATTTCATATTATTTTAAAATTTCTCTTTAAGTAGGAATGAAAGAAGAAAAGGGGAAAACAAGCAAAACCAAAATCGAAGTTATTCTGTTTCCTTTCCTTGGGACTCATTTCCCCCTAGTGAAGTCTATCCTCTGGCACACCTTGGAGACATGGGAAATTGAGAATCACTAGTTCATGCTATCTCATCTGGTCTTCGCTCATT
>NW_006399823.1:2843471-2859002 GCF_000299155.1 Elephantulus edwardii
TTTAGGGCTGTTGTGCATAGGGTCGCTATGAGTCGGAAACGACTCGACGGCACATAACAACAACAACAACAGTTCATGCTATCAAGTTTAGTCAATTATTCTCCTTCTATACCTATTTTGGTTTTTTCTTCTTTTATAATTGTTGTTGTTGTTGAGTGCCATCAAGTCATAGGCGACTCATAGCGACCCTATGAATTAAAGTCCTTGACACTTGTGTGACTTTCTTCCTTTCTCCAGGTTCATAGGGTTTCCAGAGGCAAGTTATTATGGAAGTGGATGCCACTCCTGTTTCCAAGCTTATTTTAATCGGGAAGCTCCACAAAACACTGTCCTTCATGGGTAACCATTATCACAATTGACACATCAGTGTCACAGTGTTCAGCTTCACAGCAACAAGTTACCTCTGTATGGCAAGTGACCAGGGCTATATGACCTAGAAGAATGTTTCACCAAAAACCTAGATGCTTTGCTGGAGAAGGAGGTGCAATCTCCTCCTGTACCAGTCAGATTAGATTTGATGGTACACACAAAAAATAATAAAATAAAACAAAAACAACAACAACAACAACTCAGAACCAAACAATTAAGAAGTAGTGCCCGAGGGCCCTATGTTATTTTGCCATTCTAGCAGGTCCAAATGCCGGCAAACTCTGTGGCTTTTTATTATAAGTGAAATAATTCTTAGATGCTTACAAGTATGTTCCATTTATTCAATGCTATGATAATTTTTGGTCTGTTATAGATAGCATATTCTTTGATTCCCCTAATGAAGTAAACCAGTGCTTATATTTTACTATTTTTTTCAATTTTCAGGTTTTTCCACTCTCTCTTGAAGAATCTGTGTAGGTGGTATACAAGAAGGAAACAAAATTCCCACACCTCTAAAGTCACAAGTAATGTGTTTTAAAATCATTACCCACAGGGAGGAATCTTACTTTTCCAGCAGATATCAGTATAATGAGTTGGGCTGATTTTACAGCTAATATGTAGTATCTTGAGATTAATTGAAAATCAAAGGTGAGAAAGTAAACTCCACATTGTAACAGATAAATTCACTCAGAATAATGTCTTCCAGACTCAACTATGTTGTATAGTGTTTTATAAGTTCATTGTTTTTCAAGTGAAGATTGACATGGACGGACATTGGAGAGCAGGAAAACAGTGGATAGATAATGTACACTGTATTGGAACAGATGAAGGAAAGGACTGTTTGAAAGGAATATATGGTTAAGCATGATATATATGACAATTAACAATCTGGAACAAGAGGTGTTTTACAAAGTGAGTTGGGGAAGGAGGAAGGGAGAGAGAAGAAAGAAAATGTATAACAGTAAATAAAAGAAAGCCCAAGCTTTCTATAATCTCTCATTAAAATCACAATTAAAAAATTTTAAAAATGAAAAAAAAATTGATTATGCCATGGGACACTTGTCATGGAATAAGACCTTTTGTCTGAAGTAAGAAGACTGTAACTGAATCTTTTACATTCTGGAAAAATAAAACTGAATGAGTAATTGAATTATTTTGAGCCTTTTTTATCTACATTCCTAGGAGAGAAATAATAACAACAATTATTAGTATTATTGTTTCTCTTACTTCAAATGATTGTTATAAAAGCAAGATATTACAAACTACTTATATAATATGAAAATACAATGATAATATCAATAAAAATAACAACAATCAATTGGGGGGGACTTGTTATGTATACATTGTTAGTTCAAAGACTTTTCATGTACATGTATTAGCTTAATTCTTAACAATAACTTCCAAGGAACCTAATGATGTAGTTCTTTAAGCATTGGGTTGCTAACTAAAAGAAAGGCAGTTGGACTCTACCAACCATTACAAAGGAGAATGTAAAGATTTATAGCCTTAGGAATCCTATGGGATGTTATACTTTGTGCTATACTGTCTCTCTGATTCAAAATCAGTTCAATGACACTGGGTTATGACAACTCTTTAAAGTAAGTATTATTATTATTATCATTATTCCTATTTAACAAATAAAAAAAACTGAGGCAGAGATAGATATTGGCTAATACCCTTAAGACAATGAAGTTATTGAGAGAGCCAACCTAGAACTCAAGTGGCCAGTTTGCTTCTTGAGTTGATGAAGAGAGCTGTGCTGCAATGGAAATAGTGCTAGACATGGAGTTAATGGTCTGAGCTCATTTTTCAGCTTGTTAGTTAATAGCTGTGCTATTTACATAGTCCTTTGAAACTCTGTGTCCCTCAATAAAAAGAAAATAAGCTAATGAAAGTATGCAACAATTTCTATAGATCTTAAAGTGTTATTTTGTGAAGAATAAAATGTTAATGTATCTAAATTTACCTTGCATAGCCAGGAAAACAGAAGAATAATTGCATTGGGAAAGTCAGCTGTGAGGGACCTCTCAAGAGTACTGAAGAGCAATGATGTCAGGCTGGAGACTAAGGTGCACCCGATCAGGTCTATAGTCTTTGCAATTACGTGCTATGCATCAGAGAGTTGGACAGTGAATAGAGACGATAGAGAATTGATGCCTTTGAGCTGTGGTGCTGGAGAAGAGTGTTGAATATACCATGGACTGCTAGGAGAACAAACAGGTTTGACCTGGAGAGGGTGAAGCCAGAATGCTCCTTGGAGTCAAGGATTCTGAAGCTTTGTCTGACAATTTGCACATGTTGAAAGGAGGGACTGGTCCTTGGAGAAGGACATCATGTTTGGGAGAGTGGAGGGACGGCGAAGGAGAGGAATACCTTTGATGAGATGGATTAATTCTGTGAGTGGAGTGGTGGGAATGAGTGTGTTTGGGATGGCGAGGTTGGCACAGGATAGAATGGCGTTAAGGGCTCTTGTACATAGGGTCGCTATGAGTCGCAAGTGACTTGATGGCACATAACAACAACAACAACAACAACAACAAATAATTAGTTAGTTTATAGTCCAAACTAACTCAATGCTATCAATCCAGAATAATTTTATAGTTGACCCTCCAGTAGGTTTTCAGAGGCTATAAATTTCACAGGAGGTGAATGCTCATCTCCACAGAGCAGTTGGTAGATTTAACTTTCTTCATTGAGTTGGCAGCCAACTCCTTACACATTAAGCCACCAAGGCTCTCTAGTTTATGATAGATTTGAATAAATGTTGTTTTTTTGTGTGATTTCTATTTACTAATATTTCTTCCAAAATGTTTGAGGTTGAACTGTCTCCCAAGGTTTCATCCCATGTAATTGTCAAATGATCTAATTCATTCTTTTCCTGATTTAATGATAGCATTTCATTTCCTGAAACCCATGACTTCATTAAAGAAATATTTGAAAATTGATTGTTTAATCACTTTAGTATAAAATGTGAATGAAACTTCTTAGTTAATTAAAGCCAGTGGGTAAGAGTTTAATTACAATTTTATGTTCCAGACATACCAAAAGTATTTTAATAGTGGGAACTAAATTAGAAACTTCAGATGAATAGGTCAACAGTATATTATTTAGAGCACTTCATGAAATAAATCACAACAGTATGTAGAAGAGTATTTTATATCAAATATTAGGAGATAGGGTTGCTTCTTTGGGCTTTACAAATATATGAGATTATTATGGTGGCAAAATCCTCTTAACTTCTTGAGTTTCTTCCATTTTCTTATACATAATATGATATTTTTATTCCTATTTCCAGAGAGTGTTAAGAGAATTGCATTACTTTTGATTTTTTTCTCTTGACAAACAACAACAAACATGGTCCTTAGACAAGGAAGGAATAACTGGTAACAGACAATGTCACTGTGGTTCTAAGAGGGGGCCCAAGTAGGGAGAGAACATCAAAGTCTAGCTATGTAATTTTCACATTTTTGAGTTAAGAGAAATTAAAAGTGATTTTGGTTTCCAGAAAAGAGTACAATAAATAAATGCATTAAAACTGATGTTTTCCAGTTGGTAAAAAAAAAGAATAATAATCGCATGCTCTTGCTGAAAATAAGGAGGACTTAAGGCACTTGGTGCATATGATCAAAGAATATGAATTATTAAATATATGAAATACTTTCAACATGAGTTACATCTCAACATCAAGACAAAAAAAATTCTTACCACTAGATAGACAATATTGTGATAGTTAGAGAAAAGTTTGAAACTGTCAATGACTTCATTTTAATTGGATGTATAATGAATATACTTGGTACCAACAGTAAGGAGACCAAAAGATGTATTACATGGAGAAAATCTCCATGCAATATGGGACCTCTCCAAATTATTGAGGAAAAATATTTACTTGCTCAGTTTGGGTCTGAGATGCACCTGATTCAGACCGTGGTCTTTTAAATCACTTGCTATTCATCTGGGAGTTAGACAATGAATAAGGATGACAGGAGAACTGATGCTTTTGAACTGTGGTGTTGGATAAGAGTACTTAATATCCCATGCACTATCAAATGAATGAATAAGTATGTCCTGCAGCAAGGTGTAGCCAGAGTGCTTCTTGGAGTTAAGGTTGGCAACTCTTCATCTCACATACTTTGGACATGATGTTAGGAGAAGCTATTCCTTCGAGATGGACATCATCCTTGGAAAGGTGGAGGGTAGGTGAAAGATAGGAAGATCCTCAACCAGATGAATTGACACAGTGAAGATACTTGATAGGACATGGTTCAGATCTATTGTTCATAGAATCACCATGAATCATCCTCAACTCAATAGCATCTAATCACACACAACAACTCTAGTATTTGATACACACAATAAAGATCTTTGAAATAAAAGTATGTGAGCTCTATCAGAACAATATATGACAATGTATGAAAGTAAGTGAAGGCTACTCTTTTTGGTGAAAGAGTTCTGCTGGGTGTTCTCAGTAGTAAGGTGGCTTAGTGGTTAGGAATTGTAGTGTCAATCCAAAGCCACATGGTTTGAATCCACCAACTACTTTATGGAGAAAGATAGGTAATCTCCTCCCAGGTGATTTACAACCTCTGCAAATCCACTGGAGGGTGAGTCAGTTCCAACTTGACAGTACTCAACAACCTCAACAACATGTTTATCTCTCTCTCTCTTTCTGTCTCTCCCTCCCCATAAAACCAATTTTCAAAACAACCTTATATAACAACAGATGGTAAATACAGCTGATATTGCATACTAGAACTGAGAAGCTTTATTAAATTGTTAGAGAAAAGAAAGACACTAGTGTCTCTAGTAAGAACAAAACTTGAGATGTAATTCTAAATGCATGGGATAAAATTAAATGTCTGTTTACTAAGTACCCAAAATACCTTCGGGAACCATAACTTGATAAAATATGATCATTCCCTTCTATTTCAGGTGAGTCAGGAGATACAAGTTAGCAAGATGAAAATTTTTAGTCTATCAATCTTGGCCTCTTTCTATACTTAACTAAAGTATGGCAGCCCTGTTAAGTAACTTACTATGTGAGAACATACATTTCTGGCAAATATTCTTAGTTTCAATATGCAGGTAGTAAAATGACAGTAATATAATAAATTTGATGAGCTTACTTTGTTCACATCTCCAATTAACATGTACATAATCTATGAAAATGTTAACAAGAAACAATAAAATTTGAGAAATTAATAAGCAAAGGAGGATATAGGTTATATGTGGTAGTCATGATAGGTGGATGATTATGTAGATAAATCAGTGGTGGAAGAAAAAATAGAGTTAAAATAAGCTCTGGACAATTCTCATTTTATTGTAGTTTTATTAATTCCTCAACTTTTATGTATTAAAATTAAAAAGCTAATTATAATGAACAAAATAAGAAAAATAGGTCAATAAGACAATAGAGGACATCAATAGATGTAAACACATAAGACATTGATGGCAAAAAGTACATTTTAAATTAATGGTAAAATAAGCTATAGAAAAAAATGGTTGTCTTTATGGAAAAATTAAATTGGATTCCTACCTCAAATCAAATATGAAAAGTGGATTATAGAAGTACTTAAAACTTGCATTCAAAATAAAAACTATCAAAATTTTAAAAGACTTAAGGTATCTATATCTTGCTATAGTAGAATTTTTACATAAGAGCAAAAATCCATAAAATGAGTGATAAATTTTACTTCATTATAATGAATAATCTCTCATTATCAAATTACATTGTTAAGAGTAAAAAAAAAGCAAAAAAGTTGGGAATAATATTTCAAAAGTTAGGTATTACTAGCAATATATAATTATGTAAATATGTGGATATACATATGATACAATAAAAACATTCATTAGAATAATGGCTAGGAAATATGAATAACTATTTTATAGAAAAGATTAATAAATAAACAAATTATTCTTAACAATATAAGGAATTAAGAAAAGGAAAATTTAAAGCAGAAGGAGGTAAGAAACTTTTTCCTTATAATTAAGAAGTAGAGATCAGATTTCTTCTTCTACTTGAAAAACTCTCCCCAAGATGGACAAAATGTATGAAATAATGATTTTTTCGATACAAGCAGTCAGACAATGAGAAATGAGAAATGAACAAGATGAGGCCTACAATTGCCTTAGGCTAACACCTTGAGACAGTTTTCAGAAAGGGAGAGGAAAGTGAGGCAGAACTCATTGAACTTTCTAAGTTGAAGAGATTGAGTTTAATCATCTCAAAACCTGTAGGATACACATCAGCCACCCTTTTTGGTCTCTGAGGTTTCTTGGGCAACTCCTGTTCCAGCTGTGGTATACCCTTCTGTCTGGTAGGGACTGTATAGCTGCATTAATCTTAGTTAATGGCCTCGCCAGATTCATCCTATCACTAGAGTCCATATCTGAAAGATGTAAATGATATGAGCATATGTTGTTATAAGTGCCATCGAGTCATAGGCAACTCATACCAACCCTATGACCGAAAGACATGGACACCTGTATAACTTTGGTCCTTTCTCCAGGATCATAGGGTTTTCAGAGGCAAGCTATTATGGAAGTGGATGCCACTCCTGTTTCCAAGCTTGTTTTAATTGGGGAGTGCCACCAAACACTGTCCACCATGGGTAACCATTCTCTCATTTGACTCATCAGTGTCACAGTGTTCGGCTTCACAGCAACCACAAGTTACCTCTGTACAGCAAGTGGACATACCAGGGTTATATGGCCTAGAAGAATGTTTCACTAAAAACAATTAAAGGCCCGAGGCCCTCATGCCCTAAAGGATTTTAAGCTACTGCCTGGAGCAGGCACCACCCTTATTGTTGTTATGTTGTTGTTATGTGCCATTGAATCACTTCCAACTCCAGAAACTTTCCTTGCCTGACTGCCACCATTAGGAGCCGTTATCAAGATGCCACACATCCCTCCAGCTAGCAAGCCGACTTCCAGAGTGGAGGGAGACTCCAGTCTCCAGGCCTCATGAAGGATTTTAAGCTACCGCCTTATGAGCATATAAAAATCCTTATTATCTCACAAAGATTTTTCTTCTGGATTTTAGCTTGCCTGTTTTTATTAAAAACTTATTCCATTAACCAAAGATTCAAAGCAATAATAATTATATAAAAATAATAATAATTCAGTCGTGACAGGATTAAAGTTGAGGGAGTCACATGTAGCTTGAGATCACAGGGAAGAGTGTGTGAAAACAGGCACTGCACTGAGAGAAACCAACAGATGTGTTGATGGTCTCACTTGAATCTTCAGCAGAGTAGTACATGAATGTGAGAAAATGACCCAAGGTAATAGAAAGGATCATTCAGCTCCACACAGGGTGGAAAATAACACCTACCTCCTCCAGTCTGGTTGGAGAACCTTAAGATTCATGGGATATCTGAGAGTTCCAATCTCTCCACACTCTCAAGAAATCATAGGATGTTGGCAGACTATTCAAATACTCTTTTCTCAACACCTGCCTTTGGGTGGATTCCAACTCATAGTAATCAAGTAGCACAGAGTAGAACTGCCCTGGCGGATCTTCAAGGCTATAATTGTCATGGCGGCAGACTGCTAAGCTTTTTCCCACAAAACCACTTGCTAGATTCTAATCATCTAGTTTTTGGTAAACAGCTGAGCACTTTATCACTCTGACACCAGGGCTCCTTCTTATATCCATCCCACTGCTATTGATGACCCTAAGGAGCTGCACTGCCAACTCAAGGGCATGTGGTTCAAATCCACAGACAATCTCTCCCTGTGAGATCTACTAGCTCTGAAAACCTACTGGAGGATCAGCTATGAATCAGTTCTGACTTGACAGCACAAACCAAAGAAAACATATGACAGACGAGCATTTTCTCAGAGGGGTTTTGAGGCTGTTTATATTAATGGGAAGAAATTGTCTCATCTTTCTTCCATAGAAGTACTGTTGGGTTCAAAATGGAAGTCTTTCAGTTAGCAGTCTAACATTTAATACACTACATCCCAAGGTCTCCTTTCTTACCTCCTTGTTGTTAAGTGCCATCGAGTCATAAATGGCTCATAGCGACCCCATGAACGAAAGTCTTGAATACAAAACTTTCATCTTTTCTTTAAGTTCATAGCGTGCCTGGAGGCAAGCTTTTTAGGAAGTGGATGCTCCTCCTGCTTCCAAGCCTGTTTAGTGAGACATAATTTTCCTTAGACAGTTTTACTTAACAAATCTTAGAGTAAGATCTAAAAGAATTAAATTGATTAAAATAACTTAAATGCTGTTGTTGTGTGAGTGCAAGTTGGTACTGACCCATATCTGACTCTCTACAGGTTTTCAAATAGAATAATTTGCACAGGAGGAGACTGTCCCTCTTTCTCCCATGAGCTTAAATGCATCCCCCAATAAATAAAGAAAACTTATAGGAATACCTTTTCTCTTTATCACTCAAAATGACTGTGAATATATGGAAATGAACATAGGTGTACCTGTGTCTGTGTTGCTTTTATTAGACTGTGAGGCTATATGCCTAGGAGTAGAATTGCTAGTTTATACAGCAGTTCCCTATTTTTTGAGGACTTGCCAACTTATTTTTTCCAGTTGACTGTACCATTCTACATTCCCATCATCAGCAAATGAGGCTTCTGACTTCTCCACATCTTCTCTAAAACTTATTTTATATTTTTTGTTTTTAAATTTGTTTGTTTGATCTTAATCAACCTAGTGAGGGTCAAATGACATATCATTTTGTTTTCAATTTGCATTTCTCTGAATGCTGAAGATATTGAGCATCTTTTAATATGCCTGTTGGCTATTTTATTATCCTCCCTGGTTAAACGTTTTATGACAACATAGTTCAAAATTAAATAGAGGCACAAAAGTAGTATTTAAAAATATCTAAATTAAACTTGTAAGGAGGAAAACGGAAATGTATAGAGTGAAGAAAAAAAAACACACCTAGAATAAGCTTACTAGTAGGTGAGACATTATACCAGAAAAGTTTAGAGATCTTGAAAACATAGTCATAGAATGTAGCAGGGGAACAAAGAGAATAAAAAATAAAAAGGAAGGAATTGAGCATCAGGGAACCATGGGACAACATTAAATGGCCCAATTTGCTCAAATGAGAGCCCCAAAGGTGTGTATGGGACGTGAAGTGATATTTGAAGAAACAGTATGTAAGTATATTTGTATTTAATGAAAACTGTAAACCCGCTGAGCCAAGAATTTCAACAAACCCTAAGTACCCAAAATAACGCACAAGGAGGAAAGGTAAGGAAAGAGGAAAAGATGAAAAAGGAGGAGGAGGAGGAGGAGTTTTATACTCTAAAAATAGGGGAGAGAGAGAGGTGAGCACATCATTCGAGAAGTTAAACTATATGAAGGAGAATGTGCTATCAGTATTGGAGAAAAACTCATCAACAACCTGTGTTACGCAGACAACACAATCTTGCTTGCTGAAAGTGAGGAGGACTTGAATAATTTACTGCCGAAGATCAGAGACTACAACGTTTACTATAGATTACAACTCAACATACGTGCGTGTGCACACACACACACACACACACACACACACACACACACATGAAAATCCTCACTGGACTAATAGGCAGTATCATGATAAATAAAGAAAAGGTTGAATTGTGAATTATATCCTATTACATGGATCCACAGTCAACACCTTTTGTACTAGCATAAAAGAAATTTAAAAAATGCACTTCATTGGGAAAATATGCTGTCAAAGACCTTTCCAGAGTACAAAAGAACATCAATTTGGATAAAAAGGAATGCCTGATCCAGGTTGCTATCTTTTCTATTACTTGCTAGGCATTTGAAAGTAGGAAAATGAGTAAGGATTACAGAAGAAGAAGTATCCATGACTTTGAGTTGTAGTGTTGGTGAACTGTACTAATATACCATGAACTGACAAGAGAACAAACAAGTTTGTCTTGAAGAAAGTATAACCAGAGTGCTTCTTAGAGGCAACATGATGAAGCTTCGTCTCACATATTGTGCACATGTTGTTAATAGGGTGAGTATCTGGAGAAAGACATAATGCTTAGAGAAGAAGAGGGTTAGTGAAGGAAAGGAATACCCTCAAATAAATGTGTTTACCATAGTGACTGTCACCAATCAGCTCAAGGATACAGTGGTGGTGAGGATGACACAGGAAAAGACAGAGTTCAGATCTGTTGTTTATAGGGTGGCTATGAGTCATGGTCGACTCAGCAGCACCTAACAACAATAATGACAAAGGCAGAAAGAGATTACTTCTGCATCTAGATTTTTTTTTCACAACTGGATGCAATACCTAGAATTGCTGAAGCCATCTTAGAACTAGCAGAGGCCCATTCCTGAGGACGAAGGCTGAATTGTGATCGGAAGAGAAATATAACTGGGGAAACAGGCATATCTTGTATTATTGAAATAATTGAATTGTTCAGTTACCCACTCTACATTACTAAGCCTTTGTTATTACCTGAGGTTTTATTTATTGGGTAGGGATTTTCTTTTATATGGAGTTGAAAGAAACCTAACTAATGCTGAGTCCCATTCAAAAACCTGTGAGTCAATAAGCAATGAGAATGAAGACAAGAATAAAGCAAATTGATACTTGCTTAGTTCCAGCAGTGGGACAAGTGCTGTATTAAAGATACTTATGTTTCTGAGTTTATCCAATGCAAGCAGAGTGTCAGAATTGGCTTTCTTCCAGAAGCATTTGCAAATGGTTCAGCTCCTGAGCAAAGCCAGGCGAATCTAGAGCCCTTTACTCGCCAAGACATAGATTTAGGAAGTCAGTGGTTCCTAGGTATTTCTCTCCTCACCCATCAAATCTCCGTCAGGAACAGGAGCAGCATGATTTGGGCCCTGTATTCCTCCCATGCTTGCTTCTGAGTCCTGTTTTTATTGATAGCCTATCAAGTTCTCACCAGCTTCATCTCTCTGAGCACCTGAGCTTAGCCTGTTTCACACCAGGTCAAAGCACTGGCTCCATTCCTTTGGTTAAATTTCACATCATTATGGGACTTCATAACGACATCTCTCAACTCTCTAGAGATCTCTTCTGAACCCTACATTCATATCAGAATCATTGAGAAAGCCTTTAACACACCCTTATGTCTAGATCCTGTCTTGACTTCAATCTCTGCAAATCCTTTATTTTAATTGGTCTGAGATGGGGTTCAAATTTAGTTTGCTATACTTATTTTTTAAAAGACAGCTTTCTATGTATATCTATCATGCAGTCAAGGTTTAGAACTACTGCTTTAGGATGATGCTGTAGGTCTAACTAGAGTCTCCATTTGCTAATAACTTTGATCAATAAGATTGAACTGCTAGTTTCTCTTTTTCTCTCTTGTCTGAAGAAGACAGACTCATAATTCACTTCTCCAAGTGCCTTTTTACTGTTACTTCCTTCATTGCTATATCATTCTAATGCTGATGCAGTGTGTTAGCGGAGACCGAGTCACACTGAACTACTTGTTTCCTCTCTGGGAAACATGATTAAGTATTGCGCTACCCTCAGGGGGCTCTGGAAGCTTAATGGTAAGGAATTATGGTGCCAACCCAATGGCACGTGATTGGAGTTCCACCAACTGCTCTATGGGATAATGTTGAGCAGTCTCCTCTGGTGTGAGTTATAGCCTTTGAAAACCTGTTAGAGGGTCCACTGTGAATCAGTTCTCACTTAACATACACAACAGCAACGTCTAAGCTGCAGTTTCCTCATCCATCTATGAAGCAGAAGTAACAAATAGTTAGGCTCCTTAGAGTATTACTGTGAGGAGGATTACACGGCATTTTGAATATAAATAATTTAGCATCGTGCTTGGTAGTTGGAACTTGCATGGAAATATTGATGTAGTGTTTTTGGGTGACTTTGGGTCAGTTCTTGAATTTGTAGTAAGCCCACACACAACAGAACGACACACTAGTCATCCTGTGCCCTCCTAATAGCCATTGCTGTGTTTGAGCTCATTGTTGCAGCCACGGTGCCAATCTATCTTGTTAAGGTTCTTCCTTTTTTGTTGACCCTCAACTTCCCCAAGCATCAACTACAGTAATAATAATGATAGATTTGATGGAAAGGTTATATTCTTCATGACACAGTTCTGAAAAGAAATGATAGCAAGAGAATTTCCAAATGTCTAGAATTCAAGTTCATCAAGATCCTGTAGCTTGCTCACGTTCATGTAATGAGAACATAGAGTAAGATGGAAAACAAAGAACCTAAGGAAAATAAACAGGGTATCTTAAAAAGTAGAGAGTCTGTAAGCGATGATAATGGTTAATGCTCTTAGCAAAGGTTGGAGCTATGACTACCCAGAATACCTTGAAATAAAGGTTTGATCATTTACTTCTGAATGAAAACCCTATTGAGTTCTCTCCTGACATGCATGAGATCACCATGGGTGGAACGGACCTGATGGCAATAAGTTTATGACAAGTGTGACAAGGCTTAAAAGGGTGGCAAATCATCATCAAAGAAAAGACTATGAGAGAATAGGAATGGAAAGGCTTACAGATGTGCAAAACAGCTAGAAAACTTGCAAACAAACAACTAAAATGTGGGCTAACAAAGAAAAGGCTAAATTGAGTAAAGAAAGTAATTCATTTCACAGTACTGAGAGTAAGAGAAATTGATACATACATTCTACAACTTTGTGTTGCTTTGGATAAAATATACACACTTTTTAATGATAATACTTATGAAAATCAAAGTGAGAAAGCATATATAAAACAAAGACATTATCATAGAGTTAAAAAGATCTGTATGAAAGAAACCAATGCTCTATAGAAATGAAAGTTAATATTATTGCTTTAAAACTGTCCTTGCTGTCCACTGGCCTCTTCCACAGGGACACAGGGATCAGAAGAAGCATAACATGAAGCTAACAACATCTTTCTTGAGAACAAATTAAAAGTAATTTAACTATTTTTAATTTAAAGCTTACTTTAATAATAGAATTACTATGACTATTAAGTTGAGTAGCACTGGAAAAAAAGTCACAAGAATTTGTAAGATACAATCTGAGATCCCATTCCTACTAGTTGCCAATCAAGTCAACACTGATTTGTGGAGACCTTATATGTTTCTGAGTAAAATAGTGGCCCACAGGATTTTTAATAATTGTGACCTTTCAGAAGTCTATGCCTTATTCTGAGACATGTCCGGGTATGTTGGAATCATCAATTTTTTTGGTTAGTAGCCAAACACACAACCATTTGTGCCAGTTACTATTCACTAGTTTTGACTTCTTTCCAGACAAGGAGAGTGTGAACTTAAGATCTGACCAAGACTGATGACCCTTGGACTCCCTTCAAGCTTGGAACTGATTTTACCCCATAGATCAACTCTGACACAAACAATAGACAAGCTTATAAAGTAAGTGAACAATAACACCAGGAGGCATGGAATCCTTAGAACAATCAACCACACTAGACCCAAAGTGAAACATTTGCTCTCAATAAAAAAACAAAAACCAAACCAAAACCCAAACCAAACAAAAAAATCAAAACTGAGAAGGAAGGAAAGGGCAGGAGAGATGGACGCACAGGAAGAGGAGGCACAAGAAGAAAGAGGAAAGTGTGTGGTTATGTTGAGGGGGTTGCAACCAAGGTCGTGGGGTGGGGGGTGGGGTTATACAAACGAGTAAGAAATCAAATTCGCTCTGTGAACTCTCACCAAAACCACTATAAAAAGTTAAAGAAACACAGGAAGAAAGAACTCTTCAGCTGAAGACCTTTTGTGTACTGACCGAAACAACTGTTGGTCCCAGATACACACAGGGCATAGTGTCCATGTGTATCTTACCTCTAACAGCATCTATCTGAAGAAGGAAAATCAATGACCTTCAACCTGGTGGAATTAAGGCTTAAGGGCCAGAGCCAGCCATAATATTTTCTGGAGTTGGAGCATTGTATTTCAATCTGAAAACTGGGAGTGTACTAGTTTTCATTCTCATTTTATATTACAAAATACAGTGATTTTTTTAATACTCTTGGAGAATCTGGAGGCCTAATTTTGAATCTTCTTTAATGTCAGAAAAGGCTTTCTTAGTAAAGCAAACTGTCCCTTAGTAGAAATTAAGAGTCATACTATTCAGTTTACCGCATGTATTTTTTTTAAACTTTATTTTGCTCTTTTAAGATTCTAAGGCCTAACTTGTGTACTCTGCAAACTGCTATTAAAACAACAGAACTATAACTTGTCAAGTAACACAAAATATTAGGAGGCACCATCAGGGCTCTGTTTATTCCTGTTAGACTTCCTTTCCAGGTGAGTTTTTTATGTGCCACTGGGCCCAGCATGAGTAATAATTAGCCCCATGGGGAAGCTACACGCTTCATTTACAAAGCCAAAAAGAAAGAAAACAACTGAAAGAAAACAGTAATAACAAAAATAAAATAGGAAAGAAATAGTGCTATTCCATTTTACAAACAAATGCTCTCAGACAAGCATGAAACTTATCTTAGTTTAAAAAGTTGGGGTGGGGGGGAAGAATGAGGGACCTGCAGAATCAAAGGAGTATTTTCAAGGTCTTTTTCTTTTTGTTGGTTTGTTTACAAAGTTCATATACATTGTGTTTCACATTATTCCTAATCCATATTGTGTTTCATGCAATCATTCTCATGCATTATATTTTATAAAATTAATCACTACTTGACCTTGCCCATCATTAACCTGTCTTTTCACCTGGATCCTTCCCATTTCCTTCCCCCCTCCCTTCACCCACCATACTGTGTAACCTTGTGGTTTCGCCCCTACCCATCCTCATCCCTCCACTCTCTCCCAGCAGGGTCTTATTAAGAGGAAGGTGGGAACATAATCCTTGGATATAGATTCTAGACAAGTAAGAGGTTTACAGTTAAATTTGCCTAAAGAATTTCTTCTTTGTCCTTGGCTCCAGAGAGCTGACTTCTAAAATCCTTGGAATTTCTCCAGTCTTTGCTATGTATAAAGGCTTCAGACCAAATTAACATGAAAAGTTTGCTATGAAAATGGCTCCAGTTGGTGTTGGCTAATCAAGAAACATCTTTGTCCATTCCATACGAAATCAGGGAAAAGGCAATCTCCAATTTCGTATGGAATGGAAAAAAGCCCCGAATAAGCAAAGCACTCCTTAAGAATACAAGAACGGTAGGAGGTATCTCACTCCCTGATTTCAAATCCTACTACACTGCCATAGTGGTAAAGACAGCATGGTACT
>NW_006399823.1:2860893-2887497 GCF_000299155.1 Elephantulus edwardii
GGAAGCTCCATGTGCTTTCTGTTTCTGTTGCTGGTGAAAGGAGGATAGCATGATCTTTGTGGTGTGTCTGCTAGAATAAAATTATCGTCATAAATAAGTGTTTCCTTGAATTCTGCATGTTTTGCTCCCCTGCCGCCCCCGCTAGCAAATTACCAAATTTGAGTGAATAGTAGGAGTCAGCTAGTCATAAATTAAGGAGGATTTGGGATCCTCAAGCTTAGAATCTGAAAATATAACGGCAATCTCCAAATGTATAGCTAGCAGGCCAGAAGGGAGTATATCATGGGGACTCACCAACCTGCGGCTTGCCTCTGGAGTCTTCGGAAGACTTAGCAATCTGAAGAAAGGGCTCTTTAACTTATGAGATCTGACCTAGTTCTGATGGTAAGGATAGAGGAAGAAGTTATTACATTTGCAGTCAGGAACTAACTAGGGTAAATCTGTACTGGATTGATTGCATGACTTCATACAGCTGGTGTGAGAAGGACTGATTAGATCCTTTAGAGGAAATGCTTCAATGAGCTAACTTCTTGGGCCACACAGAAGACCTATCACACTACTTTTTCACATGCCTTCTCCAAACTGCCCCTATAACTGTAGCTTCCCTTATGCCAGTCTTCCCATTATCTATTGGGAAAGCAAGTTCCTAGGAGAACAGGACTTGCATGTTGAGCAAGATGTATCCCTCACTTTGGAGTTCAAAGGGTGGATGATTTCTGCCATTCATATCTTTGGCTATTGTTTTGATCTTTCTATTCAGCCTAAGTAAACTTTGTCTCAATGCATGTGGCCTTCCCTCCTTTCTTTTTTATTTCTAAAGACTCATACTGTATTATTAATAATTCCCATTAGATTTGCCTATACTTTACTCTCTCCTACTATTTTACTTCACTTCTCACTTTCTATATTTTTTTGTATCCTATGCTGCTGACAATACCGATTATACTTTTATCAGTTTGTACTATCAGCTACCTTTCTTTATTATGTTTAAGGATATCTAATTTACCATTGAAATAGATAATTTTCTAAAAAGTCACATAACTATTGATCTGATATATTTTTACCATTTATACTCCAAACTTTTTTATGATCTCTGTTTCATTTAATCTATTTCATTCCTTGATCTTCTTGATCTTTCTAAGAATATTATTAGATATTCTTAGAGCAGAAATAAGGTCTTTATCCAGAAATAATCCTCAGGGGAGAAATCTAACAGCATTCACAAAATTTTACTTTAATTTGAGGTATTAGGTTCTTGTTAGCAGAAACTGAAAATAGGATATACAAGAAGACTTGTTCGTAAACCTGACCATGAGTACTTTTTTGCAAGGTAGTTTCTGCAAGATTGAAATATGGCCAGTATCCCCAGGAACAATTTTATTTCTATTAAGCATTCAATGGCTAAATTAAGCACTCCCAGCATTCCTAATTTAGCTAAACCCTTAACTATTAACCTCACTTAGTGTCATCATTTCACAGAATAGAAGGGAAAACATCTAGGTGAGTTCAATTAGCCAAGGGCTTGGATAAAAAGTCTTTCGAAGAATGTCTGCCTTCAAACTCTTTTCTCCGTGAACTCAATGCACATCTTCATCAGGGAGGGCACACTTTAGTCCTCACTGTACTGGAAGTGCTAAGGGCCTCTGGTTTTCCTATTAAGACTTTTCCCCATGAATTTTATTCACTGAATACACAGGGGAATGGAAGAAAAGAAAAAACCTCTTCTATCTCATTGTGACAGGCTCGGACAGTAGTCTTGGGGAGGTGTACTTCTAACCCAAAGGTCACACACTTTGGCAGTTGGGAGATGAACTTCTTTTTTTTGGGGGTGGGGGGAGGAGGTGAACTTCTAACCCAAAGGTCACATACTTTGACAGTTGGACTCCACAAGTCAGAGGAAGAAAAAAGGGCAATCTCTGCCTCTGTGCTTTACAGCCTTTCTAACTTCACAGAGGGTTCACTATGACCTGGGTAAAGTAAGTGATCTCATTGTGAGGAGGAATTCTTTATGTATCACTTTGATCATCAGTTATCTGTGCATTTCTTCATTTCTATTCTTTTTTTTTTTAAAGTTTGGACAATTTCGTTTTCTTTTTTTCATTTTACATATACATTTCTAATTTATAGGGCAAACTCATGCTACAGAGTAGAATGTACTATAAATTTTCTTGGTTGTACAGCTCTCAGGAAATAAGGAGACATATTGCACTGGGAAAATCTGCAGTTAGGGACCTTCACAAATTATTGAGGTGTAGTGATGTCAGATTGAGGGCTAAGGTGCATCTGATTCAGGTCATGGTCTTCCCGATTACTAGCTAAGTATCTGAGAGCTGGTCAATGAATAAGGATGATAGGAAAAGAATTGATGCCTTTGAGCTGTGGTGTTGGAGAAGAGCACTGAACATCCCGCGAAGAGAACTAATGGATGTACCTTGGAGAGGATGCAGCCAAGTGCTCTTTGGAGACAAGAATGATAAGGCTTCACCTCACATACTTTGGGCATATTGCTAGGTGGGGCTGGGCTGTTCCTAAGAGAGGGACATGATGTTGGGAAGGGCAGAGGGTCAGCAAAGGAGAGGAAGATCTTCAATCAGGTGGATTGACACGGTGACAGGAAATATGAGGAAGGCACAAGACAGAACAGGGTTCAGATATTTTCTTTATACAGTTGCTATGAGTAATGCTCGACTCTATAGCACCTAACAACAACAACTATTTATGATTTCAGACTGCAGGCTTTCCTGTTGTGGTGAAGCTGGCTGGGATCAGGCTGTCAGCTTTGAGTTTGTGTATCTGGTCACAAATCATGTGTCACATTAGGGGCCTATCCCTTATTAAAAAAAGCTTCCTAAAAATTTTATGAGTAATTTTATGAAATACATGTAAATGAAAGATTGTATAAAACCCAATGTATATGAGTGAAATACAATGTAAATTAATTATATGAAAAGCAACAGAAACAAAACCAAACCCCCCAAAAAGTGTCTTTGAAAAAAGCATCAGTGAGATTTCTGTTCACTTTGTTTTCTGCTGCCTAAATGATAATATTTCATTTAACATATATTAGTGAAGTGGTTCTGGCAATGAGCTTTAGCTCTCTACATTAATTTTATCACAAAGGGAACATGCATAAAAAGGTCTATCTTAGGTTTTATTTTACACAAAGTCAATTTTGAGACTTGGAGCTGAATGCAGATAGATTTATTTCGAAGATGATACCAGAAACCATTTGGCTGGTTAGTGGTAAGGGAGATAGAGAAAAAAGAATTAAGTCACTGCAATGGAGCTACTAGATTCAAAGTACTGAAATCCTCGGGGTATAATATAGAATATGTATCGGAACTGTCCACCCAAAAGGCCAGAAACTGAGGTAGCTGTCAACCAACCCCCTTCACCATCTATTACCAGGACTCTCAATTTCCCAGCTTACACTTCTTCCTATAACTAGAAACAATTTTCATATGGCATCAAACATACAATGACAGTGTCTGTTATATGTTCTTAAGGGATTTTTAAGGAGGAAAAAAACAGAAAGAGGGAAAAATGTATATGCTTTTAAGTATGCTGAAATGTCCTAGAGTAAATTTTTAAAAAAAAAATAACCTATCACATAGATCTTTGTGTAATTGATAGTTTTTGGAAATATTTCATAAGAGTACATTTCCTCACAGCTAACTCTTAATAATAGTCTGTCAAACCAATGCTACATGAAACACATCTGAGAAATGATAAACTTCACATGTGAACAGCAGCACAGTATATATCAACAGGGCTGCTGTGTGACTCTCATATTCTAAGAATGAAAAAAATAATCAAATAAAGACTTCATACTCAATGATGAAAACTGCATTTTATACTCCTGCCTTAACACACAGAACTCATAGACATGTACCTCTGTTACACACGAGACAATGCAGAGCAGACATAGAGATAGAGGCTGGTGGGAGTCAGGACTGTACCAAGATTAGAGCTGCAGCCTTGGGCACACAAAGCTCAGGGTGCTTGCAGACATTACAGGACAATGCACTGCAGAAGTTGGGCTTCATTCTTTGTGAAGGATGGGCAATGTTGGTATTTTGCTTATAGACTTATAGAGGAAAATGAGTACATATTTATTTTCAAAGTGAGGTCACCATGTATCTCATGTGATTGTGAAAGGACAGGTGTATGAAAACTGTGATTAAAAAAATAAACTTCGAGCTACAGTCAAGGGAAAGAAAGGCATTCAAGTGTCCATGGGCTTCTTGAGGGCTGCAGAATGCTAGTGGCTTGTGCACAGGAGCAGATACATGGCTTCCAGGAAGAAACGTCTTTTTAAAAATAATTCAGATCAGCAAAAAGATGGTAAATTATTGCTTTATGTATATGATATAATAATATGCACAAAATCCCAAGGACTCAACAAAAAAACTGTTAGAGCTAGTAGATCAATTTAGTAGAGTGCAGGATATAAGATCAATATCCATAAATAAGTGGAATTCCTCTATAGTAAAAAAGAGAACTCAGAGAATGAAACCAAGAAAATAATACCATTAATAAAAGCCAACCAGAAACTGAGATACTTTGGAGTGAATCAAACTAGACATACAAAAGACCTATACAAAGAAAACTACAGAAATTTCTGCAAGACACAATAAAAGACAAAAAAACATACATACAGAAAAATGTGTCCTGTTCATGCATAGGAAGACTTAATATTGTGAAAATGACAATCCTAACCAAAAGCAATCTACATGTTCAGTGTAATTCCAAAACAGACACCAAATTAACTTTCGAGTAGATTGAAGAGAAATTGTCACATTTATTTGGAGAGGCAAGGGACGCTGAATAAGGAAAGAACTTATGATAAACAAAAATGAAGTGGGAGGCATAACACTCCCTGACCTCAAAATCTACTACACAGCAGTAGTAACCAAAACAGCCTGGTACTGGTACAATGACAGACACATAGACCAATGGAACAGAATTCAGAACACAGAAATGGATCTATCTATCTATGGTCAACTGATATTCAACAAGGAAATAAAACCTATCGAAAGGGGAAATGACAACCTCTACAACAAATGGTGTTGGCAAAACTGGACTACTATTTGCAGAAGGTGAACCAGGATCTACGTTTCACACCATACACAAACAATCAACTCAAGTTTCATGAGAGACCTAGAAGCAAAGCCCCAAACCATAAAGTTCATCAGAGACAAACTGGGATCAAGCTTAGATGACCTAGTCTATGGTATAAAGAGACTGTCAAATATAGTCAGAAAGGCACAATCTAGAAAGGATAAAATTGATGAATGGACCTTCTGAAGATTAAATCTCTGCAAACATCAAAAATGCCTTCCAACAGAGTGAAAAGAAAACCTACTGACAGGGGAAAAAATATCTGGCAATACCATTTCAGACAAGGATCTCATATAAAAAGTTTGCGGAATCCTACAAGACTTCCACAGAAAAAGACTGATAAATAACACAATAGCAAAATGGGAAAAAGACATGGAAAGTATTTTCACAGAGAAAGATATTTAGATGGCCAACTGACATATGAAGAAATGCTCAAAATTACTGGCAATAAGAGAGATGCAAATCAAAACCACAATGAAACACCATCTCACTTCAGTAGCAGTGGCAAAGTTTAACAGGACAGTAAGTAATAAATGTTGGAGAGGATGTGGTGAGATAGGAACATTTACACACTGTTGATGGGGTTGTAAAATGGTACAACTACTCAGAAAGCTGAACATAGAAATTCCATGTGACCCAGCTATTTCAATATTTAGAATATACCCCCAAAAAATGAGAACTGAGAATGGTGTTGGCAAAACTGGACTACTATTTGCAGAGAGGTGAACCAGGATCTACTTTTCACACCATACACAATCAACTCAAGGTTCATCAGAGACCTGGAAGTAAAGCCCCAAACCATAAAGTTCATCAGAGACAAACTGGGATCAAGCTTAGATGATCTAATCTAAATGAGAATTAGGCATAAACAGAGACTTGTATACTAATGTTTATAGCAGTATTATTCACTATTTTTAAAATTTTTTTAATATTACTCTCATTTATTTACAAAGTCTGAATATATTGATTTTCATGTTATTCACTATTGCAGGAACATGGAAATAGCCCCAATGTCTAACCACAATGGGATGGTTTGAGGAATTATGGTACATTCACACTATGAAATACTACACAACATGCAGGAGCAATGATTTTGTAAATTACTACCTAACTTGGGAGGGATTGGAGAGCGTTATGCTAAGTGAATTAGCTAATTTTCATAAAGATCAATACTATATAAAACCATTATTGTAGAATGTATATAAGAATCCTAGGCTGGGTTTGGGGGTGGGGCAGAAGAATGAGGATGAGGGGGATATTAATCATAGGGTTACACGATTTGATGGGTGGATAAAGGAAATGGCAAAGATTGGGTGTGAAAAAGAATATATTCAAACTTTGTAAGTAAAGCAGTATAGAATAAAAATTTTATTTAAAAAAACTAATAGGAATCTCTGATACTGTTGGCAATCATTTTGCCATAATAACTTTCCTGATGCATAAATGTGGATATAAGAGTTTAACACTCAGGGAGCTCTGGTAGCCTGTTGGTAAGAAGCTGCACTGTAATTTCAGAGGTACATGGTTCAAATACACCAGATGCGCTGCTGGAGGAGGGACAATCACCTCCTGTACCAGTCAGATCTGATTTGACAGTACACACACAAAAAATAATAAAATTTTAAAAAATAATAAAAAGAGTTTAACACTCCATGAGACAATGGTTGGGAATGTACTTGAAATACAGATTTAAGACCACAGGTTCACTGACATCAACTCTGTAACAAAGAATTCAATCTTTGAGGAAGACAAGCTTCTGGCTTTCTCTTTCTCCATATCTTTCTTATTCTTTTCCTCAGGCCAAAGAATTTCTTAGACAATTGTGACAGTGTTTCTGAAACTATAGGATGCATCAGCGTCACCTAGAGGACTTGATGATTACTGTTTCAGGAGGTGTAGGGAAAGGCCTGAAAAATCTACATTTTTTTCAAATCTCAAGTGATGATGCTGATACAGGAAAACATTCGATCTGTAATGGTTTGGCTCTTTTCTATAATTAAAGAGCCCTGATCACGTAGTGATATGTAAGACTTCCAAACAAAAAGCTAGTAGTTCACATCTATCAGCTGCTCTGTGAGGGAAAGTTATGCAGTCTCCTCCTGTAAAGACATCGTTACTGCCCCGTGCTAGATCAGAACCTTGCTCTCTTCTGCGCCATCCTCACGATCTCTGTCATGCTTGAACCCACTGTTACAGTCAGTGCCAATCCATCTCAAGGATCTTCTCCTCTTTCCCTGACCCTCCATCTCTCTCAACATGATGTCTTTTTACAAGGGCAGCTCTGGAAACCTAATGGAATGTTGCTATGAGTGGGAGCTTCATCCAATTCCATGGGTGGTTTGATGTGATGGCGTAACGTGTTATGTGCTGAATTGTTAACTGAAATGTTGACTGTTTGAATCCAATGGATGTTCCAAGGAAAAAAGCTAGGAAGTCTCTTCCCATAAAGATTTATAGCCTCAGAAGTATGATAGAGGGTCAACATGGGTTGGAATCAGATGGAGGGCAGTGTTTTTTAACCTTTACTTTTGTACTGTTAATTTAATGCCTCTTCCTTCAGTTGGAGAGCTCCTTGGAAGCAAAGATGGCAGAGTTTCATCTTTCATACTATGATATGTAGCTAGACCAGGCTATTCATTAGCGAGGGACATCGTGATTGGAAAGATGAGGGTTTAGTAAAGGAGAGGAAGACCCCCAATAAGATGGATTGACATGGTGACTTTAGCAATGGGCTTGAGTGTTTCAGAGATGATAAGGATGGCACAGGATAGGACAGGGTTCAGATTGGCTGTTTTATAGCATCGCTTATGAGTCATAGTTGATGACACCTAACATCAACAACCTCCTTCTCCTACTCCAACTCCAAAACCAAGAGAGACATTTTCTCCTTATCTTCTAACATCTGTATAAATGTAGATTCTTCCATGCTGCTGCTTATAATACTGACAAGCCACAGAGGAAGTTCAAAATGTGTTTAATCACATCAGAGAAAGTTTCTTACAGAACACAGTGTGGGAATCAAACTACTTAACAACTTCGCCTCCTCCCCCCATAGGAAGAGTCACCACGTTGTCACTGGGAAACACGATTTTCACAGGTACTGTATCTTTATGAACAGCGCCCAAGGCCTGCTTACATCTACAAGTAGTCAACAGCTGCTTGTTAGCAAGGACATGCAGGTGCAAAGAAGGCTATTTGTTAAGGAGCAGATGCTCCAGTGTTCTTTTGCCAGATGCAAATCAAGTACCACCTGGAAGAAATTTAATCATAGTCTATGTATTTAAAAATAGTCACTCTCTGAATTTAAAATGTTAATTTATCATGATTATGACTAGCAAAATGATTAGGAAATAGAGATCTACTAACTTTGGGTGCCAGGTAATTCAGACTATGATAATATTGAATTACTTGTGTATCTGTGGATTAAGTAGTTAGAAATAGGTAAACAAAAATGGGATAAATATTTATTTTTTAAAAAAGAAAACAAAATCAAAGAATGAAAAATAGTGCATTGACAAAAATTATTTGGTACTTTTTAATGGAAAGTTAAGCTTCCAACTAAAGTTAATTCTACCTCCAGGCTACTACCTTTTAATTATTTAAAAAGTATGATAAATTGGATGCAATGCAAATTTTTCCTGTCATCTGAAAAGATTCTTATGATTTTTAGTGTACTCATAACAATTTTGAAGTTAATTGACTCAACTTTTGATTGTCATTTTCTGAATTTTTTGATACAGATAAATTTCTTTGTAAATTCATCCAATTAACAATATTTCTATGCTAAAGGATTTCTTACTAGGAAGCAATTTTTGGCTATGGAAAATAGTGCCTCTTTTCCAAAAGCTCCAAATCCCAACGCACTGATGTTAAGGCAACTGATTCATAGTGATCCTCTTTTCTTTAATGTCCGCACACAAACATGTCTTGTTTATTGTGGTTCTTTTTGTTTGTTTGTTTTGGTTTTTTATCTTATTTTATTTTTTTAATTTAGTTTGTTTCTTTTTCATTTCAGTGAACATCTACAAGATTTTGGAATTCCATTCATTCATTGTTGCACCCTTCTCCCCACCCCCACCTCCCCACCGCCCCATTAGCCCGTCTCCTTGAAAAGCAAAAGAAAAACTCCCTCATTGGTACACAATCCCCCTGCACCTCCCCAAACCCCACCCCCCACCCCCAAATATAATCCACTCTGCAACCCTCATTGTGTACTGCTACGATAAAAATAATGCCCTAAAATATAATATTTTAGACTATTCTCTGGGGTGGGGGTAAGACTGAGAAAAACTGGATGAAATATGTTTATGGCATTGAAGTCTATGGGGGAACAATCTCCTCTTATGTGATTATCTTCCTCTGAAAATGGGTCGGAGGTTGAGCTATGAATCGTTTCTGACTCTCGGTACAAAATACCATCAACAACAATGGTAATGGGCAGCATGATATTTTTCCCCCCGGTCTTCTAACAAAAATGGTAATAGTTTATAGAGTCAATTAGTCACATATTCCACATTCTCCTTCTATTTCTGACTCTGTATTTCTCTGTCTTTCTAGGTGAATAAAGACCAATTACTGTACATTGGTTGGTATTGCAAGTTTTTATGACTCCTGTCACTCAAAAATGAAATAAAAGTTAGAATAGAAATAATCATACTATTATTTGATCAGTCAACTAGGATGTCCTATGAAACCATGGTCTTAAACCTCCAAACCAAGGAACCAAAACCCATGAGGCTGTACATAGCAGCCTAAAGTGCTACTCCTTTCCTCTTCACTGCCGACAATATATATCATACAACTTCTGCCAATTCAGCTTTTTACAGGTACACAACTTACTGAAGTAATTATGTAATTGACTAGGTAACTTTCCCACTTTCCCCTTCTCCCCTTGCCTTCCACTCTAAGTTTTGATTAAAAACAAACTAAAATGATTTGCTTTAATGCCTCCCATTCCAGCACTTATGCCCTGTAAACACCCTTCTCCAATTGTTCCTTTTGATACCCACCGTTCTAAAACACAGTCTCAAGGTGGGGTGTTCTCCCTTGAGAAAGTCTAATAAACTTAGTTCTCCTTGATTAACAGGTTTTTCTAGGGATATTTTGGGACAGTTGACAGTTGACACTAACAATCATCAAATGAGTTCAAAACACCTCAAACTCGGACTCATTTCTCTTGAGCCAGAACCAACTCATAGAGGACACTTTAGTGGGTTTTTCAGAAGCTATAAAATACATTGCAGGAAATTGTCCATCTTTATCCTTTAGAACAGTTGGTGGATTTGAACCACATGCCTTTGAACAGGCAACAGAACTCTATCCACTAGGCCAAGAGAGCTCCCTTCTAGATTACATGCAAAGTAGTAAAAAGATGACCAAGAGTCTTATCATTCCTTCTTCTCCTCCAAGCATGTACCTATTTGTTTTCTTTTGTGAGAGTAAATTAAAGATTTACTTCTAGGAACTTCTGTGGGAAAGCAGCATTATTTGACTGCTTTAGAAGATAAATTGCCTTTTTTTTTTTTAGAAAAAAAAAAAGTGTACATCTCATTGCCTCCTGGACCAGATTTTCAACTAAGTAGCACATTTTTCCTGGAATGAATAGATATCTATGTACAAAACAAATCAACACTTCAAAAAATCTTAAAAGAATAAAATTTCTGTGGATTTGAACTGTCTGTCTTTGGGTTGGCAGCAAAACTCCCTACCAACTAGACCAGATAACTGAAATAAATTTAAAAAAGGCACAGAAGACTCAGCTTGCCCTGAAGACTGCCTCAAGCAGTATAAATTTAAAAATAATATTGTGTAGACAGTACTAGACTCATAAATCCAATTCTAGAGATATTTTCTTCGTTTGTGAAGAACAATCATAGCTGTGAGCTGCTTTCTCATGTCAGTTTTTCCTTTCTGGTGCTTCCACTGAGACTTCTTTTAACTGAGGGGGGAAGATACTCCTCATTAACTCATGTAGATAAGAGCACACACAGGTCTGACTTCTGAGAGTCTCTGCCATGTCTCTGATACATGTGTGTGTGCACGCGCACACACACACACACACACACGCACACACACACACACATACACACATACCCTGAAATCTCTGTAAGTCTCTGTAGAAAGAATAGTGTATATCCGGATTTACATTTCTTGCAAATATTTTCCATCTGCAAAATAGGAACTTCCTTTTCAAACTCATAATTACCGGAAAATCTTCGAGTAGGGAAGAATTACTAAGGCAATAATGAGAGTTCCATTGGAGTGAAAGCTTTGAGTTTTACACAGACATCACTTTGCTGATTTAGCAATGGATGACTTCTCATGAAATTTAACTTGGTTTTTGCTATTACTTGTGAATTGTATTAATTACCAACAGTGATGAAGAATAGAAATCACAGAAGACAGTGTCGTGCTCAAGAACTGACAAGGATGCCCTGTCTTCAAATATCTTGAAAGAAGTCCTCCAACCTAGAATGTAACCAGTCCTTCAATACATCAATACTCCCACTTCTTTTTCTGCCTCGATGGTCACTATTCTTAATGATGCTGTCCTGCAGTTCTGAGACACCAGCTTTCTTACTAGCATTCCCACAGTTTTCACATTGTTCATGGTAACTGCATATAAATATCTCCTCCCACGACTCTGCCATTTCATTTCCCCTGTTTTCTTTCAGATCTCAATTTACTACAGGAAGATTTTAGTTTTTAATATACTTCTTTGAATTCCATCAACAGGTCTATTTTTATGTCCCCATCTTAGCTCATGGCATCCTTTTCTAATTTTTATAAATTGTCTCTTTCCTTTCACAAAGCTGGCAGTCTGTACACTAGTTTCCCAATGAGATTGTAATCTTCTAAGGACAAGGGATGCCTTCTCTATTGTGATTTGTACCTCCATAGTCTGCTGGACTTTACAAACAGTCAGTTTTCAACAAATATCTTTCTGAATGATTTCTAATCCCCACACTTTTCAAATGGGAATGCTATCTTGTGCTCAGTACATTTAGTTCTCTTGGCAATGATGGGTGCAGCGTATCTCATCTTATATCTTCCTCAAAATCAAATCACTTTTCCAGAGACTTACATTGTAATCTCAGAGATACTCTACCTCCATTTCTTTTGTAGCTGCCATTGGCGAAGTCTTCCTTACATTGAAGGCTGCCTGCCTTTCACTTACTCCAGAGTAATCTATGAATATTTAAATGGACTAGATAAGCAGTCACCTAAAAAAAAACCTCCTGGTGAAATCTTTTGTCAATTGAAGAAACATCTAGTAATGTGTATAATCATTCTGTAGCATAAAAACAAAAAAGCAAGCCCACTGCCTTCAAGTCCATCCACTCATGGCAATCATCTAATGGGCTTCCAAGGCTGTGAATATTTATGGGAGGCAATTACTCAACTTTCTCCCACAGATCAGCTGGTGGATTTCAACTACTGACTTTTCTATAGCCCCTCAACATGTAATGCACTATGTTACCATATTTTACATTTAATGGTAGATTTGCATAAAGTGAATTAGACCAAATGCTCAACAGATTGGATATGGGAAGCATCATTTCGTATTCAATGTACCTGTATGCTTTATGTCCGAGTTCGAATGCTAATTTGGACATTATATTTTCTGTTGCTTTTGCTTATTTGTTCTAAGACCGAGAAGAGTGATTATTTTGCCTAAAACAAATACACTTCTTAATAAATAAAAATATACTGTATATCATGGATGGAGGCACAAGGAAATCATTTCAGGAACAATTTTACACTTCAAACCCTGACAATGAAAATGTAATATCAATAATTCCGTGAAAAATGTCACCAAACCAAATTATTTCTGAGACAAAGTTACTCATTACACCCCTGGTCCTCACACATTGCTTTGTTGGGGCATTTTAGATTTTAAAGATCTCGCCCTATTGTCAATGAAAGTACACGGGTACTTGTCAAGTCACGTGTGCTGATTTTTGCTTTGGAAAATATGGCCCCTGTAATTACAGCTCTTCACTGAGTGAGGAAATGAAAAGCCAACTCATAATCCTTTTATCATGTAGTTGGGTGATTTATTTCTTCCCAAATGAGAATGGAGAAATTTCAAGGGCAATTTATCTAATTCTTTTCCTGCAGATAATTCTTTTTCTCAAGAAATTTACTCTGATTGGGGAAAGTAAGTTTCCAAGACAGATTATTTTGAGATATTAATCTCTGGTGCTTTCCCTGGCTACTGATCAACCTCGAATAATTGACCTAATTAGGCTACATGGCCAGATTCTGTATCTTTTACTTCAAAGCATCACAGATGATTTTAAATAACCAGGGTTCTATTTTCAGTAGCAGTATTACTAAGTTTATTTTTCTTTCATCTTCTTTATCTCTCTCACTTTTGTTGGTATGCTCCCCTTATTCCTCCCACTTGATTTCTCAGGGCTGTCACCTCATCCTCTGAGGGCTTCCTCTCTGGATCTCTATTTCATAGCAGTATTAGGAGCTATGCCTTGTCTGTTCTTTTAGGAATTTTCTAGTTCCACTACTAAAGACCTTTATGTTATATCTTAGTGCTTTGTGTTGTCTAAACGTTCTCAGAAAAACTTCTTGGTGAATTGGAGCTTTTAGCAAAGAAGTAATGGCTAAAAGGAAGGTAGAAATCTTTTAGTATTTGCCCAAGGGTAGTTTCAAGTCCTGACAAAAAGTATCATGGTAATTTATATACTCGTATATGGCTACCCTTGAGAAGAATGGAAATATCCGAACACTTAATTTGGCTCATATGAAACCTATACTTGGACCACAAAGCAGTAGTTAGAACAGAGCGAGGAAGCACTGCATGGTTCAGGATCAGGAAAGGTGTGTGTCAAGGATACATGTTATCTCCATACCTTTTCAATCTATATGCAGAACACATCACTCAGGAGGCTGGGCTTTCTGAGGAGGAATGTGGCATCAGGATCAGAGGAAGACTTAACAACCTGTGTTATGCAAGTGACACAACCTTGTTTGCTAAAACTTAAAAGCATTTTCTGCAGAAGGTCAAGGACTGCAGCCTTAAATATGGATATAAGCTCAATATCAAGAAAACAAATATTCTCACTTCTGGGCCAATCAGCAGAGTCATGATAGAGAAGAAATTGAGGCTGGTTGGCTCCACAGTCAACATTCTTCGCAATCAAAAGACAAATTGCACTGGGAAAGTCTGCTGTTAGGGACCTTTCTAGAGTACTGAAGAGCAATGATGTCAATCTCGAGAGTAAGATTCAGATCCAGACTAAGACCTGAGCCAGACCACGGTCTTTGCAATTACTTGCTATGCATCTGAGAGGTAGACAATAATGAGGGATAATAAGGATTGACACTTTGAGCTATGATGGGGGAGAAGAGTGTTGAACATACCGTGGATTGCCAAGAGAACAAATAAATTTGTCCTGGAAAGGGTGAAACCAGGCTGTTCCCTGGAGGCAAGGGTTTTGAGGCTCCATCTCACCTACTTTGGGCACGTGGTAAGGAGGGACCAGGCCTTGAAGAGGGACATCATGCTTGGAAGGGTGGCAGGACAGAGCAGGAGAGGAAGACCCAGGATGAGAAGGATTGACTCAGTGGCTGGAGAAATGGAATTAGGTCTGTTGGAGATGATGAGATTGGCTCAGGACAGGGCAGGTTTCAGAGCTGTACATAGGGTCACTATGAGTCGCAGGTGACTCGATGACACATAGCAGCAACACCATACGCATTTGTTAGTTTGGTATCCAAATTGTAAGAAATTGTACTGCCAACCCAAAGGCATTTGGTTTGAATCCATCAGTTATTTTGCAGGAGAAAGATTGGCAATCTCCTCCTGTGCAATTTACACCTTCTGAAAATCTGCTTGGCAGTCAGTTATGAGCCAGTTATGATTTGATGGCACATAAAAACAACAACAAAAATTATTCCTCACACAGCATATGCACACAGAGTTATGAATAAAATGATGTGGACAATGGTGGCTTAGCAGTAGAATTCTCGCCTTCTATGGAGGAGATGTGGGTTTGATTCCTGCAATGAACCTCAAGAGCAACTACCACCAAGCTGTTGGTGGACTGGGTGTGACTGTGATGCTGATCAGGCTTCAGCTAGCCTTCAAGACTAAGAATAATAAAGGCCTGTATGCCGATCTACTATGAAAGATCAGCCAATGAAAACCTTTTGGAGCACAGGGATTCAGTCCTGTTGAGGATGGAGTAGCCATGAGTCAGGGGCTGATAGCATCAACATGAATGCAGCGATTGTACAAATACTATATAAAATGCATGGGGTGAAATCACAAGTCACTAGAGAATTCTGGGTTTCTTGAAAATAGTTTGTAGAAATGCTAAAGCAGAAAGGCTGTTGGATTGCCATCTGGCTTCCTCTCCTGTATACATCATGGTCAGTTTTACATTTGTTTTAGAAAAGCTATTTTGGGTGCAGTATGGAAAATATATTGCTAGGGACTGAGGGAGGTATTGTAGGGGAAACCACGGTAAGGCAAGCGACAAGGCAACAAGGGAGAATATGGTGTGGAAATTTAGATGAGCCAGGCTGCTCCTTGGAGGCAAGGATTTTGAAGCTGTCTGACACACTTTGGGCATATTGCAAGGAGGGACCAGTCCTTGGAGAGGGACATCATGGAAGAGTGGAGGGACGGCGCAGGAGGGGAAGACTCTGCATAAGATGGATTGACTCAGTGACTGGGGTAATGAGGGCAGGTGTGTCAGAGACAATGAAATTTGCTCAAGGTAGAGCAGGCTTCAGAGCTGTTGTACATAGGGTCACAGTGAGTCTGAGCTGACTTGACCACATATAACAAGTTATCCCAGGACCTCTGGTTAACAAGGGGGCTATATTGACTTGCTATTGTTGTGTATCATAGAGTCAAAACCAACCCATAGCTGACACTCTGGCAGGTTTTCAGAGGCAGTTAATTGCAGCAGAGGAGATTACCCATCTTCATCCCACATAGCAGCTGGTGGCCTGGAACTGTGTGCCTTCAGGATTGCAGTGCAGATTCTTGCCACTAGGCCACCAGGGCTTCTGTGCTGCCAATGCAAAAGTCTGTGTTTTGAATCCACCAGCTTCTTTGAGGAGAAAGATGGGCAATCTCCTCCTGTGGGAATTACTGCCTCTGAAAACCCCCTGGAAGGTCAGCTATGGGTCGGTTCCAACTGGAAGGTACACAACAGCAACAAAATCAACACAGGGACAGTAGGCTTGGATGGTCATGAATGATCTGTGAGATGCTGAGGAGAACTCAATATTCACTGACTGACCATAAACAGATTTGGGGACTAACATGGTGAGAATGTCAGCAAAGACACCAAGTTTCTGATTGGACAAACAGACAGAGGCATCAATCTCTGGATCCTATCTCCTTGCTCTTGAAAGAGAATGTTTTGTAGTTGGACATGATACTGGCATTTTGTATATGCCTTGATTCACCCCTTTCTCACGTTTCACATTTATCACACCATTAATGTGTTTGTCAGCAAAGCTAAGTTTCTCAAAGTTGAACTTGTATCCTAAATCTTAGCATCCTACTAATCTTTGCCACTGACTTAATAGGAAGGCTTGGGGATGGGAAACAAGGAGAAGTGGGAGAAAGGCTTGATGCTTTTACACAGAGAAAATACAGTAGGAGAACATAGTCTCTCTGTTTAAAAAATATTATTTTATATTAGTTCACATACAAAATTTGTATATATTGTGTATATTTTATACACCTTGTGCATACACTTTGCTCCATTCACACTGTGTTTCATACGATCATTCATATACATTGTGTTTTATAAAATTAATCACTGTTGAATTATGCCCACCATTTTCAGGTTTCTAATGAGTCCTATTTCCTTTTCCCATTCCCTCTGCCCAGCAAATTGTGTAATCCTGTGATTTTTCTCCTCTGCTCACTTTCACCCTTCTGCTTTCACCCATTCTTCCCCTTGGACCTCCATACATGTTTTACTAGTTATCTTTCTATTTTTAAAATAATGGTCTCATGCAAAATTTGTCCTTATACCTTATAAGTTAGCTCACTCAGTATAATGCTCTTTAGTCTTTCCTAAGTTACATAGTATTTTACAATGCATTCTTAAAGTTTACTCTGTGATCGGAAGACCTTCTTTGTTCAAATGGCCTTCTCAAAGACTTACATGGACCTCCAAATAAAAGGACCAGTAACAAGTGTTCTTTGCATTTGTATAGTGCTTTGAACTTTGCAGTACCATTTGATCTCATTTGAAGCTCACATCTCTATGGACAAAACAGAATACTCTCTATTTTACAATGAGAAGCCTGGTGTTCTTAGCTGAAGACTGCCTGGAAGTCCAAGTACAAGTTAGGAAGTGTTAAGATGCCATCCAAGTAACACAAACGATTAAGTGCTGGATTACAAGCCGAAAGGTTAGCTATCTAATATAAGGAGAAGCACTCAGAAGATAGGGCACAACCTGGTAACCCCTATGGAGCAGTTTTGCTCTGCAAACATGAGGTCACCATAGGTTTGAATCAGCTTCATGATAAATTACAACAGACCAGAGTCTTGGTTTATTTTGTATCTTCCATTGACATTATATGCACCTAACTTTACATTAATATTTACATTTAGATTGTTTTCTAATGAATGGATTTAAAGTAATAAATTTTGTTCTCATATTTTCTTCATTTTGCATAACTTCCTGGGAAACATAAAATAAGAAGAGAAGGAGGAGAAGTAGAGAAAGAAGGATAGAAAGGGGGAAAAGAATATCAAACTAGGAAGGTCGTATCTACAGTGGCCAGGAAGGCAGGTTGTTGGATTCATCTACTTAAATTTAGCTTCACAGTGTATAAATTTAAACAAACACTTTCAGCTTGCTGAGCCCAAGTTCCACCATCTGCAAAATACGGGAGTAATATTTCTATTTGGGTTGTGGTTGAGGTTTAATTAAATAGTGCATGTAAAACACATGCAAAATGGCTAATCCAAAGTAAGCACTCACTACCCTCCTCCCTAGCATGTTTTAAGTACTTGCTAAACTTGGACCACCAGTGTAAATATTCTAGACCAGGTGCTTGCCTCCAGCTGGCCACTGTGCCAATCCCAGCTGAGTCCTCTGTGAATGAGACAGGTGTCCTCATGTATTCCGAGCTTGCTTCAAGATAGAAGACTTGCTGGTAGTATAGTTCACGGAGGGAGATCATCTGGCAGAGAGAAGCCTCCTCTCTCAGAGTTTTTGTCTGATCTCTGCCCCATCCCCCTGGTCCACCAGCTGGCATCTCTTTCATAACTCCTAAGGTAGTGACAGTGGTTCTGATTGAAGCATGCTAATTTTCTCTTTTTTATGCCGTCTTTTGTTCTGCTGAAAGGTGTTAGATTCATAGAGCTGAGAGAGCAAACTCTCCTTTTGTAGAAGGGATCAGACTAAAAACTTAAAAGCATTGTGATTTCAATTAGAACTCAAATCTACTCCTGACTCTCTGTGCTGGACCTGTCCAAAATGAGTAGAGAGCCATCATCAAAGGGAATCATTGATGAGAGTCCAAATCCCCTTAAAACCATCACTTCAATTCTAAACACAGAAGAGTAAATGTTCAGCCTCCTGGTTTGAACCTTCTGCATGCTTACAGTGAAGTCCCTGGGTGACCAGAAGTCTTGGCTAATGTTCAGTTCAATCCAGAAGTGCCTCAGAAGAAGACATGGTTATCTACTTCAGAAAAACCAGTGATGGAAAACCCTGATCTACTCTGACACACACAAGGCCATCAGGAGTCAGTGTAGGCTTGATGGCCACTGGTGCTGGGGAGGGTGCAGAGCAAGGCCTGTTGGCCTTCTAGCACTTCTGTCAAGATGTCTCCTACACGCCCATGTAAGTTTTGCCCTGTATCACAAGTTTCAAACAAAGCGGAGATTCAGATTTGTTAGTGAATAATTTGTGATGTATGGTTTTACATGAACAAATAAAGGACATTGGAAATGATTCCTCTCCTCCTTTCAAGTCTCATGTAGGTAAGGAAAAAGCTGGGTAGTGAAAAGGGAAACAGCTGTCCCAATAATGTCATATCCAAGTATTTGCCAAAAGTTTAAGTTGCTCACTCACTATATCAAGATTTTTTTTCAGTAATGTCAAACAGACAAATGCAAATGACAGTACTGATTCACTTCCTTAGAGGTTTGGAACACTAACACAGGCTCCATGGGTATCACAAATGGTTAAGTGCTTCCCTACTTAAGGTTGGTAGTTCAAATGAACCCATTAAATGGGCAGGCCCTGACTAAACCTCTGGAGCAGATAGTTCTAGTCTGGAGCGCCCATGGGGTCCCCACGAATCAGGATTTATTCAATGGCAGCTGTTGGCAATTGGAGTGAAGTTAGTTTACACCTGGTTGCACAAAGCACAGATAAGTTCTTTTCTATCCTGCCAGATATGCCACACTCAGAGAATATGAGAGGTGTGGAAAGGTTAATTGACATAAAAATATTTTCTTAAAGGCTTGGCCACAGTGACTAAAATGTCTACCCTTCAAATTCATTAAACTTTGCAGGTATTGTACCCTTTCTCCCACATTCACCCTTTCATTACTGCTGAGTTGGAGCTGACTCATAGTTGCCCCTCCATTGGGTTTCTGAGGCTGTGCATTGCACATGGGAGGAAATATCCCAGTTTTATCCCATGGAGCTTCTGGTATAACCACCAGAGAAGTGTGGCCTTGGCTTAGCTGCACCATTCCCTGGGTCCCATGTGACTAGAGCGCCCCTGCATCTTTGGGTGATTCAAAGTAACTTTCAGATTTTCTCTGTGGAGGATGAGTACTTTAAATCACGACACATATTCAAATGGCTTATTAGACTAGTTGTCAGAGACCACCTGGGTCTTTGGTACATATTTTAATTTTGATGTAAATTGGGGGCATATTGAGGCACAGCATTGAAATGTTGTAGGCAGAATAGTGGGGAAATCTAAAGACAGGAAGAAAAGGGGAGAATTCGGAAGATTACAAACTCTGATAGATTGCTTTTCACTATCATACTTCACAGTTTTAGTTTCAAATCTATTTATTAGACAGACTTCTCTTTCTTTCTCCTCCCCTTCCATGCTTTGATCCATTTTTATAAGCCATGAGGGATTCTTCTTGGTTTACATCTGCCATATAAAAGCAACAATACTTTTGTCTGAGCAAAGCAGTAAAGTTTACTTATATCTGTTTTTAACTCTCTTAAGTGCTTATTAATATAGCTCGAGGCTGCCAATTGGAGAAAATAGATATACAAGATTCAAGAAGAAAAATACTTAGAAAAAGATAATTTTGCTTTCAGTTTAGTCAGATCTTTGAAATTAATCTTTATGATGAAATTGGAACAATGTCCTGTTGGCTTTTTGAGAACTAATTAAGGGACTATCCAACTTTGTGAGGAAAAAAACCCAACAAAAACCAACACAACATTCTCCTTCCCTGTCTCATACTCAGTTCCTTGAAAATTAGACTCTGCTTGGAAAGCAAATCAGAAAGCCGTTCCAATTGTGGTTTTTGTCCGAGCTGTGTTGACATATTAAAGCTACATTGCTTCAATGGCTGGCATTGGTGCAAGATGGAAGCTTAGTGAGAGGGTGAAATGACAAACACAAAAGGCACTGTGCCACCTTCGTGTGAGAATTAAACCCATCACTGAAACTGTGCCCAGCAAAGCTAACAAACATTGCCTATTAGCTGGTCAGCTTTCCTCCTGAGGGCATAAAAAGGGAAAAAAAACCAAACCCCTAAATTAATAATGTAAGCATTCCTGATACAGGGCTGGCACTCTACACTTCGGCAAAATAAAAAGAAATGTTTATACTGATGAATTGTAAAATCTCCTACCACTTCCTTTATTCCATCTTGTGCTTTTAAATAGAACACATTAAGCTCACCAGGGAAAGCTGGCTCTGACACAGCGCTGAGTCCCTCTTCATGAAATGAAAGCAATCTGTCTGGCTAGGACATTGAGGACCAGTAATTTACTACCTCAGCTGTAATTTTAAATGCTCCCCCACTGCAGGGATTGAAGCTTTCTTTCTATAATTATAGTGGAATGAAAAGACTAGCACACTAATGTTTTGAGCTACCATGCTAGCTATTTATAATAGTCACTTCTCAGCCAATATGTTTTTAATATGTCATCCACACAAGGTTGTCTGGATCAATCTGGTCCTATTTTTCCTGGCTTTCCCCCCTTAAAATAATATTATCCCTTGAAAGTTTAAATATTTGTTACACTGACAAGAGAAAGAATAACACTATCAAGGGAAATTAAGTCAAACCAAGTTACTTAGTAAGTTTGTAATAGAATAATTCTTTGAGATAGAAACTTAAGATGGGATACTATGGACTATTTGGTATTTAAAGGCCCAGATACCTTGCGGGGGCAATCTGTTTAACATTCATACTTTCAATTCTAGGTCTATAATGGACGTTGCTTTCCTTCTCTGGGAAAATTTCATAGTCCTTGGTCAACCAGGGAAACTACCTCACTACATACATAATATACTTAACATATTGCCTAACTAACGAAAACCCACTGATTGTGGTGAATCACATTTATATGATTTTATCTTGGCACACAATTCTATTCTCTTATCTGAAATACTCAGAAACCGAAAATATATTTTTCTTCATTGCCATCCAGTCAGCTATGACTCATAGTCACTTTCTCTATAAATGGAAAGAAATATTTACTCTTCCATCTTCATGACTGCTGATGGGTGTGTCAGAGGCAGAGGCTGACATGTACACATGAGACCACTGCTATGATTATTGTGTCAGTTCATCTCATTGAGAATTTCCCTCATTTTCCATCTAATCAAGGATTATCTCTCATTTTCATTGACTTTCTATTTTACTAATCATGATACCCCTTCTTTGTTATTGGTCTTTTTTTGGTGATGTGTCCAAATTATAGGAGCTAAAATCTTTCCATCTTCTCTAGCAAACTACTAAAGACACAAATTATTGAACCCACACAAAGCATTGTTTGAGTATTCAAGACCATAAGACCCATTTAAAAAAGTGTAGATTTGTTCTGTTTGCTTTTGTCAAAGAAAAAGGGCCTCTTCCTTTCTCTGAATCATCAGAAAGTTATTCTTTATTTCCATACACTAGTACAGACCAGATGAGTTATGGGAGGATAACAAGAATATCATCCATGAAGAAAGCAAAAGGTCATTATAAAGGCAGAGGAGGAAGAAAAGACCAAGAAGGATGTCAGAAGAGACTCCGAATGTTGCACTAGAGTGCTGAGAAGCCAACACAAAGGGAAGAAATCAAGGAGCTGAACAGAAGATTCTAAAGGGCAGCATGGGAAGAGAAAGCCAAATATTATAATAAAACCTGCAAAGAACCGGAGTCTGAAAATCAAAAGGGCCAAACTCACTCAGCCTTTCTTAAGCTGAAGGATTTGAAGAACAAATGCAAGCCTTAAGTTGTAATACTTAAGGATGCTTTAGGCAGAATATTAAATGATCCAAGAAGCATTAAAAGAAGATGGAAGGAGTATACTATCATTGTACCAAAGGAATTGGCTGACACAGAAGAATTTAATAAAATAACATATGACCAAGAACCTGTAGTGATGAAAGAGGAAGTTCAAACTGCTCTGAAAGAATTGGCCCCAGGAATCGATGGCATATCAATTGACATATTTCAGCAAACAGATGCTGCCCTGGATGTGTTCATCAAGTTATGCCAAGTAATCTGGAGGACAACCACCTGGCCAACTGACTGGAAGAGATCGATATTTGTTCCCATCCCAAAGGTGACCCAACAGAGTGTGAAAATTATTGAACAATATAATGAATATCACATGCAAGCAAGATCCTACTAAAAATTATACAAAAATAACTCAAACAGCACATCAAAAGAGAACTGCCTGATGTTCAGGCTGGATTTAGAAGAGGTCATTGTACTTGGGATATTATAGCTAATGTTAGAAGGATCTTGGCTGAAAGCAGAGAGTACCAGAGGAATGTCTATCTGTGTTTCATTGACTATGCAAAGACATTTGACTGTATAGATCACAACAAATTGTGGCTAACTCTGAAAAGAATGGGAATCCCAGAACATTTGATTGTGTTTATGTGCAATCTATACTCAGACCAGGAGGCAGTCATCAGAACAGAGCTAGGAGACTCTGTATGGTTCAAAATCCGGAAGGGTGTATGCCAGGGATATGTCCTTTCTCCACACCATTTCAAACTATATGCAGAACAGATCATCCAGAAAGTTGGGCTGTATGAGGAGGAATGTGGCATCAGGATGGGAGGAAGACTCACCAACAGCCTGTAGATGACACAACACAACCCTGCTTGCTGAAACTGAAGCACTTGCTGTAGAAAGTCAAGCACTGCAGCCTTCAATATGGATTGAAGCTCAACATCAAGAAAACAAAAATTCTCACCACTAGGCTGATCGTCAGCATCATTATAGTCGGTGAAGAGATTGAGATTGTTAATAATTTTATTTGCTTGGCTCCACAATAAACATAGCTTTAGTTTACTCGGCTTGGTACCAGCAGTCAGGAAATCAAAAGATGATTTTCATTGGGAGAGTCTACTTTCAGGGACCTCTCTTGAGTACTAAAAAGAAACGGCATTAATCTGTAGACTAAGGCACACTTGATCCAGGCCATAGTCTTCACAATTACTTGCTATGCATCAGAAAGTTGGACAATCACTAGGGATGACAGAAAGGGAATTAATGTGTTTGAGCAGCTGTGCTGGAGAAGAGTATTGAACATACCATGGACTGCTAAGAGAACAAACGGGTTCACCCTAGAGAGGGTTAAATCATGCTGCTCCTTGGAGTCAATGATTCTGAGGCTTCATCTTACCTACTTTGGGCATGTTGCAAGGAAGGACCAGTCCTTGGAGAGGCACATCATGTTTGGAAGGGTGGAGGGACAGCACCACAAGAGAGGAAGACCCTCAATGAGATGAAATGACTCACTGACTGGGGTAATGAAGGTAGGTGTGCCAGAGACAATAAGGTAGATATAGGAGAGAATAGGTTTCAGGGCTGTTATACATAGGGTCGCTATGAATCACAAACAATTTAACGGCACATAACAACAACAGTGTGTTAATTGTTTCTGCCACAGTGCTTATACTGAAAAGGTTCTGAGAGGCTCTTAGATGGTAAACAATGCTCAATGAAGCAACTTTCAGATTTTCTTGAATTACAGAATATGGTCCTGGAAGACAGCTGCAATAATTAACCCAACAAATGTTTTATCTTACAGGAGGAAGTTATGGCTCAGAAAGTTTAAGTGACTTGCCCAAGTCTCACAGCGTGACTGTCATACACTTTGGACTTACTTCTGATCACTAATCCAAAGTTCTTTTCACTACAGTTAACACTTTCTTGTTACTTAATCATCTGATAAGGTTATCCTCTAAGAATTAGTAATAGTCTCCTGCTATCTCCATTTTTTTCCTTTCCTCTGATCTACAGACTGAAAATGTAGTAATTTTCATTAGACATGGAAAATTCAGACTGTTTAATTAGGTAAAATTCAACAATGGAATACGTATGGATAAGTGCTTCTTTACTGTGACTGCATAAATCATGTTAACTGTGTAAGGCTGTTGAAGAGTATAACATGCCCGTCATTTGCAAAACAGTTTTCAGAAAGCATTTAATAGTCACAACCTGATTACTATTGCCTTTACTTCCTTGTCTGGTTTGAAAACTTAGAATTTACCATTTTGTTCTTTGAATTTGTCTTTAAAAGAATATTTTGAAAGCTTTCAAATCATTGGATGGATGCTTTAGGCTTAATAAATCTAAAGTTCACATGAGCTCTCCAATGGGCATTGCTACATTTTTATGTTGTCCTTGTTAGGTGCCGTCTAGTAAAGTATCAACAACTAAACTTAATCTCACTCTATCCTGTGTCATCCTAAATATCTCTGATACATTTGAGCCCGTGCAGTCATCATGCCAATCCAACTCGATGGGGTTATTTCTCTCTTTTGTTGACTCTCTCCCCTTCCAAGCATTATATCCTTTCCCAAGGAATAGTCTCTTCTAGAAACATGCTCAAAGTATGAGACACTAAGCTTTGTCATTCTTGCTTCTAAGAAGCCCTCTGGATGCACCTTTTCCAAGACATATCTGTTCATTCTTTTAGCAGTACATGGGATATTCAGTAATCTTCTTCAATGTCACAGCTCAAAGGAATCAATTCTTCCTCTGCCATCTGTATTCATCGTCCAGATCTCAGATGCACAGCAAAAATTGAAAACACCAGGCCTGAATCAGGTGCACATTGGTCTTTAAATGGACATCACTGTTCTTCACAATTTTGAGAGATCCCTGGCAATGGACTTACCCAAAGCAATATGTTTCCTTATCTCTTGACTGTTGGCACTGAGGGTGTTGATTGTGGATCCAAGCAAGATAAAGTCATTAACAGTTCCAGTCCAGTGGTAAGGAACTTTGTCTTCTTGATGTTAAGATGCAGTCTATACTGATCTTCTGCAGTAAGCATTTTAAGTCCTTCTGTCTTTCAACTAGCCAGGTTGTGTCATCTGCATTGCACAGGTTGCTGATGAGTCTTCCTCTGGCCTTGATGCCACATTCTTCCACATAGAGTCTGATTTCACTCATTATTTGTTCATTATTGATTAAATAGGTAAAGAGAAAGGATATAGCCCTGATGCACACTCTTCACCATTTTAAACCTTACAGTGTTTCCTTGTTCTGTTTGGATAACAGGTTCTTGGTGAGCATAATTAATTGTTCTGGGATTCCTATTCTTCTCCATGGTAGTCATAGTTTTTTGTGATCCTCACAGTCACATCCGTTTGCTTAGTCAAAAGAACACATGTGGACATTCTGCTGATATTCTCTGCTTTCAGCCAGGATCCATCTGACCTCAGCTACATTTTTAGTAATTTTTTTTTCATTTTAGAGAGGTGAATGCGTTTGACTACAGAGAGGTCTCCAAATAATGAAAGCTCTAGTTTCGAAATGGTGGGAGAAGCAAAGGACGGTAAGGTGGGAAAACACTCAGCTCAAGAATTCAGAGATAAACTTTTTAATTGAGTGGCTTAATAGTAGGGTTTTTTTCCTTAATACTTTATTGTTCTTACACACATGAGCTATATTTAAACAATGGCCTTCTTAGGCGCTTCTGGGTGGTTGCTGAGAGATGTTGAGTCAGATCTGACTTATAGTTTATCCTCCTGCTGGTTTTCAAAGCCTATAAATCATGGGAAGAGATTGCCTATATTTTTTTCCTTGGAGTTACCGGTGAATTCAAATTGCCTGCCATTGGGTAAACAGCACAACTCCTTACCCATTAAGCTAGAAAAATAAATAAATTAATAATACTAATACTAATAACTGAACCTTATACCATTGGGGTATCAAATACCAGAATGGTTTCCCAATGTGGACAGTGTTTGGTGGAGCTCCCAGTTGTAAAACAGATTTGGAAGCAGGAGTGGCATCTACTTCTTTTTTTTTTT
>NW_006399823.1:2888182-2897265 GCF_000299155.1 Elephantulus edwardii
CTGTCCTCCCTAGTCATTGTCCAACTCTCTGATGCATAACAAGCGATTGCAAATACCATGGCCTGTATCAGGCACACCTTAGTCTCCAGAGAAAAGACATTACCAATCAAAATTTTAATAGTAGGAATAATTGATCTCAAAAAAGAACCAAAAAATGCTAAGTGATATCCAGAAAAGATCATACATCCTGGAGGTATTAAACAGGGTTCAGTAATGAGGAAGATATGCATGGGTAGAAACACTTTTTTAAAAAAATTAAAACTTATTATTTTTATTGTGATTTTAATGAAAGTTTAAAGAAAAGTTAGATTTTCATTCATTCACTGTGGCACATTTTACTCCCTCTTCCTCCTTTCCCCCTCCTCCAGTTGACCTTTTTCACTTAAAAAAAAAAATTAATTCACTCTTACATAATTACACTCCCCTTCACCCTGAGGCCCCAGTCCTCTTTGCAATGTACCACTGACTGTGGGCTGTTGTGACATGGGGAGTTGGGAGGGCAATAGGACAAGTGTGGATAGATAAAGAATGTTACATTGGGACAGATGAAGGAAAGAACTGTTTAATAGAAAAGCAAATTTTTAACCCGTGCAATGATTTTGTTGCTAGGTGTCCTTGAGTCAGCTATGCAGGGACCACAGGAACAAGAGATCTGAACTTTGTCTTTTCCTGGGCCATCCCCAAGATCTCTGATTTGAGCTCATTGTTACAGTCATGGTGTCAATCCATCTTGTTGAGCATCTTCCTCTCGCCATCTTTGTCAGCATGATTGCTTTTTCCAAGGACTGGCCCTGCTCCTGACTGGACCAAAGTATGTGAGATACTGTTTCATCTCCTTGTTCAAAAAATACAACTAAACTAAAGGGCAAATTGCGAGTACAGGAAAGTCCTTGACTTGCATATGAATGACGTACTTTAAATATAAGACATGAGGCGAGAATTTGAATGTCAGCCCAAGTAGTTTATGCTATCAAGACCATAAAGAACTATAGAATCATAAAGGTGGAGAAGCTTTAAAAGCTATAAAATATGGCACAGAATAGTGCAAGTTTCAGATTTGTTGCTCATAGGGACTTTATGAGTTGTACTTGATGTGATAGCACTACTTTGAAGCACTATTTGCAGAAGATAAGAGACTATCCAGTCTTCGATAAGGATTACATCTCAACATCAAGAAAACAAAAATAATCACCACTGAACCAACAAGCAACATCATGATAGATGGAGAAGAGATTGAAACTGCAAAAAAAAAATTCATCTTACTTGGATCCACACTCAAAATATTTGGTACCAGCAGTTACGAGATCAGGAAATGTATTGCACTGGGAAAGTCTGCAGTCAGGGACCTCTCCAAATTACTGAGGAGCATCAATGTCAGTTAGAGGGATAAGGTACATTTGATTCAGGCCATAGTCTTTTTAATGAGTTCCTTTGCATCTGAGAAATGAATAAGAATTACAGAAGAATGGATTCCTTTGAGTAGTGGTGTTGGATAAGAATATTGAGTATCCCATGGACTACCAAAAGAACAAACTGATATGTCTTGGAGAAAGTACAGCAAGAATGCTCTTTGGAGGCAAAAATGGCAAAGCCTCATCTCACATACTTTGGGTATGTTGCTAGGAGAGGCTATTCATTGAAGAGGGACATTGTGCTAGGAAAGATAGAGAGTCTAAAAAGACAGGAAGATCTTCCACTAGACGGATTGATATAGTGACTGCTGCAATGTGCTCAAGTGTGTCAGAAATGTTGAGGATGAAACAGGGGCCACTATGAGTTGTATACATTTTGATGGCATCTAACAAAATCAGCAACAAACAAACCTTCTCTATAAAGCACAACTCCTGTTCAAAACCTTTCCAACCACCATTCATTTAGGTAGAATAAAAGATACCTAGAGTCACTCAATAAACATGTTTCCATTTGTCTTCAGTGAAGTAAAATTTTTCACAACTGTTGCAACATCTTTTGCCTATAAAAGCATATTTGAAGGACATTATGTTCACATATTTTAGAAGAAGGTATGCTGAGTACTTATTCTTGAAGTACAATGCACCTATCTTTCCCACTTCAGCATTCCTTCCCACCATAGAGTTAATAGCCAATAACAATTAAACTGAAAATGTTAAAGCTAAACTAATAAAGATTTATATTCTACAGAATAAGACTCAGCCACTTAAAAAAGTAATGACTAACTTACAACAATATTAAAGCACATTCTTAACAAATGTTGCTTCAAAAACCATGGGAACTCTCCACCTATTTGTGTACGCACATGTTTATGAGCACTTTGTAAGCATCAGAATTTATTGTAAACACATCATTTCAATCTTCATTACTTCCAGAACACCAACATTTGGTAAAATGTGTGTGACTTGTATATTAGCTTATGTGTACATGACTTTTAGACACAAATGTAGGTGAAAATATGTGGGATCAATTGCTCTGTAAGAATCAAAGAAAGAGGGCCCACAAAGAGATCCTCACATTCCCAACAACTTAGTACCTACTGGGAATCAACCTTGAGAAGTAGTTTTTCAGTCTCTAATGAACACTGACTCACTTTTTCACAAAGGACTTCATTTCACATTCAGAATTCTTCTGAGAGTATTCCTATATTAGGAAAACAATATAAGAAATAATAATGCCTCTTTGTAAAATGCAATCATTGTTCTCTGGTTCTCTTTTTGAAACCCCATAAGGCTAGTTAAAGTCTGTATCTATATGCTTCAATTATTAAAGAGCAATTAATTACTCTTTTGATTTTATAGATAAAGGAAGGTTGAAATTAAGAGCATATCTTTATATTCCTCTGAGAGAAATTTAGAGCTGCTATGTTGCTAACAATATTGTAGCCTGGAAGAATATTTTTGCATTCAAATTCTAACATCTACTGTAGTAATCCTACTTCCCAGACCTGTGTATCATTGGTGCTCTGGGATGGTAGAGTAACTGCTGAAGGAAAAATATTCTGGAAAGTGGTGACGTTGCATTTGTGTCATTTCTAGTGTGAGAGATTTAGAAGAATTTATGAGAAATGTCAAATTCAAGGAGTCTTAAAGAACAATCATTGCAAGTAAGAACCAGCAAACAAGGAAGGGTAAAAGGCAGTCCAGAGGGAAGAGGTATTTCTAATGGGTAAGAATGAGAAAGATAAAGATATGCTTGGGAGGCTATAAAAATAATATGGTAGAGCATGTTACAGGAGGAAATATAAGGAGCATGAAAGAAGATAACGAGGGATGCAACTGGAGGAGTAAACAGAGCAGATCATTGGTAGTGTTTTAGAGTATGATAAACTGTGTTCTTTATACCAAAGTGGATGGAGAATCATTGGAGGAATTTTAAATTGAAATCATAATTACATTTGTGTTTTAAATGATTACTTCATCACCAGAGGTATAGTTTTCTACATGAGAAATGAGAAAGAAAATCAGTGCTCAAGACACACCAGTAGGGGTGGAAGAGTGTTGAGATAGATCATAGTAACATAAACTTACAGAAACTATTGACTTGAAATGTGGATAAAGGCAGAGAGAGGTTTTCGGTTGGACAATTAGGAGAATTCTAGTGGTATTTTCCAAGATGGGAATATAAGAAAAGGAGGAAATTACGGAGCAGGGAGTGATGGTGAGTTCAGTATTTGATGTTTTCAATGTCTCTGGGTCATGGAGGTGGAATTGTAAAAGAGAAAATTGGGCAATTTTTGTTGGGAAATTCTGGGTTAACCAAGATAAAGTCTCTCATTGAAATATTTTTCAAAGTACTATTAAATACCTACTGTTGGCATCTTAGTAAACTCTGGTGGTCCAGTGGTAGGGAGTTGTGTCACCAACCCAAAGGCATGCAGTTCAAATTCACAAGCTGCTCCATGGGGAAAAAGATGGGCAATTTCTTCCGATGCAATTTACTTTCTCTGAAAAGCATCATTTATGAGACGGTTCTGATTACTTGGCACATAATAACAACAACATCAGCATCTTAGGGAGCTCTGGTGGCATGGGCCATAGGTAGTAGCACTATTAACCCAAAGGCTGTCCTTTTGTGATTCAAATCTCCAAGCTACTTGGTCGGAGATAGATGGGCAGTTTCCCTCCATGTGATTTACAGCCTCAGGAAACCATGGAAAGCTGTCCATGAACAGATTCTAATTCAATAGCAATCAGTTGTTTTTTTTTTAATTTATTGACATTTATTTTTGCGTTAAAGTCTCAACTTCATTTATTACACAGTCTTTTAGTGTATGTCTAAATAATATGTTTCTTTTTTCCTATGAATTAATGGCTACTTTATCCACTTAAATCTTGATCCCTGAGCACCACTGTTCAAAACCAGAGAAATACAGAACAGTTAAACGTAATTCCTGTCCTCTAGTGGTATCCACTTCCCAAACAACATGAACAACTCTATGAACTTTGATAAATGGCTATAGTTATAGAAAGGCTTCAGAACTTTTGTTCATAGGGTTGCTATGAGTTGTGCTCAATTCGACCACAATCAATGACAACAACAAGTGGAGAGGAGAATGTGAAGGTCTAAGAACTGGAGACACAGACATTAACTGACTCAAAGCTTTGGTGTTTTAACCGTCTCCTGTCCAATTGATTCTGATTCAGAGTTCAAGCCCACAAGATTCTCTGGAGGAAAAAGACTTGGCAAGTGCTCTTGGAAACATCAAATCCTTGGAAACTCTTTAGGGCAGTTCTAACCTATCATTTGGCGTTAGAATGGACTAGACCACACAGGACAACTGGCCTCAAGTGCCTTATCTGTGTAAAAGGTTAAAACTATTTTACCTGCCCCATGAGCTTCTGAGTGGTGGTCTACAGAGACTGGAAAATATCTGAAATATCTCTTAGGACTCTCTACAGCTTAAATAGTAAACAAAGACAAGAAAGCAAAGAAAGACAAAATAATAAAAAATTGAAAAATAAGATGGCATTATTATTGTTTATATTCCAGGTCATACAGTAGGCGTTATGATGGGGATTCTTTGACTATTCTGTGCTTTATGGACATTCTACATAAATTTGGACCTAACATTTGAGAACATAGCTGTGCAACAAAGAGAACAAAATAATATGTAATTTAATTAGCCTATGTGCTTGTGTTCTGCCTGAATTAAAGGCCACTGCGAAGGAATCACAAAACGCTTCCTGAGGTTGCCAAGGAGATAATGAAGTGAAATTTCTAGGCAAAAGAGAAGGATATTCATCCATTCTGGTACACTAAAATTTTTGTTTCTTTCCATATCTAGGTGAAAAGCATTTGTCTTGGCGGCAGTTAAATTTTACTGTGAGAAAATTCTCAACTGCTTTGCAAACAGTGAAATCATTCTGCATTTCCAACAAAAGAAGCAGCTTTTGCAGGTGCAAAAGTGTGGCTACACTGTTAAAGAGAAGCCTCTAGAAAACTAAAACATTCTGTGGGAGGAGGTAGGGGGAGAGAGAGATGGAAAAGGCAAGGGAAATAGAAGAGATAGAGTCATCTCATATATAAATGAAGTAGAAGAGGTCTGGCTATCAGGCTGGCATGTGGGCAAAGCAGGGCTTGGTTTGCAGGAGTCTCAGACAATAGCTTAACTTCCACGTTCTGATGGTCACTGTGTCTGAGAAAGTTCTCATGTGAGCTGGTTGCTGCAAGGCAGGACTGGCAGGGGAGTGCAGGTTGAATGTGACTTAGGAAAATGGAGCCGACTAGTCTCTGTCAAGTTCATGGGAGAGGCCTCCTCCTTGTCCTCTGTTTCAGAAGTCTGTATTTGCCACTGGCTCAATTACTTCCTATACATCTGAAAGTTGATGCCTCTGAGCTGTGGTATTGGAGAGGAGTACAGAACATTCCATGGACAGCCAGAAGAACAAACACATTTGTTGTGGAGGGAGTGTAACTAGGGTGCTTCTTAATAGAGGGCAAAATGATGAAACTTGGTCTCATGGATTTTGGACATGTTGTAAGATGGAGTCAAGTCCTTAGAAAGGTGAAGGGTCAGCAAAAGAGAAGAAGACTCTCAATGAGTGACTATCACAATCAGAGATGATTGTACAGAGAACGCTGCAGGCTTAGGCAAGGTTTAGATCTATTATTTACAAGGCTGCTATGAGTGGTAGTCCACTCAAGGGTGTCTAACAACAACAACAACAACAACAGCAGCAGTTTCTCTGCAGAAGGCCAGCTCAGTGCACTCACGAGGCTGCTCCAGTGGAGAAGATCGCCATACCTTGGACTCTAGAAGGTTTTCCGAATCCTGCATTGTAAATGCTCTCATAAAACTCCCAGTTCTGAAAGTCTGAATTTAATGCTCCTGAAAGGAAGCCTAAAGCTGTGTGATTGACAGCCCAGGAAACTGAAGCCCCCTAAACGCGTTTTGGCGAGTGGTTATTGCTCCTGCTTCTATGGAAACCAACACAAGATTGGGGGGAAACAAGGTAAGGGTTTTAAAGACAGACTTCTTTTTATAACTTTCCTTACCTTATCCTCTTCCATCTGACCGCCGTTCCCATGGCAACCAGATCAGAAAGGCCATCAGCACTAAGAACTCTTATTTGCACAGTGGATTTTACCAAGTGCAAAGCAATACCAGACTCATCTGGGGGAGGTGGTGCGGCCATTTTGCATCTCCACCCCTGAGCCTTCCAGAAGGCCATCAGCAGAAAAATCGCCCAAAAGTCCCCTTATGCTGTGGTCCTCTAGTCTGCAAATGGGACTTCAAACGTGATGTCCAACTGGGGAGTCAGTAAATGTTAAGGGGGCTTGTAAGTTCACAAACTATTGTCAGTTTCTAGCTGGCACTCATTCCTTTCTTAACAACCAGAGATGAAAGTGTTGGACTGCCTTTGGGTTGAAGAATAGTAATCTTGGGGCAAATCATAGTAATTCTCACCAGAATGCTTACCTAGCACATTACTCAATGATCTAACACGTCCAATGCATCATTTTATTGCTGTGTGAGAATATAGTGTGCTGCCAGGCAGTTCTGCTTTATTTATCAACCACAGGACTTACAGACAACTGAAAAAACAAAAAACAAACACCCACCAAAACCAAAACAAATCCAAAATAAAAACAACTCCTGACTTCTGTGAACTCTTGTTTTCTCTTCTGAGAAATGATCACGTGTGATAATGTATGTTTGTTGTTCTTACGTGCCTGGAGTCAACCATCAGTCACAGCCAACCTAGAGACAGCAGAGCTGAACCTTGCCCTATCCTGTGTCTTCCTCACATTAGATGTATTTTTTTTTTTAAAGCTCAAGAAATATATCTAAATATATGGGGTTATTTTCTTTTTGCAAAGATACATAGACCAAATTATTACCCTATAGATTCTTTTTTGGATAATAGGCATGATACTAAATTTCAGATTTCTTCTGTGTTGCTACTTTCATTATGATGATTCCATATGTTAATTTTATGATGTGTTTAAACATAGTATAAGGTTTATATAGGTTGTGCATGTCAGTGTAATTTCACACTAGAAAGTTACCGAGAGCTGTAAGAATGGTTAACTCCTAACTTAAACGGAAGTTCAAGACCACTTGGACATACATTAGACAAAAGATGTCCAAATCAATACATTATCTACTATCCTGGTGTGAGTAGATATAAGATATTGAAAAACCTTGCAGAGGATAGTTCTCCTTTGACACATGTAGGCTTGTCATGAGTCAGGACTGGCTCAACAACACTGTTTTATAGAAATTGACCAGATCTTGAAGAGTATAGATCTTCTCTGCAGAAAAATCCATGTAAGTGTAAGGGCACTGAATATTTCATATAGCTGAAGGGGTTTGCTAATGCTCTCATGCCCATCCAATGGATGAATCTTTCCACAGAAGGATTTCAAAATGGTCCCCACAGGCCATCAGTTATACCAAAGTAAGCTCTCTCTGTTCTTATGTTTCTGTGCTCCAGTTCTCTGTCTATTGAGTGAAGAATCTCATTCCAACAAAGCCTGCAGAAAATCTTTCTTGTGTACCTATAAGGAGAGATCTTTGGCATGCAGTGAAATAAGATTTCCATGCCACACGAAGGAGTCCACAATCCAGTCATATGTGAGTGCTAATGAACCTCGGTAACCCTAAACACAATGAAATGAAATATACAGTTTGTAATATTGGAAGCAGGAGTAGCATGCACTTCCTAAATAATGTGCCTCTGGAAACTTTATGAACTTTGATAGACGTCGATAAGTGTAGAGGGGCTTCAGGCATTTGGTTCATAGGGTTGCTCTATGAGTCGTGCTTGACTCAAAGGCAATCAACAACAACAACAAATACTGTTTTTAAATTTTCTCTATAAACCTTCACAGGCAATACAACTTCACCCTAGATGGAAATAGTATCATAGACTGCCACAAACAAATCTCTGGTTGAAAATGTGAAGCTTGGGTTCTCTGAGTGCTCTTTAGAAACAAGAGATAGTGAGACTCTTTTGGTGGGTATCTGAATGGGAATGTGGGGGGAAGTCCCTGGAGAGGACAGTATCCTTGGAAAAGAAGATCATGGGTGGAAAAGAGGGAGACTCTGAATGGGATGGATTGACACATTGACTGTGACAACGGATGGACGCACAGGGAAGATTTGGATGATGGCATAGGATCGGGCAAGATTTTGATTTTTTTACTTTAGGTCGACGTGAGTGAGGGGTGCCTGGCAACAACAATAAGCCATAGTATGTATTCAACAGTGAGATATTAATTTGATTTCTCACCATGACTTTCAACATAGGCCACGAAGATTCCAATAGCTGACTCTAAGGAGCGTTATCAGAATCAATCCCTGATTCTTTCCTCACTGAATATCACTACTTATGGAACTCAGTATGCCTTGGACCAACCAATAAATTTATAAATCTATGATATCCCATAGCTATACATTAGATTTTGCAGTTTGAAAGATTTAAACATTAAAATATTAACTCAGCCGCTCACCAACCAACACTTATTGTTGTTATGTGCCGTCGAGTGGCTTGTGACTAATAGCGACCCTACGTACAACAGCCCTAAACTCTGCTCTGTCCTGTGCCAATCGCACTGTCTCTGACACTCCCATCCCGATTATCCCAGTCACTGAATCAATCCACCTC
>NW_006399823.1:2898820-2903402 GCF_000299155.1 Elephantulus edwardii
AGCTTAAGATATGCTGAGCGAGTTCGGCCCTTTTGATTTTCTGACTCCAGCTCCTTGCACATTTCATTGTAATATTTTGCTTTGTCATCCCGTGCTGCCTAGGTTCTCTCAAATAGGAGATAATAAAAAAATTAGTGGGGGGAGGGAACTACAAATCAGTAAGTCTAAAGATAGAGACATCACACCTGGTACTACAATTGCCTCCAAAGGACAAGCTCCTAGTCTCAGACACAAATCCCATGCTGGTGGGTCGTGAACCTGAATCTGAATGAATGATGCTGTGGTGATCATGAAGTGAAGAATGTGGAGCTCATTGGGAAGTGGAGGCTTTGGGTAGTGGGTAGCATCAGTACCCCAGTCATAGGATAATGTGTGGCTTACGAAAAAATATAGTGGATAACATGTACTATAGAGTCCAATTTTGCTGGAGTCAGGGAGTTGAGGCCCACGTCAGAGAGACTGGAGAGTGTAAAACTGAAATACTCACTTACCCAAGCAAGGCTCCTGACATGTGGCCTGGACACCCAGTCAAGGACTGAGGAGAAGCCAGAAGTGTGTGCCAGGGCCTAGCAATGGTGAATTTACATAATACAGGGGACAATAACCCAGAGGAGCAGATTGATTTTCCAGCATTACTATTTAGGAGGTGAATGTCCTAATTCATGGTCAGAGTTAGTTTGCACTTGCTGGAGATGGAGGCCTAGATAAAGGCTTTGCGATAAAGTGTTTTGCTATTTATAACTGGGAAGGAGTATGTTAGAGTGGGCCTCCTATCTCAATTTTTGATAGAGATCCTAGATCTTTGAAAGGAATAATGTGCAATGTGCTGGAGAGAACACGGAATTCAGGCTTCGTTCTGCAGCCATCACTAATGGGTGGAGTCTGAACAAATGATCATACTTCCCTTCTCTCATTTGTAAAATGGAAATGATAGGCTAGTCTTCCTTAAGGAAGCTCTGGCCACCTGTTCATAAGGAGTTGAGCTGTTAACCCAAAGCTTGTGCCTGTCTGGTGGTTCAAACCCATCAGCAGCTTCAGTGGAGAAAGTTGAGCACTTCTTCTTGAGTGGCTTACAGCCTCAGAGACCCAGTGAGGGAGTCAGCTCTGAGTCAATTCTAACTTGAGGACAATGAGTGATTGAATGAATCAGTCGGATGGTATAAGGATTAAAAGAGAAGACTAATGTGTATATTGCCTATAGTGAGTACAGAGTATCATTTTAGATAGGAAGTAGAAAGTTAACTCTAGGAAAAACAAACCTTCATTAACAAGAATAATAGTCAATAACATATTTCTCATACTAACATCATGACTACCTTTCCTCAAACCCCTCCCCCCCACCTGTAATTCAGGCTGGAATCCTTTATTGTGCCAAACTGTCCAGAGCTTTTCCCTGAAAACACTACTCCGAAATCTGTATTTATAAAATGATCTCTTCCTGCCCATCAGCATTCCCTTTGAGTTAAAATACTACTTCAGACAGAATGCTTGGTGCAGTGGCTTAATGCAAGTCGTAGAAGACAGCTGTGTGGGTTAGACAACTCACCATTATCTTTAGAACCTTAGTTTGTACAGCTATCACGTGAAAGTTAAGAACAAGTGCTTCTCTTATACCGTTGTTGTTGTTGTTAAGTGCCGTCATGTACAGCATGACTCATAACGACCTTATGATCAAAAGACCTGAACCTGGTTCTATAACTATTGTAATTTCTTTAAGTTCATAGAGTTTCCAGAGGTGTGTGGTTTAGGAAGTGGATGCCACTCCTACTTCAAGTCTGTCTTAATCTGGGAGCTCCACCAAACTCTGTCCACCATGGGTAACCTTTATGACATTTGACACACCAGTGGCACAGTGTTCAGCATCACAGCAACCCCAGGTTACCTCAGTACAGCAAACTGACAGACCGCTGCTGTGACACTTAGAACTTCTAAACACAATTAACACTAAATGACTTAAGTACCAAGGCCCTCCACCAGGTCCTGTTGACTCTAAACAAGGGGCTTCCGGCCCACAAAGCCCATTGTTAGCTAAATCCAGCAAATCCAATTATCTCACAGACACTCATGAATAAGATAAAAACAACCAAACAGTCCACACTTGACCCTCAAGCAACAAAAAGCATCCCACCTTCCAGAATCCAACTGCTTCACACATCAGGCTTCATATTGGAGGCTTAGGACCCATCTGGCTTTTAAATACCAAGGCCTTCCACCAGGTCCTGTTGACTCTAAACAAGCAGCTTTCGGCTTCCAGCTTCCTGTCCACAGCTCACTGTTAGCTAAATCCAGGAAATACAATCAGCTTACATATAATGGTGAATGAAGTAATAATGAAAAAACAAACAAACAAAAACAACTAGTCTATAGTCAAACCTCAACCAACACAGAATTGTGACGCTTGAACAGATAACCCTTCTTGCACTGTACTCTCTTTGAAAGGGAATATCCACCAAGGGATTCTGTGAATTAAATGACTAACAGAAAATGTAACAGTATCTTGTTTGACTCCTATGCTGAGCTTTCTGGGTTCAATTCCTTGATTTATGTTTACTAGCTTTCTGACTTTCTCCAACCTCTCCTTGCCTGTTTTGTCCCTGGAAGCTGCCATCAAGAAATCAATCATTCAGAAAATCTGCTGTAAAAGGCTTCTTAGAGTTTTATAAACAAAGGTAGCATTTTAATGACAAAACTGAACCTGATCATGGTCATCTCAATCACCTCATAAGCTGAACAGTGAAAAATGGAGTCAGAAGAAGGTTGAATACCCTCAAAATGAAGTGTTGGCAAAGAATAATGAATTTACTGTAGGGAAAAAACTCAGTCTTAGAAAAGATACCACCAGAATGATCTTTAAAAGTGAAGATGGTGAGACTTTGGACTCACTTACTTTAAACAAATTATCACTGAAAAAAATTTTCATGTTGAGTCATGCAGAGGTCCAATGAAAACAAGGGAACTCTTCAATGACATAAAATGACAGGATGGCTGCCCAAATGAACTCAAACATACCAACACTCTTGAAGAGGCCCAGGACTGAGCAATGTTTCAATTTGTTATACACTTAATCTTTATGTGTTGGAGCTCACTGGATGGAAACTAACAATAGCATCTTATAGGTGTGAAAGTTTAGACTTTATGACATTGGTTTGAGGTTTAAATATGTACATGTTGTGTGTCATTGAATCCGAACTGATCCATAGCTGACCCTCCAGTAGGTTTCCAGAGGCAGTTAATTGCATGGGAGGATATTGATTATCTTTCTCCCCTGGAACAACTGGTGGATTCAAACTGTGTGCCCTTGGGATGATAACACAGATTCTTACCACTAGGCTACTATATATATATATGAATATGTATATGTGTATATATATATATATATATATATATATATATATATATATATATATATATATATATATATATATATATATATATATATATATATATATATATGCCTTGTGAACTGCTAAGATAGGATTCACGGGTCTTTTCATGCAGTTGGTGTTAGTACACGTGGATAGGAACCAAAGAACTGTAAAATATAATTCCTACTATCTGTAGTTTGGAATTTAGCTAGGGAATAAAATGTTAGTGTTCTACATTTTTCTTGAGTTCCCTTTATATGCCAGGTAGCTTGCTAGCTGTTATTGACACGGAAATTAAATATAGTCATTTTTTTTTATCCCTCCAGAGATAAAAAACCATTGGAAGATATTCCCTGTAATGATAAAGAAAAATATGACAGTGGTGGGACTGCATGATGGGAGTAGAAATGGAGGCAAAGAGCCTTTCCTGAAGGAGGTTTAGCTTCAGCTAAGACTAGAAGGACATGTGGGAGGTAATCTGACTGCAAAGTTTGCAAGAGGGATCTAGGGAGACATGTCCTTTTAGGTAAAGGTGGAAGGGGAAAGAGGAGTATGGAGCATTTCACTTGAAGAAAAAAAGAAAAAAACCACAAAATTATACATACACACACACACACACACACACACACACACTAAAAGGTTACAAAATAAAACAACTCTAAATCAATTCTTAAGAGGATTTATGAAATTAAGGTGATGTAAACGGAAGCTTTTTGGGAAAGGTTGCTTGGAGAAAGATGTCTTAAGTTGCATCGTAAATAATGAGAAGAATTTGGATAGATGACAAACATTTCAGATAGCCAGATAAAACGAGACTAAGTAGAAATGTCAACATGTCAATAAAGCCAATTCTCTTAGTTCCTTGAAACAGAAGAGTTTCCAGTGTTGTTGTTGTTAAGTGCTGTCGAGTCGTAAACGACTCATATCAATTATATGAATGAAAGACCTGAACACTTGTATAACTTTCATCATTTCTCTAAGTTCATAGAGTTTCCAGAGTGGAGAAAAATTACTTGTAGTGAAGGACATTTAAAGAATTCGTTTACTTGTTTGTTGTTGTTTTTGTTATGTGCCATCGAGTCGCTTGCAACTCATAGAGACCCTATGTACAACAGCCCTAAACCCTGCTCTATCCTGTGCCAATCGCATTGTCTCTCACACACCCGATTACTCCAGTCACTGAATCAATCCACCTCATAGAGGGTTTTCCCCTTCTG
>NW_006399823.1:2903947-2906506 GCF_000299155.1 Elephantulus edwardii
GTGTCATCTGCATAACACTTACTTGTTTAGGGATAGTTTAGCTTTTCTCTCAGTATTAAGACAAACCATCACAGAACTACATACTTGAACCTGGTTGTTTAGGCTATCCATAGAAATACTTATACTCTATTATTCTCTTTATTTCCCTGCAGGGTAATTATAAGGAAAAAACAACAACAAAAACCTTTGCTCTCAAGTTGATTCCAACCCATGATGATTCCATGTATATACAGCAAACTTCTCCATAGGGTTTTCAACCTGAGACCTTCAAGAAGAAGATCATCACCTGCCTTCTGGAGCATCAATGTTGTTGTTTTTGTTGTTAAAGTGTGCCATTGACCCTATGTCTAACAGTTCTGAAGCCTGTCCTGTCCTGAGACAGTCTCAGACACACCTACCCTCATTGTCCTAGTTATTATATCAATTCATCTCATATGGGGTCTTTCTCTCCTGTGCTGTCCCTCCACCCTTCTGAGTATTATGTCCTTCTCCAAGGACAGGTCCCTCCTGGCCACATGCCCAAAGCATGTGAGATGGTGCTTCAAAATCCTAACCTCCAAGGAGAATCTTGCCTTCACTCTCTCTAAGACAGACCTATTTGTTTTCTTGGTGGTCCATGCTATAGATGAGTTTAATCCATTGACTTTTCAGTTCATAGTTGTACCTAATAATTTGTGCCTCACAGTGGGCTTTTCCCATTTTTAATGAGGATTTTCTACCCTAACCATATCAATATTGTCTATAGGAAAACATGCATATACCTTCTCCAAGATGTTTTTTCAGGTTCTTTGAAGATACTAGTAGATTCTTACTCTTGACAAATAGCTGACTCACATAATTATAAAAAAATGGCTACATTTCCTTCTTTACTTTGACTTAAAGGAATCCTAGAACTAAATTTGCAACTCAATTTATAATTTTCACAACTATAGATTAAAAGTAAACTATCTAGGAAGCATTGAAAGAAGATGGAAGCAGTACACAGAGTCACTGTACCAAAAGGAATTGGCTGACACAGAAGAATTTCATAAAACAATGTATGATCAAGAGCCTGTGGTGATAGAGGAAGAAGTTCAAGCTGCTGTGAAGGAATTGACAAAAAACAAGGCCCCAGGAATTGATGGCATACCAACTGACATATTTCGACAAGCAGACGTTGGCCTGGATGTACTCACCAAGTTGTGCCAAGAAATCTGGAGGACAATCACCTGGCCAACTGTCTGGAAGAGATTCATATTTTTTTCCCCATTCCAAAAATATTTATCATTATCTTTCTGTTTCATTTGTCTTATCTATGGACATGAATTTAATGTACTTCTTTTTCTTTTTTGTTACCTGTTTCCTAGTAAGTAACAACTGATTTCAGTATACTTGTTAAGTGTGCTTATTATTACAACTAAACAGATCTTTGATCCTATGATATGCTTTCTCAGTTTCCCATCAGCCCTCTTAGAGTCTAGCCTTCTTTTCCCTACAAATCGTATAGAACTTAAGTTACAGATTTAAATAGTGGTAAAAATAAAAGCTAAGAATAATATACATTTAGGATAACATATTTCAATACTATTTTCTGCTTTAAACACTTTGTTAACAATGTTTCCAGATATTATTAGCCTTAGGTGCTTCAGAATTTAGGTAATCCCATTAGTGAAACTACATGGTTCTAATGATATAATATGTTGCAGCATTCTAAAATACCACTTTGTGATTTTGCAGTAATTCCAAGAGAATTTTATAGTCATTTGGTACTAGCGACACAAATGTTTACAAAAAACAATACTTAGTTCAACATGAGGAAATAATTTTCAACAGCATTCCGCTTGAGGAGAAAAAAAAGCCCAAACAACAAAAACCCAACCCAAATCTACCTTGAAAATTCAGAGATATATTTCTCTATTCCATCATAATAACAGAATGTTTCTTTATTCATTACATGATAATACCCAGAAAGCCATTTTGATGTGTGATGCCTTGGTCTTTTTTAAAAAATAAAATTACTTTCTTGCTTATTCAAAACGGAAAGTTAATGAAAGAAAGGAAATAAGCCCCAAAGGCAAACCAACAAACAACAAAATAGCAGCATTATTCACTATTGCAAGAAAATGGAAACAGCCCACATATCCATCCACAAATGAATGGAGAAATTATGGTACAGCCACACAATGGAATACTATGCAGCACGCAGGAACAAAGATTTTGTAAACTATTACCTAACTTGCAGGTACTAGAGAGTATTATGCTGAGTGAACTCAGTCTCACAAGGATAAGTATTGTATAAAAACATGGTTGTAGAATGAGTATAAGGTTCCGAGAGGGGTGGTAGAGCCTGGAAGCAGAGGGATGAGGATGTGCAGGGGATGGGGCGATTAATCATAGGGTTGTACAATTAGATGGGTGGTGGTGGGGGGGAGGTGAGAGAAATTGAAAAAAATTGTTTGAATTTGTATTCAAATTTTAAATTTTGTTGTTGTTGTTATGTGCCGTCGATTCGTTTCCGACTCATAGCGACCCCATGCACAACAGCCCTAAACCCTGCTCTATCCTGCGCCAACCGCACCG
>NW_006399823.1:2908762-2920949 GCF_000299155.1 Elephantulus edwardii
GCCTAAGAGTTGAGTATTAAAATTGAACTCCCTGTCTGTAAGTTGATTCTTACTCATAGCTACTCTCCCTTAAATTCTGAGTCTGTAAATCCTCATCAGAAGACCCAGCTCATCTTTCTCTTGAGGAGCTCATAGTGGACCCAAACTGCCAGAGAGATTTTGACTTTGGTAAGCAGTGCAAGACGATACAGATAACATCACCGGAACTCCAGAGTGGATATTTCCTCTAATGCTCTATTGTTTTGAGCGACTTTGAGCATTGATAAGTTTAAAATGGTAGGGATACATGAGCACCTGTAATTATGTGCCATGTAATCTAGTTAGAATTTGGCTTATTATAACCATTTCCACTTTCAACGTGTGCACAAACCAACAGTGTTAGAAATACTTACCCTTCCAGTTTAAAATATGACACAGAAGGAACTGAAATGAAAACATTCCTTCTTATTCCACTGCATGTCAGGGGATTTTTCTCTTACTGAATGGGAGAGTCAGCATCTCATTTATTTAACAATGCAGATACACATCAAAGCCACTATTGAATCTGTCTTTCCCCATTTATTTCACCTTCCGATTTCCACACCCTATATTTCTTGTTTAACAAATTGTTCTTGATGTGACGTATTCACAATAAGCCCATAAGCACAAACTGAAACACAATTTCCTGCTAGCTTCCGTCAAAATGCATTAATCCTCTGGATATTTCCCAGGACAATACTATCTCTCATGTGCAGACTTTATTTCTCTCATTTGGCTGCGAAGGGGGGGAAAAACCCCAAACCCTGGAAAATTGGTTTGATAAAGTGACACATGAAAAAGTCAAAGCTGAAATTTCTGGTGCGCACAATTGTCATTGAACGCTTACGTTTTCATGATGCATAATTATGGGACATGCTCACATGTGAGAGAAAGGAAGCGTAATCGTTCTAGCTCATACCTCCTGGAGAGTCATCGTGTGCGTATATACAGGTAGTCTTGACCCACCCCAGGCTTTCGTTCCGCTGACTTTCCTCAGTGCTGACATAAGCAGAATACTTAGCTTTTCTTTGTTTTTGCATATATATATTTCTGATAACAGTCAAAAACCTCACCGCTGTCAAGTAAGCACTGATTCATTCCTGACCCTTTAGTAGGTTTTGAAGAGGCTTGTGGCCTAACTGGCAAGAAGCTGCACTGCAATCCTGAAGGCACAGGATTCAAGGCCACCAGCTGCTCTGTGGAAGAAGGATGGGCAATCTCCTCTCATGCAATTGACTGCCTCTGAAAACCTGCTGGAGGGTCAGTTATGGGTCGGTTCCAACTCTATTGTACACAACACAACAAAAGCCACACTAGAGGAGATTGCCCATCTTTTACTCATGGAGCAGCTGGTGGATTCGAACTGCTTGAGAGGCTTTTTCTGTGGGTTAGTAGTGCAGCTCCCTATGGACTAAGACACCGGAGCTCCCTTTACTAATGATGTTCTTGTTAGGGGCCATCAAGCCGAGTACAACCCATTGTGCCCTATGAACAGCAGATCTGAACCCTGTCCTATCTATCCCTGCCATCTTCACACTCTCTGACACACTCAAACCCATTGCGGCAGTCAGTTTGTCAGTCCATGTGTTTGAAAGTCTTCCTCTCTTTCGCCCTCCACTTTTCCATGTGGGATGTTCTTCTCCAAGGAATAGCTTCTCTTAGAAGCATGCCTGACGTATGTGAGGCGAAGTGTTATCATCTTTCCCTCCAAGGAACATTCTGGCTGCACTTTCTCCAACACATATCTGTGTGTTCTTTTTGACAGTCAGTACTACCAAAATGGACGTTCAGTCCTCTTTTCTAACAATATTACTAATATCATTAATAGTAATGAGAAGATATACAAAAACAAAATGGAGAAGATGGGCGTAAATGTTATTTTATAAATCAGATGTGCCGATCCTCAGTCAGGGAAAGTTAAAGCTCCATCCAGTCCCTTCTGGTTGTTTTGTTGTTGACTGCCTTGAGCTGATTCCCACTCATGATCACTGCACAATTGCAGGGTGGAACTGCGTGCCACAATTCTACTCTGCACACAAAGCTGTTCCCTTTTGGAAGCAGATCAGCACACCTGCCTTCTGAGGTGTCCTTGGGTGGTTTCAAACCCCCAGCCTTCCTGTTAGTTGAGCACTAGAGCACTTGTACCCCTCAAAGATCCCTTCAATATTCAATTGCAGGACTCGAGCACAAAATTACAACAACAACATTTCCTCTTCTTTTCAGTCATTCTACCTACAGTTTTGTCTCAATTACATCTCCATGAAAAGTGCAAACAGTGCTCAAGGAATAGGAAGGAGGTGGCTTTTTGTGTATTTATTTACTTTTTTTTTTTTTTTTTACCTTGAGCTTGTGCATCTAAATGGTTGGGTTTTATGTTTTCTTTTTCTTTTTCTTTTTTCACCTGACTGCTCCTTTGGCAGGAGTTATGTGAAATGAAAACCTACTTCTCTATGTATTATGTATGTATGTATGTATCCACAGACTCAGGCATCTCTGGCTGCTGCCAAGCATGCAGTGAGGACCAAGGGAGTATATCAAGTGTTTCCAAGCCTGGTTCACTGCAGTTGATTACTGGCCTCATCTGATCCACAAGGCTGAAACACTAACTTGTTCATTGCAGTCCTGTCTCCTTGTAATGACACATGCCCTGATTGAATGGAATAATAACACTCCATCTTGCAGTGGAGGCTTAGACTTCTAAGGGGCTGTTAGCTATAAGAATAAAGGTGCCAAGGAATCTCCTTTGTTCGTCCATTACCTTGCCCTCCTTGCATATAGGGGAGAGCAGTATATGCAGTACAACTAGCACTGATTCTAATCCAGGCCTTGAATGTGATACCAGCAGAAAATATGTGAGCCCTGGGTTAGATTGTTCACTTTTCACCTAGTGAGAAATCATGTCTCTGATTTTCCCTGCTTTCTTTCAGCTGAGTTTTTGAAACGGAATGTTTCATTAGGCCTGGTGTTTCAGTTGGTGACAATTCCAAAGTTCTGTGTTCTGTTCCACTGAAGGACTTACATGAGGAAGTAGGCACAATTCCTGAAGTTCTGTGTCAGTTGGCTCTTTCACCATCCAAACCTTTTAAGCCTTGTCAGTGATCTCACAAGATAGTCATCAGAAAAAAAATTCCAGGAGATTTTCTTTTTTAAAGTAAGTGCCAGTGGTCCCTAGATTGAAGTGTTAGTGCACTCAGCTACTAACAGAAAGGTTGGAGGTTTGAGTTCACCCAGAGCTTCTGGAGAAGAAAGGTCTAGTGATCTGTGCCTGTGAAACGAGCCATTGTAAATCCTGTGGAGCAGAGTCCTACCTTGGTGTCCATGGACTCACCATGAGTTGGCATACATTTGCTGGCAACTAGTAGAGGCTGGGGGCACTGTGGTGATGGCATTAAACTGCTAACCACAAGGTTAGTGGTTCTAACCCACCAGTCACTTCACAGGAGAAAGATGTGGCTATGTGTTTCTCTAAAGACTTTGTTGTTGCTGTTGTTATGTGCTGTCAAGTCTCCTGCAACCCATAGTGACCATACGTATAGCAGCTTTGAACTCTCCCCTGTCCCTGTCATGAACCAGTCTCACTGACTCTGCCACACCAAGCCCCTTTGCCCTAGTTACTGTATCAATCGATCTCATCTGTGGTCTTCCTCTCCTGTGCTGTCCCTCTACCATTCCAAGCATGATGTCCTTCTCTAAGGACCAGACTCCTGGCCACGTGCCTAATGTGTGTGAGATCGAGCTTCAAAATCCTAGCCTCCAAGGACAAATATGGTTTCATCCTCTCCAAGAGCCTTGGAAACCTGATGGGATTGTTCTAATCTCTCTTATAGGATCACTGTGAAGCAGAATCAACTCCATGAAAAAAAGTCCAGTTTTCAGATTAAGATGCACTATCAGAAGAGACTTTATCTGATATATGAAAGATAATGCATACAATTCTTCATTTAGTTGTAATTGTTGTTGTGTACCATTGAGTCTGAACTGACATGTACTTGACCCTCCAGGAGGTTTTCAGAGGCAGTTACTCACATGGTGGGAGGTTGCCCATCTGTCTCATGCAGAGCAGCTGGTGGCCTCGAGCTGCACACCTTTGAGATTGTAGTGCAGCTTCTTGCCACTAGGCTACCAGCGCCCTCCTAAATTGCAAATCATTAATACATTCTTTATAGATAAGCCTAGAAGCATAATTCAACCAGTAAAATAAGCAATGTGGACACAATGTTTGTGAAATTTGACTCAGAAGAATAGAAGAACAAGTGTCCATAGGACATATCAGTAGCTTGAGTTGTAATGGAAGTTGGGTCTTGTAGCTCAGATTTGCTGTGGTTACATATGAAACACCTATAATTATTCTCCAGGGAGCAATAATCTATAGAAAGTTGTACCTCTGACCTAAGCTGTTCTCTGACCAAAGCTGACTTCTCTGGCTATTTGAATCTACTGGCAGCTTCTCAAGAGAAAGTGGGCAATCTCTTTCAGTGCAATTTAGGCTCAGAAACCCAGTGGAGACTCAGCGACAAGCCAGTTCCAACAGAAGACAAGGAGAAGGAGGAGTAGTTGTAGAAGTATTCTTTACAAAGATACTCTACTCTGGGTTTTCTGTTTTGTTTTGGTTTTTTCCCCCCAATCTATGTTTTCTTTCCTATTGTTTATAGAGACGTTGGTATACAGAAGCCATTATTTACCCTATGGAAAAAAATAGCACTGCAAAAGAAATGAAAAGTAATTAATATTACAGCTCAGATTTGGGGATAATAGGGATTAATGGGGACAAGGACAGACCAGAAGAATTTCCAGGCAACTAATAACATACAGGGGCAAGGCCCAGAGCTGCTAAATAGCCAGAGACTAGAAATGTATATTTATAGTACATGTGATTCTAAAATTTAAAATGTCAAGAAAATAGCTATAATCTTTGCAATTTTGATACACAACATGGAAGTGTTGGTCTGATGGTTGGGAGAAGATAAAAAGAGAAATTGAATAGGGTTTTTTCCCCCACTAGTTTCCAAAGTTTTGACATTGATAATTGACATTTCAGTACTTCTTAATCCTCATTGTCTATTAGCATGACCTGCAGGAGCTTTAATAAATAGTCCTGGGCAGGGACTTGAAATTCAAAGCAATTTGGAAGAGCACAGAAAAACAAAACAAAAACAAAATTTAAAAAAACAAAACAAAACCAACCCAAACAACCATGAATGTTGTTGTTATGTGCCGTCGAGTTGTTTGCAACTCATAGCGACCCTATGTACAACAGCCCTAAACCCTGCTCTAGCCTGTGCCAATCGCACTGCCTCTGACACACCCATCCCGATTACCCCAGTCACTGAATCAATCCATCCCATAGAGGGTCTTCCCCTCTTGTGCTGTCCCTCCACCCTCCCAAGCATAATGTCCCTCTCCAAGGACCTATCCCTCCTTGCAACATACCCAAAGTATGTCAGACGAAGCCCCAAAATCCTTGCCTCCAAGGAGTTGCTTGGTTTAATCCTCTCCAGGATGAATCTGTTTATTTTCTTGGCAGTCCATGGTACATTTAATACTCTTCTCCAGCACCACAGCTCAAAGGCATCAATTCTCCTTCTGTCCTCCCTAGTCATTGTCCAACTCTCTGATGCATAACAAGTGATTGCAAAGACCATGGCCTTAGGAGCACCTTAGTCTTCAGAGAGACACCGTTGCTCTTGAGTACTTTAGAGAGGTCCCTAACAGCAGACTTTCCCATCGCAATACGTTTGGTTTTTTTTTTTATTCCCTGACTGCTGGTGCCAAGAGTGTTGACCTTTGGAGCTGAGCAAACTGAAGCTGTGAACAATCTCAATCTCTTCGCCATCCATCCTGATGCTACCAATTGGTCCAGTGGTGAGAATCTTTGTCTTCTTGACATCGGGCCTCAGATACAGAAGGCTGCAGTCCTTGACCCTCTGCAGCAAGTGCATGAGGTCCTCCTCAGTTTCGGCAAGCAGGGTTGTGTCATCTGCATAACGCAGATTGTTAATAGATCTTCCACCAATCCTGATGCCACAATTCTCCTCATAGAGCCCAGCCTCCCGGATAATCTGTTCTGCATACATATTGAAAAGGTATGGAGACAGGATGCATCATTGGCATACACCCTTCCCAATTTTGAACCATGCAGTGTAACCCTGCTCTGTTCTGACTACTGCCTCTTGGTCCAAGTATAGGTTTTGCATTAGCACGATTAAATGTCCTGGGATTCCCATTCTTCTCAGAGTCAGCCACAGTTTGCTATGATCCACACAGTCAAACACCTTTGCATAATCGTGAATGACTCTTCTTTAATAATATCAAGTGTTTCTCTTGGATGTATCCAGAAGTACCTGGGCAGACAGATCAGGTGATCCACTTCTCAAGGCCTTGGCCTTGAGAAGCCTACATCACAGTGCTAGTCTCCATATGAGTCAGAAACCAGTGGTCAGCAATCAGTATTAACAGCAAACAAGAGCCTCTGTCTGGTAAGCTGAGGGATATCACATCGAAACACCCATTCTCCTCTGTCATTGCCTTGGGCAGCAAAGAGCCAACATAATGAAACTTGTTAATTCCAGGTGCAGGTGAGGGCGAGAACCATATACATCACTTTGGTTGATCCCACATAAAGGACTGAGAACAGAATGACCTTTAAATTGTGTTTGAGCTTTGGGACAAATTATTTAAAAAGGGCAAAATAAAGAAGACAAAGTAAACACAGTCATACACACACAAACCCAATTTACAACACATTAATAATCTGGAGAGGGAAATGCCTGGAATAGATAGCAATGCAAATCCACAAGAATGAATGAATGTCTGGCTGAGGAGTGGATTCCTTTCCCATCCATAATTCTATGGAGAAGACTGGTGGCTTAGTGGCATGAAGCTGTGCTGCAATCTTGAAGGCACACGGTTCAAATCCAACAGCTGCTCTGTGGGAGAAGGATGGGCAATCTTCTGTGTGATTACTTGCCTCTGAAAACCCACTGGAGAGGTCAGCTATGGGTCAGTTCTAACTCAATGATACACAATGACAACAACAACTATGGGGAAGAAGACAAATTGTTCCTTTGGTGAGGCAGGGACCAGAAGCAATGAGTTTGACTAGACTTTTCTCTGGCTTATTTTATCTCTGAGTTTTGGGGATAACATTGCAACTCCCAGATTCATTGTGGACCAAAGGTAGAGGGGGAATAAAGATCATGGAACTCTACTTGGACCAGCTGACTTATTCCTAAAAGGCAAGAATAATAAAAGCAGTATAAAAGTAGAAATGTTATTGTTGTCATGTGTCATTGAGTTCCATGAGGCTCACAGTGACCCTATGTACAACAGCCCTACACCCTGCTCTGTCCTGTACCAATCTCACTGTCTCCAACACACCCACCCTATTACTCCAGTCTCTGAATCAATCCATTTCATGGAGGGTCTTCTTCTCTTGCACTATCCTTCCACCCTCCCAACTTTGACGCTCCTCTTTAAGGACTGGTCCTACCCTGTAACATATCCAAAGATATGTCAGATGGAGCTTCAGAATCTTTGCCTCCAAGAAGCAGCCTGGTCTCACCCTCTCTAGGACAAATCTGTTTGTTCTCCTAGCAGCGAAAGGCATCAATTCTCTTTCGATCATCCCTCGTCATTGTCCAGTTTTCTGATGCATAACAAGTAATTGCAAAGACCTTGGTGCACCTTAGTATCTATACTGACATAATTTCTCTTTAATACTTTGGAGAGGTCTCTGACAGCAGACTTTACCAGTGCAATTTGTCTTTTATTTTCCAGGCTTCTTGTACCAAGAATGTTAATTTTGGAGCCAAGCAAACTAAAGTTGTTAACAATCTCAACCTCTTCACCATCAAATATTTATTTTTTAAAAGTATTTATACATTACATATATGCTATCATACATGCTAAGTGAAATATAAACCATGAAGACTAGCACCCCAGAAAGAAAATTGGTCACATTAAACACATAAGGGGAGTTCTGGTGGCTTAGTGGGTAAAGAGCTATGCTGCCACCCAAAGGCACACAGTTTGAATCCAAAAGTTGCTACGTGGACAAAAGATGAGCAAGCTCCTCCCATGCGATTGACAGCCTCTGAAAATCCAGTAGAGGGTCAGCTTTATGTCGGTTCTGACTCTACGGTACATAACAACTACAAACAAACAAACAAACAACAAATCTTTATCTATACTTTTATCTCTATCTATCTATCATGTGCCTTTAAAATGACCATGACTCATAGCAACCCTATCATCAACAACTCTGAAACTTGCTCTCTCCTGTGCCAGCCCCACCCTCTCTGTCACACTTGAGCCATTGTTACAATCACTGTGTCAAATCATCTACTTAAAGGTTTTCCTCTCTTCGGCTGACCTTCTACCTTTCTGAGCATGATGTCCTTCTCCAAGGTCTGACTCCTTCTGACAACAGGCCAAAGTCTAAAGTGTGTGTGTGATGGATCGTTACCACTCTTGCCTCCAAAGATCATTCTGGTTTTACTTTCTCCAGGCCATACCTATTTGTTTTCTTGGAAATCCATGATATATTCAATACTGTTTATAATGCTACAACTCAAAGGCATCAATTCTTCTTATGTTAGTTTAACTGTCAGATATATAATAAGTAATTAAAGGATCATGGTTTGGTTCAGGCACACCTTAGTCTTTAAACTAACATACTTGCTCTTTTGCACTATGAAGAGATACCTGACAGCAGAATTTCCCAATGCAATTTATCTTTGATTTTTTTACTACTGGTACCAAGGGTGTTGGCTGGGGATACACACACACACACACACACACACACACACACACACAGGAAGAAAGAGAAAGAGAGGGAGGGGTGGGAAGGGGGTGAGAGAGAGTGAGGGAGGGAAGGAGGGAGGCAAAGAGGGAGAGAGGGAGTGGGTAGGCTCTAGGAAAAACTAAAAACCAAAACCCACTGTTGCCAGGTCAATTGTAACCTATGTCAACCCTCTTTCAGGCTTCCCAGGCTATACTTCTTTATGGGGAGGAGATTACTTCTCTTTCTCCTGCAGATCAGAAGGTGGATTTGAATTGTTGACCTTTTGGATAGCAACTTGACATGTTACACACTATACCACCAAGGTTCCTTAGGAAAAACATCTTAGATGTTATAAAATACATTTCAAATTTTTTAAAATATAGTTCATGTTTTCTGGCTTGTGTTATCTAAACATACATTCATTTCATATCAGTGAATCATCTAGAATTACTGGAAAAACAAGAGATGACAAGAGATATTCCACCAACTATGAGTTAAAAGGCACTTTCCTTCAACTGAGAAGAGACTTTGAGACAAAGTTTCCAGATCGGAGGCTAAACAAAACAGCAAAAAACAGTACAAACAAACAAACAAAAAAATCACCCCATTAAAAACCCAGATGGAAGGGAACTGAATTAGAGCACAGTGGAGTCTTTCCATCGCAATAATTTAAATACTAGTGTATCATCTCTTCATTTTTCAATAATTGTGTAAATTACTAGAAAGTCATATGTTCATTTCTTGCTTTGTTTTGTGAAGCCATTCCATACAATGTGTCTAGTCCATTTTTTAAAAAATATATTAAAAATCTCAAACATATGACTGCTACATAGTTACCAGACTTACGTTTGAAGCAAATCTTTTCTTTTAAGAGACATTATTTCAGATTTGGTGGGGGACAAACCATGTAAAGACATCCTATATTTGGTACTGCCTTTTTAATCATATTCAAAAAATGATCCACAGCAAAATGAAAATGGTAATATTTGTTCACACCATATGACTAGGCCTGAGTAGCCAATGATCTGTGTCTGGGTTGCTGTATGGTGATGTATTACAGTTCCTACAATTTGCTGCAGGCAGAAATCTTAATTAAGACCTTTCCTAAAGAGTGACCTTCAGGGAGTACATTACAGAATTGGTGAAAAAACAGACAAATGCCCAAATGCCACCAGTGGAACTGTAGGATCACATTAAATATATATTTTCTTGCCAAGTTATATTGTAAATGATACTGGTCTGCTTGCAAAAACAGCTTTAGCTATCAATAAGCCTTATTGCCCAGGAAAGATCTTAATACTGAGAAGTGACAGAGGGAGATTTTCTTTATGTTCAAATAACCTTTTTAAGAAGAATAAACCTTCTTTCTTTGATGTTGTTGAGGACATACATGACAAAATACGCACTAACTTGTTTCTTCATGTGCAGTTCAGTGACAGTGATTACATTTTTTGAGGTATGCAATTGGTTTTTATTTTCTTTCCTGAGGTGTTCTCTTCCTCCACTCATAAACTCACTGCCACCTAAGGTTCCCATATAATCTTTTGATTTGCTGTTGTCAATTTGATCCTGTACAGATAGAACTTAAAAGGGCACAATACTTGAGGCAGACATTATTATAACTCACTACATGCAGGATTTATCCATGAATTCATGGCTGTAACAGGGTTATAACTGGAAAGAATTAAATTCTCGGGATCTTGTTTTTTCTTTTCTTTTTCTATAAGGCTGATTTTGCTTATGCAAGTAGACCTCAAAGGTTTTCTTCTGAAATGAGTCAGGAAGGATTTGACCCATCAATCTATATGGACTAGCACAAATGTTTGCATCACCTGGGATCTCCTGCTTCCTGCCATTTGCATTTCTTGTCTTAACTAGAGACCTATTTGTTAGCTTTTCCTTGGGTGAATGAAGTTGCTCCCTGTCTTTGGGAAGCCTGTTGACAGCTTGTTTTGTAAAGGAGATTGCTTCTTGATCAGCAAACTAGGGTGAGTTGGGAACACATTCTGATCTGGCTAGGGAAAGTTTATAACGTCATAGCAGTATTCCCATTTGCAAATTTCTGGAAGATATCCACTGCTAAGTTGAAGATTAATTGCTCTGGTTCAAGTTATATAGAGTTCTGGCAGCAGGGCTGGCCAATACAACTGTGCAGCTCCAATCAGCTAGCTTTATTTCTTCCAAATTTCTCCGGGCTGTGTGAAGTATTCTAGTCAAATGTTTCTCAATCTGCTCATTCTTTGGCCAGACTTATTCCCTGATAATTTAACTCGGAGACAATTGATCAGCTTCTCGTTTATGGAGACTCACAGACTCGTCTGACCTTGTTTATTTGGGCAAGAGATGGTTGTGTGTTTCTGGAAGTTTTGGTAGATCAGGATACCAGATTTATCTATGTTCTCTACTTCCAAAGCAGGTGGTATTATTATATTAATCTGCCATTCACATTTCTCAGCATCCTGTGAACTAGCATTTTTTCTGTGAATCCAGGGGAACAAATACCCTCACAGTCTCAATTTAAGAGTGCTTGCCCTGTACAGGTCAATCAACAGTTTTAGAGATTTTGCTTTCCTTTAGAAGGAAGAGGCCAATACCCTTCCCAAGATTTCCTCAAAACCATAACACTCACTCACTGCTGTTAAATTGGAACCAAGTCATAGCTGACCCTTCATTAGGCTTCCAGGTGATGAGATTGCCCATCTTGCTCCCCTACAGAGCTACTGGTGGGATTGAACCACCTCACAGACGTGACCTTTGGCTTAGTAACCCAGCCCCCTATGGATTATGTCAGCAGAATTTCCTCAAAACCAACATAAATGTGGAAAATACTTTTGAATAGTGATGCCTATGTGAAAACTAAGAGTCTCTGAGTTGTACAAACATTAAATCCTTGACTAGTAGACAAAAATTGGTAATCCAGACCCACCCAGACAGAATGATCTTGGAAAATAGACTAGGAAACCTGTTTCTGAAAGGTCATTGCCTTAAAAATCTGTGAAGCCATTCTACTCAACATGCACGGAGCAACCATGAACCCAATCTGAATTGACTTGACAAAAGCAGGTAAGAACTGCTTGAATGATTTCAACATCTAGCTTTTATGTAAAATGAAAGGCAAACTCCCTATTTAGGTACTTTGTAAAGCATAGGATAAGAATATTTAGGGAAGGAGAAACGACAACAAGTTTCTCATGTGTAGAAAATATTACTAGACTTTAGCCTATCATGGAAGAGCTAGTTACTGACATTCTTTCTTTCAACTTCTCTCTCTTGAGTGAGACATCTGGATAGACTGGATGAGAGGGAGAGAAAATACTAGATGGTCTTTACACTAAACACATATTCACACAAGCATTCATGTAATGGAGGCATATATATATATATATA
>NW_006399823.1:2921049-2932932 GCF_000299155.1 Elephantulus edwardii
AGAGAGAGAGAGAGAGAGAGAGAGAGAGAGAGAGAGAGAAAGAGAGAGAGAGAAGCGGGGGAGAGAGAGAGAATGACAGGATAATAGAAAAAGAGTCTATGTCTTTGAGTTGTGGTTCTGGAGGAGAATCTTGAATATGCCATGGACTGCCAAGACAGCAAACATGTCTGTCTTGGAGAGGGTGAAACCAAGCTTCTCCTTGGAGGCAAGGATTTTGAAGCTCTTTCTCACATATTTTGGGCACGTGGCCAGGAGGGACCAATCCTTGGAGAAGGACAACATGCTTGGAAGGGTGGAGGGACAATGCAGGAGAGGAAGATCCTGGATGAGATGGATTGACACAGTAAATGGGGTGATGGGGGTAGATTTGTTAGAGTTCCTGAGACTGGCTTAGGATAGGGCAAAGTTCAAAGCTATTATACATAGGGTCATTAGGATTCACAGGCAACTTGAGTTCACAACAACAACCACTGCCACTACCAACATGACTAAGGCATTATCTTCGGTTAGGTAACTAAATTAGTTAACTTATAATAAAGAAATTTGTGAAAAGTCTTACCTTGCTTAATGTAAGGTAGCTGCTCCACAGGAGAAGATGAAGCAGTCTATTTCCATAATGACACACAGCCTTAGAAAACCTACAGGATAATCCTATTCTGTTTCTCCTTCCCTTCTCTCCTTCAATCCCTCTCTCCCCCCTTGTCTTCCCTCCCTCTCTCGGTCTCATTGCACTTGACTCAGTACCAACTCATCGCTGACCCTCCAGCAGGTTTCCAAGGCTATAAATTATAGAGAAAATATTGTCCATCTTTCTCAGAGTTGTTGGTGGATTCAAGCCACCAGAGGCATCGGCTTTGGGTTATGGGCTATTCCACCAGAACTCCTAGTCTGTTCCATAGGATGACTTACTAGATGGTAGTGAGTTTTAATAAGCAATGAAGTGGGAGGCATCTGCTAGTGGAATGAAGAAAAGAATTAGAGAGAAGACATGGGAATTGGCCTTAAGTGAAGAGTAGGATTTTTTTTTCCATCAAAAAGACAGAAATAGGAAGCAAGCCAAAGCCAGTTTCTGTCTCTTCAATTTTGACTCAGAGCAACTTCATGCAAAGTTTTCAATGGCTTGCTTTTTGGAAGTAGATGTCTTAGTGTTTCTTCTGAAGCGTCTCTGAGTGGACTTGAATTACCATACCTTCTGCATAGCAGCCAAGTCTGTTATCCATGTGCATCATATATTATTCATAAAAATATTTGGAAGTTAAAATAAGAAACAACTGGTTACATTTTAAAATAATCTTATATATCATTAAATGTTTCATTGTTTACAAGATAAGCTTAAATACATTCATTCAAATAATCTACATTTGAGTCCTGTGAAGTAACTATTCTTTATATTCTTCTGTTTTTTGTTATGTGCCTTCAAGTCAACTATGACTCATAATGACCCTAAAAAAATAGCTCTGAACTTTGTTCTATCCTGAGCCAATCTCACTGTGTCTGATACACCTATCCCCATTACTACAGTTAATGTGTCTATCCATCTCCTTCAGAGTCTTCCTCTCCTGAGCTGTCCCTCCATTATTCCAAACATGATGTCCTTCTCCAAACACTGGTCTCTCCTCACCACATGCTCAAAGTATGTGAGAATAAACTTCAAAATCCTTGCTTCAAAGGACCATCTTGGTTTCACCCTCTCCATGACAGGTATTTGTTCTCTTGGTAGTCCATAGTATGTTCAATACTCTTCTCCAGCACCACCACTCAAAGACCTTGATTCTTCTTCTGTCATCCTTACTGAATGTCCAGATCTCAGATGAAAAGCAAACATGGCCTAGATCAGGCACACCTTAGTCTCTAGGCTGGCATCGTTACTCTTTAGTAAGGAAGGGTCCCTGACAACAGACTTTTCTAAAACAACTAATTTTTTTTATTTCCTGGCTGCAGGTGCCAAGTGTGTTAATTGTGCATCTGAGCAAGATTATTTCCAAGGTGGCTTAGTGGTAAGAAATCGTTCTGCCAATGCAAAGATAACACAGTTCAAACCTGCTAGTTGTGATGCACGATAAAGATGAGCGTTCTCTTCCCGTGATATCTACTTCCTTTGAAAACCCAGTGAAGAGTCAGCTATGAGTTGGTTTGGACTCAATAACAGCACAATTTCTATTATATACTTATAGATGGTTAAATAGGGCGCTCTGGTCGCCTAGCGGTAAAAAAATGCACTGCAAACCATAAGGCACACAGTTTGAATCTATCAGTTACTCTTTGGGATAAGAATATATAATCTCCATTCATGGGATTTATTGCCTCTGAAAACCTGCTAGAGGGTAAGCTATGAGTCACTTCCAACCTGATGACACTAAACAACAAAAAGATGGTTAAATGCTTCACCTAAGATTATATTTCAGTAGAAATAAAGTACCCAAGAACTGAATTTAGTTCCTCTCTTTTCAAGTCTAACACTCCTTTCTTGACAGTGGAGTCACTTGAAAGTGAAAAGGGGCTGTAGATAAGCTGGGAGACAGGATGTCATATCCGAAAAGGAAATGTTTGCCATAATTAAGGAATGGAAGTTTGAAGTCTAAATTATGACAGATTGCTTAATATCTGTTAGAAACAATGAAGAAGTAAGTGGCTAAATTAATTGCCTTCTGCAGTCATCACAACTTTGCAATTTCCTTTATGAGGTGTTTTGAGTCATTTTAATTTAACTGGCATTTAAAAATCTCATCAACCACTAACATTCTTGCATTGAACTATACCAAGTACAAAGTACAACAGCTGTTCTAGATTTTGTTGAGAAACTACTTGCAACAAGGTGAGCTGGGGAAAACCCTTCAAACAGTGTGCTATCAGGCAAAGCCCAACCTTTGATTCTCTCATCATCTCAGTAGTCACTCTGACTGCAAGTTGATGTTAATGATATATTGAGGTTAAAGGAAATGAAGAAGGAATAAAGAGAGTCAGATTGAATGAGTAACCCATTCTTGAGAGTTGATAATTGCTCTGTGATATCCTGTGTTCATTTTTCTTTCCACATATGCATATTGTTATTATTTGCTGCCTGACTGACAGGGGCCCCGTGCATGAAGGAGTGAAATTACCTGGCCCCGTGCCTCCCACTACACTGTGTGACCCATAGAGAGTTCATTGGCTAGTTTTAAAGAAATAGATCATCTGATCTTCTGGGTATATCTTAAGCTAGAAGCTCCTCTGACATTTATTCAGTATCAGAGCACACAAGACTTCACCAACAGACTGATGCATGAAATTCACATAGTGATGCATGAAATCCACTGAATATTGCAGGGTAGAGTAAGCTGTTTGTGATATATTCAATGTGCAGTGGGCAGCCACAAAAGAACTTTAAATATAGATCTTTAACATTAAGAACGTGTCTTGGTAGAAATGTTATATATAACGTGTCATTAGCTACCATTGAGTTGTCCCCAACCCATGGTAACCTTATGCATAATAACACCACCCAGACGCATATTTTCCTCATGATTATTGTCATATTTGAGGCCATTGTTTTAGCCACTATATCAAACAATTTCATTGCCTGATTTACTCTTCTTGTTAATCCTTTAATAAAAATCACCTCCTTCTGCAAGAACTGGCCCCTCTTCATAACATGTTCAAAGTATGTGAGCTGAAGATTATCCGTCTTTGCTTCTACAAAGCATCCTGGCTACAATTCTTTCAAGACACATTAATTTGATCATCTGGCAATCCGTGATACAATCAACCTTTTTCACCAGAATCATAATTTTAAAACATCAATTTTTCTTTAGCCTTCCCTAAAAATTGACCATTTTTCTCATGCATTTGAGGCAGTTGATAGTACCATGGCTTGGATCTGGCATACTTTAATTCTAGAAAAACCCCATTTTTCCTTTTTAATGCATAAATCTATTCAAATTGTTTGTGAGTCATCCTTCATTCTTTTTTTTTTTTCGTTAAAATCACAAAATAAAATTTTATTTTAAAAAAAGAAAACCAGCTGAAGGGGTCAACTGGGAGTTTAGTTTCAACTCGACAGTAGAAGATGATATAAATAATCTTATTATTAGAGCTCTAGTACATAGGGTCGCTATGAGTTGCAAACGACTCGATGGCACATAACAACAACACAACATTATGGAAACGTTTGTCCTGAGTCAAATGGACTACCTAAAACCACTCAATCCAACAGGGCAGATAAAACTAAACTGAGCCATCACTATTCAGAAACCATGCCATAGTTGTGCTGCGCATTCCCAAGTTAGCACCGACACACAATTCTCTTTGAAGAGATTTGCCCATCTTTTCTCCCCAGAAGCACCTGGTGGATTCGAACCGGTAACCGTTGAACTGGCAGTCAATTCCTTACCACAAGGGAGCTGTGCAAACCCAGTGCCTGTGGAACGAATCCAACATGCGCTTCGCGGGATTAAACTGCCTTTGAAACTCTCTGGAAAGTCCGAATCAATCTCGCCTCTGCCTCCCATCCTCCATTCTTGGTATTGTGGTTTTTTTCCCCCCTTCCAGCTTTTACATTGCCCTTACCAGTAGTTTTAAATGCATTTTGATTACATAAGTGATCAACTTTGGACTGCAGATATTGGTAATACGTTTCAATTTTTTTTTCTCTTGCATTAGTGGTTTGTGCAAAAATGTGAATCATAGTTAACAATCACTTTCTGTAGATGTGTGGATATTGTCATGTCACTGACAACACTGTGCTTTAGGATACATCTTTCCTGTTCTTTTTGAGGATGTTAATCCTCTTCAGTCTGTCATTCACACCATAGTTCACCATATGATTGTCTGCTAAAATAATTAATAGCAGTTCATGTCAGCTTACTAATACCTAGGATGGCAATCTCTTTTGCATGCAAATTATTTTTTATGACTTTCAACTTTCTTAGATTCATATATGTCTATTGTTGTTGTTATGTGCCATCAAGTTACTGACAAATCAGGGCTCTGTCTTGAGCAAGTCTCACTGATTCTGACACAGCTTATTCTATTGCCCCAGCTACTGTATCAATCCATCTCATCCGGGGTCTTCCTCTCCTACCCTGTTCCTCTGCCCTTCCAAGCATGATGTCCTTCTCCAAGGACTGGTCCCTCCTGGTCATGTAATCAAAGTTTGTAAGACATAGCTTCAGAATCCGTGCCTCCAAAGACAAACTTGGTTTCACCTTCTCCGACATAGGCCTATTTGCTCTCCTGTACACAAATATGTGTAGTTATTTCTTCTCATTTTGAGTCATGACATTTCAGCAAATGAAAACCTGAAAGCAAAAGATTTATGTGGCATAAATCAGTGAGGTAGACTCTTTTTGAAGAGGTAGGCTTTCCTCAGTCTTAATTTTAGAGTCTTTCAACCGGAAAGGCTCATCTATCAGCAATGATCTGCTATTTATAAGGTTTCCAGTGTTTATTTAAAAAAAAAAGTAGAGCAACAGATCCTTTGCCCTAGGTTGTGTTTGTCCAGAAGCTCCTTGATACTTCTCTCCCAAGTTCAAACATCAGCTTTGCTGGTATTTGTAATACAGCACAACTTCTAGCATAACAGTAACATATAAACCATACAAAATGACAAACCAGTGGACAAGAAGATGGTAGCCTTAGTGCACATTTTGTTTATTTCCCTGGCATATTTAACTCTACATATTGTAGGTTTTAGATGACAAGAAATTTGGGGCAGAAAAATGCATAAAAAGAAATGCAGATTTCAGAGGAAAAAAGATATAAAAATGTTCAATTTCCCTATTAAGTAAAAAAGAAAAAGTAAGAAGCATCAAAGCACCAAGGTTCTCATTCCCTTGTACTTTCTAGTGATTTGATCATGGTCCTTTTGGTGACCTATATGGACCTTTTTTCTCATTAATTGCTTAATTCTTTCATTAACTGGCCAAGTGCTAGGTCATAGGGGCACAGAACTGTAAGGCATTAATGATCTTACTCTCAATCTGCAAAAGAGACATAATAAAACCTTAGAGAATTCAAGTATTATTTTGTCAGGCACAATATAGCATTATTATCTAACATAGTATCTGATATGTAACACAAAATAGCGCATTTCCACTGTTAATTATTGAGGGCACTGATTTTAAGTATTCACTGTTATTGTAATGTGTCCTCAACTAGAAAGCTTTAAAGAAAACCAGAAATATCAAAATGGGTTTTAAGTGCATTTCATTCCATTTTGGGTTCTAAGTAGATGTTAAGGAAGTGAAGGAATAAGCATGTATTTAGATAATATTCATATCTCTTTCTAAAAATCAACTTTGATATTGAGGTTAATCAACTACCTTTGATTCGAACAGTGCTCTGTCTGAATTCTTTCCTCTTATTTACTTTTAAATATGGAAATATTTGCATGTATGTTAAACTGAAATGCTGTAATTATTAATGCACTCAGATTACCAAAGCCATGGTAATAATAATACCGCCAGCAATGAATGCTAAGTGAAAATAGCCCTTTATTCTAATTTTTTTAAATCTGTGAACTAAAACAGCACTCTTGGGGCCAATAGCCTACACAATAGATTAAAAGCCTGTTAAATGTTATTTTCAGCTTGGCAGAACACCAACTGCTAGGTTACCCTTTAGCTCCATTTCTTTTGAAATGTGGCAAACTTACTGTTGCCAGGTGACAACACTAATGTGTCACGTTAGCGTGATTAAGTAACTCCACAAACAAATGAAAAGAGGTTTACAATTGGATTCCTAAGTACCAAATACAAGCCTGTCAAGGCGTCATCTGCTGGTATAATCCATAGAGAGCTTCACTTTGAACTCAAAGCACTTCTCTGGCCGTTTGAATCCACTAGGGGTTCTGCAGGTGAAGAATGGGCAATCTCTTCCACTGTGATTTACAGACTCCTAAACGCAACTGAGGGTCAGCTATGAATCTGTTCCAACTCAAAGAAAATGAGTTATGGAATGCTCATTCTTTATCCCCAACTCCCTGCCAAACAAAAGAGCTGCCAAGGAGTCAACTCATGGTGACCCAACTCCCTATGTGTGTGCAGGAAAACTGCTTTCTAGGATTTTCTTGGCATTAATCTTTGCAGGAGCAAATTGTGAGCCTTCGCGTTCCAGGCATCTCTGGGTAAGGTGGAACCAGAGCCCTTTGGGTAACAGCCTCACATTTAAGCACCCATCAGGGTTCTCCCAGTGCTGTAAATGGCTCTTCTCAACCATTAGTTTAGAGCATTAGTGAGGACTATCAGGCCACTAACTTAAAGAACAGGTTGTTTGAATGCACCAGCTGCCCTGGGAAAAAGTTGAGGTTGTCGGCTTCCACAAAAGTGATGGAATGATCGTGGGTAGTAGTTGCACAATATGTGTTAGCAGTTGCAATGGCAATGAAATAGGACAGAGCAGTGAAAGTAAACAAGAGTCACATGCATAGAGCCATCAGTGATACAGTTAAGTGAAAGCAAAGCAAAACAGATCATGCACATCCATACTTATATGAAATTAAAGATAAGAAAACCCAAATTATATTCTTTGGGGATATGTACATGGTAAAATTATTATTAAGACCATAGGATGATAATCAGAAATGTCAGAATATTAAGTACTTTGAGAGTTGTGGCTCTTGTTGCTAGATGTCTTCAAGTCAACTATGACCCACTGTAGTGAGCTGTGTGCCATCAAGTATGGCTCAAAGTGACATGACTGTGGACAGCAGATCTGAACACTGTCCTATCGTGAGCCTTCCTCCTCATCTCTGGGACATGTGAGCCCATCGCTGCAGTCACTGTGTCAATCTATCTCATTGATCCGATTTCTTCAGCATATAGGTTGAACAGGTGCGGAGAAATGATATGACCTTAATGCGTGTCTTTGCTGATTTTAAACCATGCAGTGTTTCCTTGTTCTGTTCAGACAGCTGCATCTTGGTCTATGAATTGGTTTCCCAGGAGGACAATACAATGTCCTGGTATTCTCATTTTTTTCAACGGTTACCCATGGTCTGTTACCGTCCACACTGTCAAGTGTCTCTCTGTATAGTCAATTGCTGAGGAGTTGGCTAGACTCAGGGAGGAGCAGAGGAAATGCCTAGGGCACTGAGACACTTATCTCTCTAGCTGTAGGTGTTGTTTACATAGCTGGTCACCTAAATACTCAGTCCTTACATTAGTCAAATCTCCATAAGAAAGTCAGATTGTTTTCTTAAATAAAAGAGGATAAAAAATTTAAAAGAAGCAAATGCACAGGTGTGGAGTTAAACAGGAGGGTTAACTTACTCAGTTTCACAAGGACAAATATTGTATAAAACCATTATTGTGGTTTTATTTAGGTGACATATTTTGTGGGCGGTGACTTCAGTGGCAGTTAGTTTCAGGGCAGGGGCGGGGAAAGTTACTGGTCTAGAATTAGCATCCCTGGATGCATTGTCACCAGCAGGACTTTTCAAGCTGTAAACCAATCTGTACAGATGCGTTGCTGTACTGACCCATAACTGAATGCTGTATGAACACATAAATGTATTTCTGATACGTACTTCTGTGTATGGAAATGGGTTGGAAAGTCTAAATAACGAAGGAAGAAAAGTATAAAAAGAGAAACATCCCCAAGGTTTATCAACTTTTTTCCAAGCCATTCTCTGCTACTGCAACTTTCTCAGTACCCGCCTGCTCAGTGGGTAACTTATATGTGGTGGCAGAAGTAGCTGCATGTGGCCAAAGTGTTCTCACATTGAATCCTGAAAATTAGATTATATCTGCTTGATTCTCACCTCTTTTAACAAACGTCTTTAATTAAACATGTTATAATTATTATAACTCAATAATGGCTTCCTAATGAAAAAGAACTTAACCTTAGATACTATCTGTAAGTGCCTTCCTATGCTGTGGATTCCAATTACATTCTGAGCTGCATCAGGTCCCCTAAAAGCATTCCAAGAGTACTAAATCTTTCTAAACTATAACCAAACAATCTCTGTGGAAGTGTAACACTCTCCCCTAACATCAGCACTTAATAAAGTTCCCCTCTTAGCTACTGATACATAATTAAAATCTGTGTATTAACCGAAGTGGTAAGATTTATAAGATGAATCTAGGGGAGGGGGAATTTGACTTTGACTTCAACTCCCAACCAGTATTTTAATGTGGTAAAATGAATCAAGTAGGAATACACTAGTTCTGATATCAGAAGAAAAATACAAATGAGGGAAATAAAGCCAGGTGATTTTTTTCTTATAAAGATACAACTGACATCCTTTAGTTATCACTTAACTAACATATTGTCTTGCAAACGAAAATAAAAAACAAGGTGAAAATGAATAGATATTTTCCCTGTGACTTTTCCAGAATTTACTTGATGGATAAATGTGATCATTTAGACAAAATAATTATGAAGTCATTTAGGTAAAATGATCACTAAATCATTTAGATAAAAATGATCATGTGAATCATGTGGTTATCACCTTAAGCAATTCAAAGTGAGCTTTTTTTACCAAATGTAACTCTGATTCCAGGAATGTACATAATGATCTTCTAAATTTATTATCACAAATTCAAGAAAATGAACTATTTGATTCACTCAGTTGAAAAGAAGCTCTTAAAATGTATTGTTAGTGGTGAATATTGAATTGCAGTGAATTGAAAAAAAAAAAAAAAAGAAAACAACCAAACAATTTCATCTTAGCAGAAGTACAAAGATGTTCTTAAGAAGCAAGGATGGTGAAACTTGCCTCACATTCTTTGGTCAAGTTTGCAGGAGGCAGTAGTCCTTGGGGGAAAAAACCAAAACCCTTCATACTCTGAAAGGTATAAAATGTCAACAAAAGAAAGGATGGCCCTAAGAGATGGATTGACACAGAGAATCAGCAGAGAGACTGAACACAGTGGAGATCATGAGATTGGTGGATGAGATGGTTAGGTTTCAATCTGTTGTTCATTGGATCCCTATGAATGGGAGCTGACTGACAGAACCCAATACAACTGGTGAAATTACTCACTCACCCACCCACTCATTCATTCACTCACTCAGCCACTCACTCACGCACTCACTTACTCATTCACATATATGGCCTTTGACCCTAAGAAAGTCCAGTCTCCATATTCTTTTAAATCTTAATCAGCAGATACTGAGAAATAATAGTCTACAAATTTCATAAGCCTGCTTCACAAGTAGTCTTTTCAATTGCCTCAGATACATGCAAAGTAGGACAATTAAAAAGGAACTGATGCATTCAGATTGTTGAGTTGGTGAAGACTATTAAATATACCTTGAATACTAAAAGAACAAACAAATATTTTTAGAGGAACTAAATCAGATACTCCTTAGAATTGAGGATGGCGAGTCTTGGCTTGCTTATACATCAGTATAAATGTCCACTTTATGGAAAAGGAGATGATAGTTAAGTCCTGGTGGGGTAGTCCCTGAAGTTTTGCTCTGCTAACCAGATGGGTACATGTTTCCAGCAGTTCAAATGCACCAAGTGTCTCCTTAGGAGGAAGATGAACAACACCTCCCACTTGGATTTACAGCCTCAGAAATTTGATGGAAGGCCACTGTGATTCAGAATAGACTTTACGGCAATGAGTTAAAGTACGTATTGAAAGAATAGGTTCAGAGAAAATGAAGAAAACCTAAATGATATGGATTGATACAATAGCAATGGAGTCAAACTTCCCAATGACAGTGAAGATGTTCTATAACCAGGGAATAGTCTGTTTTGCTTTACATAGGGTCATCACCATGAGAGAAAGCAACCAAAAATATGTTTGATTTGACATCTGTGATGTTTCAATTTTTGTGTGTGTAGATTTAGGTAGACTGTATGCATAAACACTAGATATTGCCATGAAGCTTCCGTGTTGCTATGAGTATGATTAAATGAATGACATTTAAATCAGTCGATCTCAAGTAAATAGATTGCCTTCCAAAATGAGGGTGAGTCTCATCCAATCATTGAAAGCCTTTAAGAAAGAACTGAGACTTTCTGAGAGAAGGGATTTGCCTCAAGGGAGAACAGAATTCTGATATTTTGTTAATAAGGCCACTATGAGTCTTACTCAACTCAACAACACTTGACAACACCACTACCACCACCACCACACACACACACATAGGTGCCTTAGCGGCAAGAATCTGTGCTGCAATCCTGAAGGCATGTGGTTTGAGGCCACCAGTTGCTCCATGGGAGAAGAATGAGTAATCTCCTGAGCAATTAACTGCCTCTGAAAACCCACCAGAAGTTCAGCTATGGGCCAGTTCTGACTCAACAGTATATAGCAAACAACATATATATTTACATATGTGTGTGTGTATATATACAACACACACATACACACATATATATTATGTACATAATATATAAAACTACAATCTATATACTCTGCCTTCAGGAGCCAGGCAAGCCAGGCTTGGCCTAGGGTTTAAGGCAGCAGAGGTCTTCAAGCCCAAAAGGGGAAGAGGGGAGAGAGAGTGGCCATGTTCTTCCAGGGTTGCTATGACCGGGTTGCCAGAGAGAGCATGGTGCTGTGTGCGCAGGTGTTGTGGCAGTTTTCAGATGCGAAGGACTACTCTGCCTCCAGGAGCCATTCAAGCCAGGCTTGGCCTAGGGCTTAAGGCAGCAGAAGGCTTCAAGTTCAACAGGGCCCTCGGGCCAGTCTTTCATTGTTTTTGTTCAGACATTCCTCTAGGTTGTATAGCCCTAGTGTACAAGTTGCTGTACTTCGGTCACTTGTGGTTGCTGTGAGGCTGAACACTGTGATACTGATGTGTCAAATGTGTTAACGGTTGGCTACCCAATGTGGACAGAGAGTGGGGTGGAGCGCCCCAATTAAAACAAGCTTGGAAGGAGGAGTAGCATCCACTTCCATAATAGCTTGCCTCCGGAAACCCTACGAACCTGGAGAGAGGATGAAAGGCACC